>NC_132936.1:6201500-6517000 GCF_034638445.1 Ciconia boyciana | reverse complement strand
ACCCCTCCAACCGCAGCCCCGTGGAATGTAATATAACTTGTACCTTTACAGCAAACACTCTACTACTTGATGCAACTTCTCTCGTTCCCAACTGCAAACAATAGCCAGAGGCGATACCACCCAGATTCAAAGCTGTAATTTTGGAACACTATCCTTTATATTGTGAACAGGTCTGATACGTATCTGGAAATATAAGGTTAGAACATAATTTCCCCAGCTGCTCAAAATACTGAGTTTCAATCTGCTACCGCTTATGCTCCTTTGTTTTTTTTATTGTTATTGCAACTCTCCCAACATGAACAGAGTTGCTCTTAGTTTACCCTGACAGAAGCTAAACAAGACTTTTATAACCAAAGGTAGAATTGGTATGAGTGTAAGGGTGTAGAACAACATCGGCATTTTTTATTTCTTTGCAACCAATACTTTTTTTTTTCCCCTTAATAACAAGCTATCCACACAGTTTTACACATTAAAAGGCCATCTCCCTTTCAGAGCTAGATCCAAATATTATCTGTATGGGTGCCGCCAAGAGATCATGCATGTGTTGAATGACCGGGAATGTGCACACCACACATCGGCATTTCTAATGTGGAGCTACAGACCTCCTTACACACCCTAGTAAATCCACACTTGTTTGTTTTTACTGTTGCTTGTAAAGCACAATCCTATTTACCCAAAGGCCAAATTACCATAACCCTTTCTTATCTCACTCATGGCTGTATCTGCACGGCTCCTGCACACTCACTTCTCCAACCCGCCTTTTGCCCAAATACCTTTTGCTGGCTCTCTAACTCCCCTGGTTGCGATTTGTTCCCAGCCTTCTGTACCTCCATTGTGTGAAGATATTTTTGGAGATCAGAAAAAGTTTTCTGTGATACCGGTTCTAAAGCCTCTTTTCTAAGTGAGTCCAGAAACTTTTTAAAAAGTCATCTCTCAAATTCAGCTTCTTGCCATCCTCACTGCTACGCAATCTCACTGAGGCATTTTCACCCTCCTCCTCCTCCTCTCTCTGTGCTACCTCCTTGTGTTAAGGTCGATTTTGGTTCTAACATGCAAACACCAGATGCATATTCATTTAGATATGTTTAGCTCTTTGCTGGACTGGGAAGATAAATAGCTCTTCTGGTATGGCACCCATCTTTGTATATCCAGTTGCACACAAATAGCGATGTCGATCAGCAATATAGTAACATGACAGTGCAAGTAAATAATTTATTTATTCATCTCCCCAGCAGGATTAAAGATTTATGCTAATTTTTCCTCTGTTGGAGCAAGAAAACAATTTGCATCTGTGAATTCCCACTCTCGTGATAGCTTGTATTAAATGGATGAAGCACAGATCCTCTGCCCTACATCGTGGCCGCATGATTGCGAAACCACGCTTCTGTAAAGAGAAAAGACTTTATTTTGTGCCGCCAGAAAGAGAAACACGGCAACAAGCGCAGCAAGTGATCTTCTTTCCCCTACACAGTCTGATCAGCTCACCGTGCTTGACAACACACACAAAAAGTATATTTAAAAAAAAAAAACCTTTACATCTGAAGGAGCCCAGGTTAAACTGTTTTTAAATCTTCCAAGCTGATTCCTCCCTAACATAACCTGGCACTCAAGTTTTCTGAGAGCTATGCGTTTAGAACAGAAAAATGGTAACGTTAATATGCCAATATATATGCTAACATCCTAGATTCAAGAATACTGCTCCAGTGTGTTTCATATTTAGAATAAGAACAATTAAAATTCCATGTGGTTTCACTTATTTTGATGCAGAAGCCTCATTAAAAACCCTAGACTTGGGCATTTGCCAGCAGCCAACTAAAATGGTTTTGAATGCACGCTTAAAAACCAATTTTACCTGTTGCAGCTTTGCAGCTCTACCGTTTACAGCTGAATGCATACCGTGATCATTTCTCTTTTTCGGTTTACAGATGCCAGCTAATGCCAGTTAATGTTCATTTCTCAATTAATAAGCTGTGCTTGTGGTTTGCAGAAAATAAGGCAACAAATTTCTGCCAGGTTTACGGCACTTTGGCCAATCGCTTCCAATTATTAAAGATCATAATGTACTGTGGATAGATTAACTCCTTGTGGGTATAGACATCTACTTTAAAGGGTTATAGGATAATTTTATAACTTACAAATACTGCAATTTACTTTGTCATTTTATGCTATAAGGCCACGACCAAAAAAAAAAGGTCCCCTTGGCTTATTGCATATGTCTGATAGGGAAACTTCTAGCGTATCAAGTCAATGCATAATCACTGGATGCAAGAAAACAGAGTGGTGCTACATTCAAAAGTCACTGAGTAGTCTGTCTCAAGGAAATTCAGCTACATATAGTTAAGTATATTTACCAGTAGCTCAATGATTCACTTGTGTTTTGGGGAGCTTCAGTGCTAAGACATTTGCTGAAGCAGATACTAGATTTTTGGGGGTTTTGTTCAATAGTTCAATTCAGGCTGGGACATAGCACTAATTGATCTATTAAAATAATTTTTTCCTTCCTTAACATCTACGTCTATGAATTATATGTGCAGCTTGGATTACTTACAGCTGATAATATCGCCTCATATGAAGTATGCCACACACTTCACATGATGAGACCATTTTCAGTCTCTTACAGCTTTGCCAAACTTTAAACGTTCTGGCTGAAATTGTCCATGCTGGGCGTCTGTCTCAGGCTAAATTGTGATTTATGCATTTATTTGTTTTTAAAATTTCAGCTGAAACTCTTCTGCTGCGAAAAATATATTGTTTTACTAATCTTAAACTCTGAGGAGCCTTCCTTTGAAAAGCTGTACCAGTTCCATGCTTTGAAGTAAGGACTTGAACTTTGGAATAGGAGTGGCTTTTGTGTGAGAGACGTTGCCATGAAAATCCAGCCAAATATGAACAAATCATAAGCATTCTGCCTAAAAATGGGCAGAAGAGTCTGTGCCCCTACAAAGACACTTGTCCAGAGACTGGAATGAAATCCAGGAGTCCCAAGTCCCAGCATTTTTTGAAATGTCTGCAAATATTGCTGAAACACGGGGACATCCCCACCCATCCCCATGCCAGTCCTGACCGAGAGTCGGTCCCTCAGTGGCTCCATTCACTGGAACGGCAGAAGCCTGCGTAAAAGGAGCTAAATGATGGTCCACGTGGATGTTCGTACGATATTGCAACGAAAAATGCGGGAAGGTGGGGTTACTTGGGGTTTGCTTTTTTTAGAAATCTGAGAAACTATAAACACAACTAGAGACAACAAAAGGATATTATTAAGGTTACCATGTGAAGAGTGAGAAAGTTAGGAAATACCAGCATTCAAGTTACTCAGCATGCACTACGATACAGCATGCCGTTACAGGAGAAGGTGCTATTCCTTTTACACGAACCCTCCTGCAGGCAGCACACAAGCTGACCTCCTCTGGAGATGTATCAGAGTTGAGGAATAGAGAAGACCATTGTCTATATATCCCCCAAATCCACTGCTGGAAGAAATCAGAAGGGGTGACGCAAACAAGGCAAGGGAGATCCCATTATTTTCCCGAGCAAACTGGATTTTATACGTGTTTCTGCCACACGGCGCCTACGTGACTCAGTTGAAATCTCTCCAAATCACATTTTTGCTTCTCTCCTTTTCTGTGCCCAGCAAAGACATTGGCTTCTGATTTGCACGTGCGCTAAATATTCACAGCTGCAGCTGAAGCCAACAGGAGCTCAGGTCTGAACATAAGGCTAAAGACCGAAAAAAATTCATGATGTAGGTGACACGCAGAAGGTGCACTGAATTACAAGAGACCTTAGAGTCAGTCTCAGTACTCTTTTTAAAGTGGGTTCTTTCTTCCTTGGGAATATTGCACTGCAACGAACTGTATACAAATGCTATGGCAGCAATATTAGAGCAAAGCCCATCAAGAAATTAAGAATTCCTTCTTCAGAGCAGAATTTAATGCTCTGCAATAAGCAAGGCCTGAGGAAATGCAAAGAACAAGAAGAAAACAAAATATTGAAGAGCTGCTCATTAAGTGAGCACTGTCCATCCTGTGCACTGAATGAGACTGGAATCCCGTGGGAAAAGTATCATGTGATCCTGCAATTAAAATCTGTAATATAATGCATAAGCAGAATGAGGCTGATTTAAAGTTGCACAGGCAACGTAAGTACTGACATTTCCCAATTTCTGAGCACTTAGTTTTGCTATTTTAAGGATTCTTTGCAACGTGTTTGGACGGGGGGAGTGATTATTTGCTAGCTGGAACTCTCTTTTCCCCAAGCATCCTTCTGTCTCAGGCTGAGAGTGTTATGTTGCTCTTCATTTTGTTAAATCCTTGTCACCTGCCTCTGCTAGTAAGTGTTTAGTGAATCAAACACAGCACGATCCTTCTCCTGCCTCCTTCCAGGCAAGACTTTCATTCTCCAGAGGTGCCGTACTAGCTTCCCTCTGGATGCTGCTGCAGGATGGAGCCTGGGACTGCAGTTCCCAGGGATCCCAAACCACCTCCTCGTGGGATTCCTTGCTGTAGCCGTTAGGTCCTGATCCTGCAAACCTACGCTGGTGCTCAGCTTCGTGCTGGAGCTCAAGGACACTTCTCGCACACGTCTACCACCAAGCATGTGTCCACGTGCTGCAAGGGCGAGGGTCCTGCAGCGCCGCAGAAATAACGCACAGGGCTTCTCCCTCCCCGGTTCACTTTTGGGATGAGCGCGCATCGTCTGGATACGTGCAACCATTTATCATAGGAAATAGTGTGTTTTCTAACGCCCTTTCCCTCCCTTTAATTCCCTCCCCCAGGAAAAAAAAAAAAAAATCAGGAAAAAAAAAGAAAAAAAGCTTTTTACATCATTCTTTTTTTTTTTTTCCATTTTTTCCCATGTTACCCCAAGCAGGTCTCCTGGCAAACAATAGCAGCAGAAAAGGTGTGAACTGCCCGCCCCCCCCCTCTTTCCTTCACCTCAACAAGGTGTTAACTTCAAGGCCTAGTTGGGACTATTTAAACTGCAACATTATTGAGCACAGCAGTCTCACAAAAGTCAGAGGGAGGAAGGAACATTTTAACCCCTTCAGAGCCAATACGAGCGAGAACCTAATTCTAGTGCATCTCTTCTCGCCCTCCCTCAGCACCCCAGTTCAGACGGTAAACTGCACGCTTGTGCCTTCTGGTATTTAGGTAACAGGGCTTTGGCACCTAAAATACCGCGGATTAATTTGCAGATAGATGTTTTCACTGAATTTATGGCGCAGCACCTAAGCCCTTTGTTGGGAGAAACATCCCATAAATAACATAATTAGCAGCGACCATTAAAGTACCACTCGTGCAAATAAAGGAGAGTGTTTCCCAAGCGGAGCTGTTACATTGCTTAATGGCAAAATCAGGGTCTCTTTGCACTTAGTATATACTCCAGCCCGGGCTCCATCATTACCTGCCCTGCTCCCTCAATAAGACTTTTCTGCTGGACAAACTGCGCTGGAAGAAGGTGATTTTCTTTAGGCACCTAAGTCTTGCTGGGTGCCACTATGCGTCTAAACACAGGTGGCTGCTGGCTGCACCTCAAGAGGTAGCTCATCTTAAATTTAGGAACATCAATGGGTAGGAATTCCTCCCGCTTGCAGAAAAAAGCAACAACAACCCCCTCCTAGATGGACTGTTGGGAGCAGAAATGGAGCTACAAAAACCATCAGTCATCACTGTCTCATTTATAGACGTTGCCTCTCGTGAAGCTGCACTTCTACAGGACTCATAAACCTTTCTAATGAGAACCACAGGAGGGGGACAAATGGTCACATTACAGAAATACGTCCTTGGCTTGCAGTTGTGACCCGCCACCCGTGGATGCCCGTTGACCTGGTGTGATGGGGAGCCTCTTAACTTCTCAGTCTTTGCTATCTCATCTCGGTGGCTTCAGTCTGGAGCTGTCACGAGTGATTCAGGTGGAAAGGAACTGGTAGTATATCAAAATCCCCCTGCTTGTTTAAATTCTCAGGCCATCTACGCGTTACGTTGGAAGCAAAAAGTAAATAACGTTTCCTGGAAATAAGTCTAGCAGCTCTGCAACGCTGCATGGCACAACCACGCACACAGGCGCGTATCGCTCTCTCTTCAGTTTTCCCCAGTTTTTCCTGCCTGAATTTCAGCTGCTGCTGTTTTTCGCCAACCCCAGCCGAAACGCATCAGAAGGAACATTTGAGGCTTTTCTTGGATAGCAACCTCAGCGGCGTTGTATACAGCAAGGGGGTGAAACCGCAGGGCTGGGAGCTGCAACGCATGCACGGCGACGGCGAGCATCAGTACAAGAATCCTGTATAAATCCAGTGAATGGGAAGATAATATACATTGGGGCTAACAGTCTACTTTATTACTTTTTTTTTTTTTTTGCAGAAAAATGTGCCTTAACTATCCAGTATAAATATTTGTTTCCAATGTTGTCATGAATTGTACTTTTCCACTGCATGCTAGCAACTCAGAAATACCATCTGATCCTCAAGGAGACACAAAGAAACTATGTTTTGCAGGGGCGGGGAGGGGGGGGAAGCCCTTGGCATTGCTCTGTAATTTCACTCTTTAAACCCCTCTTTTTTCCTCCCCATCCAAATTTTCCTTTCGAATCTCCTTCAGCTAATACGCATCCCTCCTGAGGACAGAGGATTCCTTGCTGGTTCTTGATTAAGAGTTTTTAAGAAGCCGGGAAGGAAGATATTCTTTGAAACTGGATCTACTGTAGGATGGGAGCCAGCACACAGGACACCGTGTCTTTCAGAGAGGGCCACACACAGTGCCACTCCAGTCATATGACTTCTCTGTCACATCCTGAAGCCATTTCCAGCTCGTGTGCGAGTTTGTACTCCCATTTAGAAAAGGATGGGATATATTGGGAACACACATATGGAAACACTTTCAGGGAATCAGTTTCCATGAAATCCATAATGAGCCAAGTGGCTTCAGATGTGGCAGCGTGCCTCAGATTAGCCAAAAAAAAAAAAAAAAAAGAAAAAATAGAGAAAAATAAAAAGAGAAAAAAAGAAAAAGAAGGACAAATCTACCCTTTCAGCCCTTATTTCAGTTTCAAGGGGGGGAAAAAAGAAAAAAAAATAATTAAAAACCACTAATGACTTATGGCTACCAAAACAGGGAGCCACAAAAAAATACAACTAAGGAGAGCACTTCTCCCTCCCCCAAATACCGGCGCTGCTATCAGCGCTCCCGCGGCTCCCGGGAAGCCCTCCCGGCATCCGCCGATGCACCGAGCTCGTGCGGGGCCGGCAGCGGCGGGGCGGCAGCGGGGCCGTCGCCCTGCCTGCGCCAGCGCGTGTGGGTCGGGCAGGGTGCCCGCCGTGTGAGAACGTGTGCGGGCAATTAAAAGCATTTCCAAAAACTGCAGTTCGGTGATAAACTGTTAAGAAAATCTCCCGAGAAAGGCTGGATTCAGGAGGGACGTCCTCTGGATGGGGTTGACTGTACCTGGGTCGTATTAAAAGCAGGATTTATGACAGGGATGATGTGTTGGGTGTTAGGCGGCGAGGTCACGCAGGGGGTGTACGTCATCTGCCTGACGTGCTCCAGCAGCCAGGAGATGAAGGTCAAGAGCAACCCCCAGGTGCCCTCACTGATGGGTACCAGCAAGCAGGAGCCGGGGAACGCACAGCCCGAGCCCTGCCGATCCCAAAAGGCACGGCAAAGGGCCCGGAGGCCACGTCAGTCCCGGGCAGGAGGGAAGCAGCCAGCTCATCCGAGCTAGTGTGGTGCCGGAATAATTTTTGGATGGCCAAGGAAGCGGGAAGAAGCACGGAGCAAGTGGCAGGAGTTCAAATGGGAACCAAAGAGATGCTACGTGCATCGCTGTGACAGCTAGTCGCATTTTTATCACAAGAAAAGAACCAGGAATTTGGCCACTAATTGGGGCCGTATCCTACAAACCCTACTTTTCCTGACAAACAAATGACTCCACAAATAGTCCCTCTGTTTTCAATAGGGTTATTTGCGGTAGGAGGGACCACCCAACACGAGAGGATCAGGCCCTCTGCTCCCTCACTCTGCAGCTCACTTAAACCTTCCACAGCCAAATCTGAACACAAAAATCCTCACGAACTGCAAAGCCTTTTCCTCGCTGCTGCTGGAAAAGCCCTGGACGAGAAGCTCTGTGGAAAGGTCTCGTGTGCTATTAATACGAAGCTCTCCCCGACTTCCGCCTCTGAAATGGGGATTTGCGATTTCTTTCTCAGGCTGTTTCTTTCCACTCGAGGCTCAGCACAGTAAACTAACTGAAAACTTCTGCATCAAGGAGAAGGTCTCTTTTAAAGTTTTGCTTGGCTTTGCTTTCAAAGAGTTGTCTGTATATTTTAGAATATGTAGAATTTGCCTTTGATTTAAACCTCTCTCTTAACAATAGACAAGAGACGATTTCTCTACTGAGCGATTTAAACAAAAACAAACATATTTTGGTTACCCGGGCCTTGTTCTCAAAACGCCTTTTTTTTTTTTCCCAGAGAAGAATCAAACCCTACGAATTGTTATGCTTCTGGCCAAAAAAACTTAAATTCACAAACGTAGCTAGTCCAATTTTTTTTTTTTTTCCTGAAAAATATTGCACATGGAGGAAGAAAGGGCACCTCCCCAGCCCCCAGACATCCATAAAACACAAACACCCCTCATCTAAACAATTAAAAACACACTTTTCCCCTCCAAAATAACTTCTCCCTTCAACGGACGTTTTCAGCCTAGGTCCCTGTCCACGTCCAGAGCCGTGATGTTGGGTTTTTTTTTTTCTCCTCCCCGGCACGAAGTCCTGTGTCTCCGGAGGGTAAACAGGCACACCTCATCCTCCGGGGAGGCAGCCGAAAGCGGCTGCTTGTGTTCGGACAAGCTCCGCGTGGGAGCCCGCAAGAGCAGCCGCTCCGAAGGGGATGAGGGCGCTTAGCTCACGGAGAACTTCTGGATACTCGAGAAATGAGAGGGGAGATACCGGGGAGGCATTTCCATCTTAGGTTAAGGATTTTAGCAGCAGGCGAAATATAACGCTGTTGGAGTGAAAACAGTGGAAAATAACTCACCCAGCGACGGCCAGTTTTTTCCTTTACAGTGAGAACATAACATTTCCCCCAAGTAACACGAACAGCGGTAACGTCAGGCTGTGATAAAATTGTCAAACACGTCAGCATGACTCAAGACCCACCGGTCAAAAGAATTTCAGGAGGCTCAGGGTGCGAAGGAGCCCTGCGGGGAGACGCGTGGGCAAACACCAAGCCCATCCTCTGCGCACGTCTCATGGGGCAGAGCGAGAGCAGCTCGGGGACATCACGACCCTCGGCATCGCAGGAGCAAAGCCGTGGCTCTCGAGAAGCTGCAGAGCAGGACTCGCCGCTGTGCCACGCGGACGTGCCCCAAGTCACCCCGAGCTTCGGGGAGACGCAGGAAATCTTTGCACGCAACCGCTCGGCTGTTTTCGCTAGAGCTGCTGCTTTTTAGCTAAGAGTCAAAAATACTGACGAGTGCAAAGACCTGCAGAGGTTTCGTTCCATGTATTTAGGCACTCAATGCCTGATTAGATACCAAACTGCCATCAAATTCAGCAGGACACAGATCGCTAAAAACAGTTGTATGCAAGGCTAGAGGCACTGTATTCCTTTTTATATTCAGCATTGCATCACTTTAACAATATATGATTTTCAATCTCATTTAATAAAAGCCGTGTAAAGCCCTCCGTATATTTTTTTTCATTCATTTCAGACCCAACCTGAGTTTCTTATGAAGTTAAGGCAAACTACTGTAAGCTCAGTTTCAATCCATTACAAGCCTGTCCACACAGCATCTCCATTCATCAGCTGAGCTGAAGCTTAAACCAACCCAGCTTTGCACACCTCTAAATAAATGCTTCTTCTCCATAGTGTAAAGTCTGAATATGGTTTTTATCCTCCCAGGAAACTGGTGATGAGAAAGAGAAACAGACTTTGGCCTGTAATAGTCACATCATAAACATGCTTTAGGCTGTTTGCTGTATGGCAACTTAGGCTATACCACTAGCAGCTCAAATCACTATTGATGGTCTAAACTTAAAGTCCAAGTTACCACGTCTCAGATAAACCACAGTAACAGTCACTCGAATGGCCACAGCTCACGGTAAATGTGAGATACTACAATTCTGCAACAGAGGATTAAGTTAAGACTCACTGCCTTGAGCTTGCCATAGGCTGTAGAAATGCACACTCCTACGAAAGTCTAACTAAGCCCGTAGTTAAGTCAGGGTAACCTGACTAGTCTCTGAATTTGCTTTATTTCAAAAGAGAGCTTGGACAACTTCTAACCAGGCTGGTAAAAAATAAATGTATCACGGAGATATTGCACAGGATAATTGCATATTGGCAAAAAAAGCGTTTGTTATTTAGAAGTTTAGAAAACCCGTTTATCCATTAAAGCTGTTAAAAGGGGAAATGTGATGCATTGCTTTCTGGCTGTTGCTAACTGATTTGTTTTGTGACTTTGGGCATATAATTTGATTTTCCTGGCTAAATTTTGCTCACTGTAAGATGGATATTTTAATACTTTGTATTAGCCAAGTGACAAAGGTCAGTAGCACAGTTTGGAAAATACTATGAAATCCTTTGTTGGAAGATGTTGTAAAGTTACAAAGATTAAAGGCAAAACCCATCAGACAGTTTTTATAAGCTCTTCAACAGGTGAAGACACAGAAAAGATGGAAGTCAGACAGAGTAAAGAGAACTCAGCTTAACATAAACTTTCATACGCAAGCCCTGTATCTGAAATAAAAAAGAGGCACACAAAGTCAGCCTGAATTACCGCCTTCAGTTGTCTTCATCTGCTTGAGAAAGCAACAGCTAGAATTGCTTTAAACTGAAAGCCCCTCCAGCGCATCTGCAGAGCAGACCGGTGAGAGCAGAAGCTGGCCCGGCTGAGGACCAGGCGCCGTGCTCCAGCTCCACTGTGGCTGGAACGGTTTCCTCCATGGGCAAGCAGCCTGTCCTCAAAACAGCTCCAAACCAGTCTGGCCCACCTACGTGGGCCAGGCCAAGCTAGGAACTGGTTGGCTTTGGACTACCCTTAAACCCAGCTTCCTATCTAATTTTGGAATCTAATATGATGGCTCCTAATTAGGCTCCGGTGGTACTTAGATCCTCCCCTGCACTCCTTTTCACCCATTAAAAAAAAAAACAACATGGGTTGGCTTTTAGCAGGAATCAAAATGAAAACAAAAACAAACACATAATCTCTTTAGAGGGAGATATTTGAGAGAGGAAGAGGGAAGAAAGGGGGAAGAGAGGTGTCTTTTTCCCATTGCCAGGATTTCTCTGTGGCTCCTCCGGCCATGCCAGCATCCACATCACAGTGCCCGGGGACTTCCTCCGAGGAGCTTTGCGAGACACCTCTTCCAATGAGCCATTTCATCTCAGGCTTATGTTGCAGAGATTTTGGGTCAGCAGCCCTCCTGGTGTTTTTGAGGCACCTGCTTCCCTTCCTATTTGGTAAACCAGTCACCTTTGCAAAAGGTCTAATTTTCGGTCCTCAGTCCCTAGTCCAGATCCCAGCCTTTGCAATCTGTGCCCTAGAGGCTATTTAAATGTTTATGCTCTTTCTCACAGAGGTTTCTACTCTATATCTTCCCTCCGTCAATGCTGACAAGCCCTGTGCAGCTCTAGGTCTATTCACCATGCTGCAGTGATGACTCCCACTTCATATGGCCAGCAGTCTCATTCAGAACCCCGGGGATATTTTGAATGTATTCATAAAGCCCCCATCACTTCTCAAGCATTTATTCACATATTCTTTTATAATGTTAGCTTTGACTTCCTTTGTTTTTAAGTTTATTTTCTAAAAATCTTTTAACTGCACCAAAGTGATCCATTTCAACCTTAATGAAGTTTTTTGGCTGGAATTTCTCCTTCTTTGGGGCATGGTTTTATTTTTGTTTTCAATGGCAGCAATACACATAACTAGTTGGCTACACTTAACAGGAATGACCTGCAGATGTTCGATCCTATTTCTGCACAGAATGGCACAGATCATATGATCTCTTGAGGTCCCTGTCAGTCCTATATGACTATAACACTACAGACCTATAGGAAATAGAAGAATTGATCTAGCAGCCCCTCTGGGGTTATTCCCACCTACCTAAGGGCAAGTAGATTCACAGAGGTCTATCTACAGCTATTAAATACAATGATCCAGATATAAACCTCCAGCTTTGGAAACCCCTACAGCTTGGGAATATATATATTCTGGTTTTGCACTCCAGGGGAACTGAGAGACTGCTTTTGGCCATGCTGAGAAGGCGATGGGTCCTGGATGGACCCTTGGTCTAACCTGGTGGGGCTGATCTTCTGCCCCACTCAGCTTTTCCAATGATGATGCTGATCACCACTGCTTGCCTCTTATTACAAGCTGTAACGAGCAGCTTTGTGCTTGCTTTCTTGCTGCCCCTGAAGCCTGGGAGGAGGAGAAGAGCCACGGAGCTATCTCAGTACCCTCCTTCAAACATCGTCCTTGCACTCCCTTCTGACCCATGCTCCCTACCGCCCTGCCCTAGCGAGGCTGCAATCACTGCTATCACCTCGCTGGCTCTCTTCGTGTTTCCTCAGTTCCCTCTTGTATTCTGTTGTACATCTTGTAACCAGTTGTATTGTATTTAAGAGTGCAAATTCATAGAGGACAGGGCTGACCTCTCTTTTTTCCCTCCTCTTCTTTAATTGTATAGTCCTTAGCACAATGGGATCAGACTTCCAGATACCGCAATACAAACAATATTAGCAGCCGCTGCCTATCGCGTGGTCAGCGGTGATTACAGCAAAGGCCCATTAGCTATTCACAAATACAACCATTACTTTGATCATTGAACTTCATCGCCTGCAGTAGCCAAACTTGGGTGCTCCAGCTAAAGTCAAAACCTCACGCGAAGCCTTGTCAAGGGGACTGGCAAGGGGACTGACCTCCAGTTTGTGGAAATCTCCTTTCAATCCCACATTCAGCTTTCAACACAACACAGAACATAGTTTCAGCACTGAATGAAATACGGCAAGCTGTGTTTTTACAGACGTCTATCACCTAAAAATGTGCCTTATACATTTGGTCCTGTACTTGTGCTGCAATCCTGTTTTCCAAGCAAGTCCATTGTGCAGCCTAATTATATAAACTAAAACAAGGTGGACATACCTTTAGCTGCTGGCTTCATAATAATTCTGCCAGTTCTAGACAGTGCTTGTTTAATAGAAATGGGCATAAAAAAGCACTGATGCCTATGGATCAGACAGCGATAGCCCAGTTAACCATTAAAAATAACCAGTAGAAACCATGCATGTGGCATCACTAGAGCTTGTGTAGGGACTTTTCATCTCAGCTAAATGAAAGAGGCTTTGTGGATACCGCTCCTAATCCAAGCATACCACCTTCCACTTCTCACTGCCAGAGAAATGTGATGTTAAGAGGCAGAAAGATCGACATGAGATGCCCTACCCCTCCATTTTGCTTTCAGAACTGATCCTTGTTTTAAATCCCCTGGGCTGTTTTTCTCTGCTGGTGCTCCCTTTCTCCAAGCACGGCTGCTCCTCTTTCTCACCACAGCCCAAGGAGGCTTTCTCCAGCTGCCTACGCTCAGCACTTCTATATTACAAAATAACATATTACAGCAAACGTTCATGGCTACCACAGGATAAAAGGTCAAGTGGGTGGTTAGAGAGACCTTTGGGAAAAACGACTGGGAAGCTTGGAGGTGGCATGGCCCAGACAGGGCTGAAGACACGGTACGCTGACTGCTCTCCTCCTCCACAAGCACCTTTAAAACACCACAACCCCCCCTGCATTAAGTTATGATACCTCTTTTGCCAGAACTAAACTTGTTCATGCAACGAGAGCATCGCCGGGTCCAAGTAATCCCAAGGGTTTAAGGCAGTTTCAACTCTCTATTCACAAATTTGCCCGTGGAATAATTATGAACATGGAGAGCAGAGAGGTGGCTCCGGCTGGGTGTCTGCTACCCAACGGGGCCACAGCCTGAGCTCTGAGCTGCAGGCTTCTCTTTGCTTTTGACAGAGCAAACGCTAACTACACCTGGAGGAAAAAGCCCCTGTGACTATAGCTGTGTTTCTTAAAATGAAAGGTTAAACAGTGTATGAAAACTAGGGGAGAATGCATATCCTGTTGTCCTATTCCTGTATCTCCATCTAGGGTAGTGGGTGAGGAATTAAATTCATTTTGTTAGAAAAAATGGGAGGGACTGTACAACTGGGCAAATATAAAAGCAGAAAAATTCCTAAAGGAATTGCAGAAGCCCACAAAGTCAGTGAAAAATGCTTTCTCAGTGCGTTTTTTCAGGTGGGTTGGAAAAGTGGAGTCCCACTAGTAAATTCAACCAAAAATAACTCCTTTTCAGCGGATACCGTAGGAGTTTGGCTGATTAGGGAAGGGAACTTCCACTATTTGATAGATCATAGTGAACCCACAGCAAACTTAAATGACCAAAATATTTTTGCACGGTGCCCCTCCAGCCTCCTCGCAAGTCAAACCAGTTCTGCGTCCCGCAACATCCCGTTCCCCGTGGCTTCTGCCATCTCCCTGAGACCCACCACAGCAACCTCCTTTCTTACCCACCTCCTTGTTGTATCTGTCACCGCCACAGGAACCCACTCAAACCTCAGAAATAAAAATTGGTGCTGCAATCTGGCAGACAAAGTTATAGCAAGTTCAAATGAGTGGAAACTAAAGTTAGACAAATTCAGACTAGTAATAAGACCCACATTGCCAAAGCGAGCTTAATTAGCGTCTGCAACCAAAGGTTGTGGTGGATTTTGCTTCCCTGGAAATTTTTAAATGAAGACCAACTGAGTTTTCGGGTGGGTTTTTTTTTTTTCTCAAAGGTTATTCTCAAGTTCAAATGAGAGCTAATTTGGGGAAATCTTACAGCTGGGTTCAAAGCAGATGATCACATGCGCTTCACTGTATTAAGAACTATGAAACTATGTATCTGTGGAAAGCTCCTTGTATCAAATTATTCTCCCCTGAGCTTTCTAGAGGAAGCTCCACCATTGCTAGAAATCCTTGCTGTCCCCAAAAACTCCTTGGACACAGAAGCACGATCGAGCACGGCGTGGGTGCAGGGTCGGGTTCCCCCCAAGGGGACCCTGCACCACCCGCACGCCACTCCTGCGGACATGGGGAACCTGTCCCAAGCTCGGGAAGGCATCGCCTGCTTTGATCCCTTCCCTCACTCTTTTTGAGTCAGTCTGAAAGCAAATATTAAGAGATTTCCAGATTAGCGTCCCCAAATACCCTGCCTTTATGCATATTAAATAGTTCCTTCTCTCTTAATAACATCCTTTATGAGCCACGTGAAGGTGTGCACCTTCATTTTATCTCATTCATCTTCCTCTCCTTCGCTGCCTACGTTGTTTTCTTTCATACAAGCAGAGAAAGCCTGAACCACTTGCACAGCTCTTTTACCTTCTCTTTCAGTCACCAGTATCAGCCCAGTATCACCAATATCAACGCTCTTTTAAATCTCACAACGAAACTGGCATGACGCCAGATCCTCTTCTGCTAAAACATCCCTCGAGAGGGGAGGAGATTTGGGCATCTGTAAAATGGGGCCAACAACTATTACTAAACCACTTCAAAAAGGTGTTGTGAAGCTCTGCTAGGCTCTAATGCTCCCTTCCTGACCAAATTCTGCATGGCCAAATTCTGCCTGGCCAGAAATGGGAGGAAATTGCACCAAAAGTCAAGGCAGCTCCAGCTATTTCTACCAGCAGCAGGTTTTGCCTCTCGAATTGTATTTTTTAGTGTAAGATTTGCAGAATTGGGCCTTTTAAACTATACAGGTCCTGGAGGGCATAAGACACTTTTCTACCTATCTTGTACCACAGTCACAGTCTGAGAAGGACCAAATTCTCCCGCATTTTATGGAACCATTTAATAAATTCAGCTTGTGCAATTAATCAAACCAAATTCAGTTCAACAAAGACTCACGGCCACAGAGAGTTAAGAGCAAAATAGGTGATCCTGATCACCCTATATGTACCAGAGAGCTTCACGTATGGGGTCAGATGCCCTCTCCGTATCAGGACACGCATGGTCCTGCATCAGCCACCACAGCTGGCTCCATCCTAGGTAGAAAACCAACGGCGATTCCACCAAGGGCATGGAGAAATCATCATTCGCCTCTGCACAAGGATGAAACAAAGAGCTCGGTCCCACAGCCTTCCTGTTAGGAGCTTATTGCCTTTCTTGGGAGCACACATCTAGGTAACGGCTCAGGATCTGGCCCTTCGAAAGTCTGGGATCGAGCGCCCGGTTGCCCCATTAACAATTAGCATTCTGTTTACAAAACCCAGCAGAGTCAATAAGAATAATCATTACAAAACATGCTCAGACTGTGATTCCGGTTTAAGTTAATATAATTTTAATGAGTTCTTCAGAAAAGGCCTGGCACTTATGGAAAAATTTCCTTAATTAATATCAGACCCTAAATTAGTAATAAAAAAAAGCCCTGAATATCATTTGGTCTCAAGCTGGAACTAAAGTATGTTTTGGCATCATTACTAACTGTTAGCAGCAAGTTCTGGAAACAGATGCAAATCTTGATATGTGTCCTAAATATAAAACACATTGCAAAAAAAAGCTCAGATAAAAATATATCTATACATCCACATATATTTGAGTGTGCTATTTCCTGCCTGTATCAGCAACAAACTTATTCCATTTAAAAACATTCCACTTGCTTCTTTTTGGTATTTTTTAAATCCCTTATTTCAGGAATAAAAGTCTTTCCCTCTGCCTTCATTTTTCCTGTTTATTTCCTCTCCCGACAGCCGTTTTAAGTAAATGAAAAGGGCTTAAAGACACGCATTATAATATTCAAACGTCTGAAAATCAGCCCGCTTGTTTTACCACCTAAATATGGGTATAGGTGCCTAATTTGAGGCCACCCACGCTAGAAAAATTTGGCCTTCGTCCTTGAGGTAGGGATCATGCAACGCATCTTCTGGACAATTACTCCAATGAGAGATTCTACCCAGCAGAGGCTGCTACTGAAACCCCACAGACGAGTGCCAAGGTGCTGAGATTCCCAGATGGCACCAAGTGGGCAGGAGACTAAAAATGGAAAACCTCTGGTAAACGAAATAAATAGAACCACTGAAAAATAATGAAAAAAAAAAAAAAAAGACAAGTTGCAAGTTTAGGGAGGGCAGCAAAATGAGCGGGTTGTTTCTGAAGACCTGAGCTCTCTGAAGTTCTTTACTTTGCCTTAACTCAGTGTCACCTCGCAGGGAAAGCATTGCAAATTAGCTAGGAGAAATGGAGACAGAGACAACCTTGAGTCTCTCCGCTTCCATTTAAAAAAAAAAGAAGACAGAGTGAAAATTGTTATAGTCACCAAGAAAAACATCGCAGCGTAGTGAGTGCACCAGAAACAGAGCTGGCTTCTTGGGTTTGCCAAGAGCCTGAGACAATATTGCTGAAGCGTGAACTGCTCATTCATTTCAGGGGCTGCTCACACCAAGGCCGTTGCTGGCAATGGCTACAGCATTAACCATTTCTCTGCTCCCCAGAGCATGTAAAGAGGAAAAGAATTGTATTTTGGGGACAGCACTAATGCCTTCTCTTCTTAAGGGTTCCGTCCTGAAATGTGCTTACTACTCAGAGCATTTAATGAAGTTAGTAGGAATTAAGGGATGCAAGAATAGCTACTTCCCATGACCACAGTTTTTATTTAGTGGCTGTAAAGTTTTCTGAGCTCCTTAGAAGAAGATAAATAACTTTTCTTTCTCACAGTTAATATTTTTCAAAGACCAAATCCCCCCCAAAAGGGAAAATCCTTATTATAAAGATCATGCAAGTATATGACATTAAGCAAAATCCAAGGTAATTCATATTCAGGGTTAGAAACCCAAGATGACAACCAGTACAGGACCTCAAGGAAAACCAGCCCATCGCTGTGAGCCACTTTCTCATTAACATACAAACACTAAATCCAGAGGTTCAGCTGGAGCTGCTTCCATTATATGTGGTTTTTTATTTTAAGGTTTGTAGGCTTACAAGAATGAAAATTAAACTGTGTAAAGGAACAGTATTGTCACTGATTAGGGCATGGCTGGCATTTGCAGGGTTGCATTTCTACGTGCCAGCCCTCAGTGAGCTGGGAGAACAGGAATGTTTCCTAAATTCAGTATCTGATGAAGGTCCAGGATGGTCTAAAACGATGCGGTGATAGCTACAGAGCGAGACAAAGTAATGGGAAAGTTTGGCTACACTCAAACTAGCAAACAGCCCAGGGTCAGGGCCCATTCTCTGGCTCTAAATCCAGCCGGGATGGTCTGGCCACAGCTGTAGTATTAAATCCTTTTAGTCTCCGCAACAGGGTGGCTGCCTCCAAGCTGCCCACGGGAATGGGTTCAGGACTCTGCTCATTTCCAAACCACGGCTGGGACCTGCTCGGGAGTGTGCTGGCCAACCCTGCTCAAAACCAACCTTGCTGACAATTTAACAATGCTGGTGTTTAACAGCCCAGGCCCTACCACTGTGTAATTTATTGGTAAAGATATTCCTTTCTAGCCATTTTAGTTCAGAGGGATGGGTTCCCTCATGTATCTCAGCGTGTCCCTCACCTATCTCAACGTGTCCCTGTTCAATGACACAGTAAATATAAAGACAGCAAAATCCACCCTGCACTCTGCGGGGACTCCAGCACGTGGGACGGAGAGTTTGGGCATGGTGGCACGAGGCCAGCATCCCCAGCTGACAACTATCTGCAAAGAGTGTGAGCCCGGGGCTGGAAAAGGTAGGTTTGGTGATTTGTCCTGCTATTTAGATTCAGTTTTAACTTTCTCTTTTGTCATATGGGCATTTGTCCAACATAGTTGTGTAGGACAGGCTCTTCCACAGCCAGCACTGAACACGTTCATGTTACACTTGCAGGGCAGGTCCTCCAGCATCTTAAGACCTTGACCCCGCAAGTCTTTCTCAAAGGTGAAGCAAAAAGCAAGAGACTAGCATTTAGGCAGAAGGGTGGGGAGGTCTAGGAAAAGTGTAGGGGAAGAACAAGTCTTCCCATCTCCCTTCTCAGTATTCTCAACAAAATTAAATTCAAGCTCAAACCCTGCAATCGCAGAGCAGGTAGAGGTCAGGGTGAGACGGACCACGGCAGGCTTAAACCAGGACTGAAGTGTAACAAGGTTGTGATATGGATATGTTTATGGGACAGTTAAATCATCTCTTAAATCGCCTTACCAAAGGCAGACTATCAGATCAGACGTGCCTGTACCTGAACTACTCACCTAGGCTCGCTTTAGAGCCCGTGGAGACAAACAGGCTCTTCCAAGGCACTTGCCAGGGACCAGTACAGCTCACCTGCAGACTTCTGAAGTCCTGCAAATGCCAGTTTGTCCCCACCGGCTCAAAAGGGACCTTCAGGTGACTGTCTCAGATATATATGGATGTCTGTCCTGGGGACATCTACACCCATACCTCCTTCTCCTGCTGTGGAGCAGCCCTCTTGTGACTGCAGTAACAACTCGACCCGTACTCCCTGATCTGAACCTTGCATGTGCTGAGCACTTGCTGGATCAGTCCCAAAGCTTTATGTAAAATGGCTGCGATGTGTATTTATATGAATCATATACATTAATTACATAATAGATACTCATGCTCCTCATCCCACATGCACTTTGGTTATGCATAGGACACAAAGACTGAGTGCATTCACTATGAATCATGCAATAAGACTACGTCCCTCAGGCAAAACTCTCTCTAAAATGACCATCTTCGTATATTCCCATGGTTTCCACTACAATATTATTTAATTAAGAATATTAATCTGCTAGGCCACCAACTTTCACTGTCTTCTGGGGAAGTCTGAGCAGACAGATATTTTAATAAAATATGGGGAATCCTGCTCTTTTTATGACTGAGTTGGTGCAATAAGGTAAGTCAGTTGCATGGCCTTGTGAGCTTATTTTTTATTTATTCTTGATATGAACATAAGACTTATGCACCAGAGAGCTCATTGGTTCAAAAGTTGCATGAGTGATGCCAGATAATCTTTTTTTTGCTTCGCTTTTCAGCTATTGCTGTTGAATACTGCCCACACAGGTGTGACACATCATCAGTTGTACGACACTGCAAATACAGCATCGGTCCCCACTTGGAGAATAAACGATGAGTACTTGAAGTCTGACAGCCGTGGGCACTCATTTGCACGTGCTTGCAGCATGCACGCAAACATTGCAGTTGTGCAAAGAAATCAGTCTAGACACTGACGCGACCAGTTCAGCCACATTACACCAGCCTGCCTGAATAACTCCTCAGGGTTGCAGCCTGCTGCCCTTTTCCCCTCTCCCGTGGGACGGAGAACTGCACGAACTGCTATGGCAGGCCCCCGTCACCTCCTGTCCTACAGCCCCAAACCTCTTCTGATGCTCAGCCTAATCTGTGATGGAAACACAGGCGTCCTTTGTCACCAAGAGAGGTTCCCATCCCAGGAGAGGGGGGACCACCACCGTTTTGGCCATGGGATGGATAAGTTTCTGGTCATGGGAGTACCATCAAAAATAGCTCTTGAGGGCTGCCTCTGACAATACAACCAGGAACCACTCTTTTGAAGGACAAGTTGCTTTATTAGATGGTATATTTTCAACATCTAGGTGAGCACAATTTAAGCAGTTGTCTAGGCAGAGCCATGGAGGCCTGTGGAAAGGCCGGGTGATGTGAAATTATGGCAGGTAGGAAGTCCTGTGCCCGTAGGTGTGACAGCCAAGGCCTGAGGGGGAAGTTTTACCCATTTTTCCTCCTGCATGATGTTAAGCAACAGGCAGTAAATATGGCATTCATTAAAATTACCTTGTATACTTTTAACAGCCTTGATAATCAGATTTCTGCCACTGTATCGGAAAGCAAAGTTTGTTTTTATTCAAGGCCTTGTAAAACTCTAATTTCTCCCTCATGCACTGGAGGTGCCTGAAGTTTTCTAACGTTTTTAGTGATTCGTAGCAGTCATTTTTTTCCCCCATCAAAGCTCTGTTCTCCTCTGAAAGATGTATCGAGTAACTGAGTGGAGATTCGCGTTTCTCCATGTGTGAGGGATAAACTGGTTGCTGTAAGAGGCAGCTTTAAACTTGCATTTCTCTCTCTACTTTATACACAAAAAGGGTCAGATCTGCCCTCTCTCCCTGTGGCACTGCTAGGTAGAAACCCTTGAGAGGAACCGCAGGGTTTGCAGCTGGGGCTGCAACGTGCCTCCTCGCAGCCTGAGCATCAGAGCTCGTCCTCCACCCAGGAACACCACTCTCATTTCTGAACGTCAGCAAACACTGCAGACAACCACTGGCACTTGTGGAAGATCAAAGTCCCCTTTTTCAATCTTGAATCTAACTGGAAGCAAGATCCCCACACTGGGAAAATGTAAGAGCATTGCGGAGGCGTCGGTCGAGCCCCCAAAAGATGAAGGGCAAGAAGCGTGAAGGCAACCGACTGTAGAGTACAGTAGAAAAGTTTAGTCCGTGGCCACATAATGCACACAGCCAGGTCTTTTAGTCATTCTGCCTGTGCCCACATGCCAGGCACTCACGTCTGAATACACACAGACAAGCAAGGGCTGCAGGGCAAGTACGCTGCGGTACAGCTGCCGAGGTCCCAGCCGAGCCTCTCCTGGAGGTATTGCTGGGGGCACAATTGCAAAAATAACCCATTCGACAACACAGATCATCAGGAGGCTCCGACTCAAAGGGAACCTGTTTCAGGCCAAACAAAGCATTTCCTTAGTATCAAGCCCATCGAGTTTTTTGAACGAAGTCAGCGCATTGCACGGAGAGCCCGCAGGAACCTGCTCCACTACCCTCCAACCCTCGGCCCACATGGAGATGTTTGGCATCTCTGAGAAGGCAGAGCGCGCTGGGACCGCAGAGCTTTTTGCAGCTGTTTGTTTGAGAAACAAAGCTTCCCTCCTCCAAGATGAAAGAAATCAAGGAGTCTACGCTAATCAAATCCTACATGCCTGCTGGCTGAAGTTCAGCTTGTCAGTGATGCAGCTCAGCGGAGTGATCAACATTTCCAGCGCTATGAGCTTGGTGGAAGGGGAAAACACGACAGCAAGAAATTCACCTGGCTGCGAGTCAAACAGGTGTATGGCAGCAGCATTCCAGATTACAATAATATCTTGCAAACATGCAAAAAATAGATGTAATAAGACTGATTCCTTGGTTTTCATTAATGAATCATAAAAGTTTTCTTTACATTACACATGCTTCTTTGGCATACGCCGCTAATATTTCCACACTTGCAAGGTTGGAGTTTTAATACTGAGCCTCCCTCCCCTAAGGTTCCTCATTTTTGGCAAGATATACAAGGTGACTGTGTGCCATGACAGGCTCTACCTTACTTTGGGGCAATCAGATTACTTCACACAGATGGTTTTACCACTGAGACCATTAGAGATGAATTGCACAGTATGTAAATGTACATTTGTTTGATAAAAAAAAAAAGTCTCAGTTCCTCGCTGCTGTCTTGTCTATGTTCCTAAACATATTTCCTCTCTCCTGCATCATTCCAAAGCACAATTTGTCCAATCTTTACCCTAAAGTGACTCAGCTAGTTTCTGATAGGCATCTTAAGTACACATTAACTAAGGAAATAGGCTTTCTTGAGCTACTGGATTGAAATGCGGGAGAATGAGCCTTAGCCTTAACTACTGAAGTAATAAAGGCATCTATCTGTCAAGATGCCTAACATCACACATACCACAAAAGTAACGCACCAAAAAATAGAGAATATCACAACTACTTTAAAACATGCAAGTAAACATCCTCTTGTAGGGGGTGAAAAAAAAAAGAGATAATTTGTTCATAGAATCAGGTTCACAATAGCCTGATCTGAAGCGGACCTAGAGACATTCAAATGATACATGCTCAGAGCAACACAGCAGCTCTTCCACTTCGAAGAAAAAGGGACTTTGACCCCCGCCCACCATGCAGTAACCCTGTTAACACCGACTGAGCTTTGCTCTTCTTATTAAGGTTTATCTGAGGCCACGGAGGCAGCCTCTGCCAGTCCTGTTTCTATCTGCATAACTGGTTTAGGCAAAACACGGTCTTTACCTGAGAGGCGTCTGGGCACATCGGTGATGGCTGGAAGTCCTGTGCCTCGAGTGGAGGACAGGGGAGTTGTGGAGTGAATGGACGGTGAAGTCATCTGGCTCAAGTAGGATGGGTAAGACTGGTCATAGGACCATGGCGGGGATGACTGTGCCTGCCTGGGGTCTAGGGAAAAAAAAAAAAAAGTTTTTTTTAAAAAGGAAGAAAAATTGTAGGGCATCAACAGTCTAATTGAAAGAGGTGGGATTGAACATACACCCATCAGTGCTATAAGGAATGAGAATGCAATGAAACACGACCTGCTCCTCTAGGACTCAACCCCTTCAAGTCTCACTCTGTGCTTTTCCCTCCCCATAACAATTTTTTGGGGACATGAATGGAGCAGTGAGCAGAGTTTTAAAAGACCTAGCAGCTCTGCTGCAAATCCCTGACGTCTCTCATCCAGGTCTAACTGTGTTATACCAGGACTCGCCAGTCCTCGTGGATTCAGACAGATAAGCAGACTGTTAAGTATGAGACCCAGGTCTGAGCTTAGGAAGTGGACTTCAGAGGTGGGGAGACTCTACAGTCAGCACTTGGCATGCCGGTCAAGTTGTTCAAACATTACACAGTAGTGTTTTCAGTGCTGAAAATACTATCCAAGAAGGAAAAGGTCATTAATCTTATCAGCATCCGTCCAAAAATGTCACATTTGAATGCTGGCCCAATTACCTACAGTCACCTCAATTACAACAATATGAAATCAAATGGTTTGGAATAACTATTGGAAGCTAACGATGCCTTTTGATGTATTTGGTACAGCTCACTATGGAGGAAATGATTTTAAGGATAAATACAGTTTATTTTTTGCTGAAGCACTGGTGGATTGCACTGAGTGAGAGAGAGGGAGACCTAGTTTTACTCACTGGTGTTTGGATTTATAAACCTCTTGCTCTCAGTTAATAACTGGTGATAAAGATATCACTGAATGCCTCATAAATTATTATTTTTATTTCTTTACATTGATAAAAACAAAGCCCTTTCAAACCCAAAGTGTGTTTTGGGCACTGCATGATAAACAGAAAACTGTCTCTGAACTGGCTTACAGAAATTGTAGCACATCCCTCCAAATCCTTCCCAATATTTTCAGTGAAGCACATCGGGTCCACTCAATTTGGAGAACCTGCTATACCAGAGCACTGTGCTAAGGTCCTAGTTTGTAGACAGCAATGTGATAGCCACATGGCATAAGCAAAGGCACTTTTTCAGGAAATTCAACTTTTTTTTTTCTTTTTTTAACTCCTTTTCCTGCTCTTTCACACAGCAAAAGCTTGTAGTTTCAGCTATTCCTTGTTTATTTTTTCTGTTCAGACATGATTTGTTTGAAGAGATGTCTGGAAAGCAGATACTTCCTTGAAGCAAAACAACTATATAGATATATTAAAAAAACCCCAACTTTCCAATTTAATTTTAAGAGGATTTTCCTGGAGTTTGCCTGTTATATTAGACCTGAGTAATATAAATGGTTAACATAAACTCCTCAGAAATCTGAAGGACACTTGATCATTAAATGTAATGAACTTCTTTGTTTTAACAATTTCAAGGCTAGGGTTGTATAGGTTGGCGCAGGTTCAAATCTCACTGACTGCTCGTTGTTATATCTGATATCGACATATTTCTCTGCCTCATTCCACTACTATAATTCACCATTCAGTCAATGGTAAATGATCTTCAACTGGGAACGGAAAGCCTAGGCTTGCTGGGAAAACAATCTTAAAATTAATGATGTGTCAGGAGCACAATCTCAAATCTGAGCTCCTTCAAACTCCAAGAGCTTTTCAATCTCTGCTTCCGAATCCAAAACAGAGTCCCCTAAAGTTTTGGTTTTAGGTCAGCTCCAGTGCTGGAAGGAAATTGTACAGCAGGTAAAGGCTAGGAAAAAAAATCATGACAGAGGATGTTTTCACAGGATTTTGGTCTAAGATGGTGAAAACCTCAGGAAAGGAGCTGCCTTCTGGAGGTTCATGCCACTTCTCCTAGTGCAATCCTCATGGCACGAGATCTTGAGCGTCTCTGGCACCCTTACCACTTTGAACACCCATGCTAGACTTAGTTTTACATCTAACATCCTTCATCCAACATGGGTGAATGCCTGTGTAGACACAAGAAGGATGAATGGCAATGAGTGGTCTTTCAAAGGCTCATGTGGTCTTTCAAAACAATATCTCATACTGTGCTGTCAGAGGCAGAATATGGGGCTGGACGGACCATCAGTTGACCCAAAAGCCTATCATATATTCTTACGATGACTAGCTTAAATATATACATGGCTTCTATAGCTTATCCCAACCTCAGTGCCGCATTACCATATTTCTTTTTTATATATATATTTGATTTCAGCTCTTCATGAGTCCAATACTGCAAGACTTTAAACTGCAAAGTATTTTAGAGAAAGAGAAAAGAGAGGATGGACTGTTAGTGAAGACATGACTGAGGTCATGATCAAGGCAGGGTGGGGAATTTTGCCCTGGGGCTGACTGGCTTCAAGCATTATCTTTGGCCCGTTAGGAAACCGGAAACTGAAGATATAAAGGAAACTGAGGAGTTTCACCAGATCCTGGAGTAAATGCCCTAAAACCAGCCTCCACACACTGATAGTGGCCAAGGTTTGCACGGATGCGTGAGGAGAATGCAGTGAAACGCCCTCACCTTGCCAAGTCACAGGTGATCTGCTAGCCCACAGCGTAAATGTTGCTGCTCAGCGGCATTGCACAATCCCCAGAATAAAATGCTGCGAGGCAGAGTCCAAAGCCACCCCATCTAGTCCTCGAAGGTGGACATGCAGCTGTGTCTCACGCGGCACCCTTTGGTCCTACGCGGCACCCTTTGGTCCCACCAGCAGATGTTCCCTGCAACACTTCTGGAGCAAACTTCAGCCACCAAGGCCCAACCAGCCCATCTCTTCTGGTCCCACATGCCACCAAACCAAACCTCCTGGGGAGAAGGAGGGTGCCAGGGGTGTCACAGGGAGGTGCCTACCAGTGCTTCTGGGGCAGATCCAAGTGGATGCTTGTGGGGGAAACACAACGATGTCCTTAGGAGGGTCACCTCCTCCTTGCTTGGGCACAGAAGGGGTGGAGCGGCTATTTAGCCATACCAGCAGGGATGAAGCTACGAGTGGATTTGTGAGAGGTTTTCCTTGGTCTGCTACCCCAAAGACCAGCTTCCCCATTTGCTCTGGCTGGAGGGCTCACATGTGTCTACCGGGTCCCTGCGGGCGAGGACCTTTCTGCCATCACCCAAAGCACCACATGCTCTGGCACATCTTCCCAATCACGAAAAGCCCAGAACAGATGAGAAACCCCAAAGCTCTGAGGCAGAGCAAACGTGGATTCCTCCGTAAAGGAATCCCACAAAAAAAAAAAAAAGGGAAAATGCTACTACAAAAATACACTGAACAGCTTGGGCAAAAGTGTCCCACCCTCCCATACAGCAACAATGGGGAAGGGCTAATTCAACAACAGCAAAGGAGGCAGAGGGCCACTTTGAGTTGGCATTTGCACTTGAAAATTTTGGAGTGATTACTAAGAGCAGTCCTCCTTTTGTAAACATTTCTGTTACGCCTGCGTGGGTGTGAAGAAAAGCACAGCTTTCAGCATATTCGTTCACAACGGGGCACATCATGCATATGCTAAGAAAGCCTGGGCACAGCTCAGCTGAAACAAGTCAGCAGAGTGAAGTCTAAACTAATGCGCAAACAGTTCCGTCCCGTTTGCACTGCCAGGTAAACCTCGCCGAAGCAGGAAATATTGAGTATTGCAAATTATTTTGTGTCTAGGTTTTACTGCCACATTTACAGTCAGTGGGAGATATACATGGTTCTTGACCCCTGTGGTCTGTGATTGACTGCATCAATGGACAATGCTTAAAGGACAATAAGTGATTTGAAAAATCAGTCTAAGATTGGATGCACTGTATAAAACTAGAAAAAAAAGAAAGAATGAAAAAAACCCCAGTGACCCGTTCTCCCACTGATTACATCGGCTCTCCAGCAATGACTTTTCTTCCTTCAATGGAAATGTTCTGAAGTGTCAATGGAGAGAAGAAAAAACCCGTAAATAGCCCTGAAGAATGAGGTTTTCAGAATGAGAATGCTTTCGCACTGGATTATGAAGCACACAGATTTACTATAGAAAAAAAATCAATTTCCCATTTCCCAAGCTGAGTTACATGATCAGAGCACGATCACAGGCTGGCAGCTCCTTGGCGTACCACCTATAACACCCCAACATCACATGCGTGGATGCGCTTTGCACAACCACTCTCATTTAAATCCAGCCATCAGCTCGAGCACTGGCTGCTGCTGATTGTCTTAGTGCTACTGCAGATACTAAAAACCAAGCTGTCTGGAGCTATCTTGGTAAACACTTAAAGCAAATATCCTCATTTCTGATCTTAACAAAGCCAAGATGACTTTCTGCATGAGTAACCCGACTATTGTTGTAACACCACCCCCCCAGCAAAACAACAACAACAAAAATGCAACCTCCTTCTCTTCTCTGACTATTTCTTACGCATCTTTAAAAGCCCAGGGCTTGATCTGGATTGCCCAGTTCAATTAATGAAGTCAAATCCAAGGGAGTTACACCCCAATGTACAGAAGAGTAATTGAGACCAGATTTTGGCCTGAAGAACCTCTAAAACCATTTCTCCTCCCACCTCCCCAAGAGTCACATTTCTAAAAGAAAAAAAATAAACTGAACAAGTCATGCCAGTAGGGCAACTAAACTGTAAAGGCGGGGGGGGGGGGGAAATAAAGTTAAAAGAATACTTTAATAGGAGGGACACAATCTTTACCAAATGGAGATTCACAATGGCAACTTGCCAGTTGCCTGAAGGATGCAATCAATTTGCATAAAATACAGCAGACTGCAGCCACCCTTGTGTTCATGGCAGCAGAAATCCCAGCTCCACCACCTCATCCGCTGAGTCTCGCAGCTTTTATTCCATGTTACAGTGAGCTGAAGCCATAATTCACCCCATAAGTCTATTACTTGGGCTGTTTCTAAATTATCTGTTCCAGGCAACCATGTACTTTGCCTGATGCACTCTCAGATTGATGTGCACCAGCTACAAACTGGTGTGTGCTTCAGAGTGCTGCTGGTCCCAGGTAAAACACAGCCAACCCCTGGCAGGGCACTTGCCTAGTGCCAGTCTAAGAACAGCTACACGGTTTCTGTTTCAAACCTGTCCTGCAGCTGATGGTCTCAGAGAACAGACACTGGTCTTTGAGGCAGATGCTGCACAGCTTCATATCCAGCACCCGACAAAGCTGTGATGAGCACGGCTTTCTGCCTTCTCCCTGAGTCTGCAAAAGGGCAGCATCCAGCCCACTGCCTGCAAGTCCTGAACGGGGGAATTAAGGAGGGCCCAGCCGGTACCATCTTCGTCCTCCATCTGAGAGTCAAAGGTGCTTTCTGCCCATGATCTTCGCAGCAGACTCAGTTTACACTGCCCCTGAAACCAGTCCCTGCCTGCCAGTGGAGATGGGTCCCCTCACTAACTTCTAGGTAAACCAGCTCTGAAGCCTTTAAATCTGCTTCCTACAACCCTAAAAATGATGAGAAATGAAAGCGTAACGTCCCTGAAGTGCATGGGGAGGGGAAGAGGAAAAGGAAAAAAAAAAAAGATTTCATGGGACCTGCTTTTGAGTGCTGTTATTTCAGTCATGAAAGTCACAGGTTGCCTATAGATCAGACGGTGCCACAGTGGTGATGGAGCATGAAACCTCACTTAACTCCCACTTCGCAGTCCCCGCAGCTCAGCCGCCGGGGTCCTTGCGCCGACCACATTCCTGCCATTACGCCCGTGGCTTTTCCTGGCCGACAGAAGCTAATCCTTACCATTTGCATCTTAGAAAAACAACAGTTTTCCTCGTTTCGTACTGAAACACTGATGCAACAGCTCAGTGTCTGAACAGGAACGTAATCGGATACATGAGCAAGCTGTGTGAGTGCCGTTAGGGAAAGGGAAAAAAAATAAAAAAGCAAATATACCAGTATCCAAATGTGAACAGACAGGATCCCTGATTTACGGGCAGCAAGCGGGGTTCAAATTGAATCTGCATTGCCTCAGCAAAGGCATCTGCTTATTGGACGATTTGTTTTTTAATGACCCTTCGATGTTGCTTTTGCAGAATCCTAGTTAAAATGCCATGTTGAATAAGGGCAACTCTGTGCCTTGTACTGCCACAGCCCAGTCCTCTGGTAGGTTTAGGACTGTGCTGTGATTTGTAAAACTGGTACTCTGATACTGTAGGAAAATAAACACAACCTAGACAGAGAAAAGAAATATAAGAGTGAGCCCCAAAGTGCTGAGTTCTTTCAGACTCAGGTGTGGGCGAGCCAGGCTTTAAATATTCTTTCTGTTTAATCATGCAATAGCTATGCAAGACCTGAAGTGGAACGAAACAAAAACAGTTTATGGGCTTACTAGCAATAATATGGATTTTGTCATAGGAAACCAGTATTTACTGTTAATGTTATTAGGAATTAATTATTTTCCCTAAATGACTAGGTAAAAAGATTAAGAAACAAAGGTATTTCTAAAGGAATGCGTGGTTAATTCCAATAAAGGTAATAAAAAAATCCTTGTTTTTCAGACAAGGGTCTATTCTCCTTTTAATACATACCCAAGCCATACCAGGCCAGTGACCATGGTAAGAAGCCAGTGGTATTCCCACTGAATATCGCACCACAAGAAGGAAACTGGTGGAGACGGACAGCCCAAGCAGCTCACTCCCTGCTACCACACCAAACAGGTGGACGTTTAGCAATTTCCCATGGTCACCTAACACCCGATCAAAGCGGTGCCTCATCTGCGGCATCGACTTTGTCTCTTGTTGCACGCTTTGTGTGGCAACGAGCATCCATTCACCCCAGAAGAACTCGGAGGCACTGTCCGCAAAAAGCATCCCAACACTTTGGTGGAACATCAAAGCCTGTAGAGCTTTACAGATTGCAATCAACGTCCTGAAGAGCACCAGAAAGCCTTGTGGGGAAGCCAGCACAATTCACAGAGCTCGCACCGATGTAACATGCTCACGCTAATTGCCTTATTAAATGGGAGGGCTACCAGAAAGCTAACGAATAGCCTTTGAGGGCTGGGTGTTTGACTTTTCTAAATTGAGGAGGAGACAAGGGTGGGGAATAACATGGCAAATACTGTATTGGACCACAGTACAGCCCCGTATTCACTGCAAACTTTAATAAGCAGCTGAGTCCTCACTGCTTTGGGAGAAATGAGAACAATTTGGGATTCTAAATTATCCCCCATGACCATGAGTTTATCCGGCAAGAAAAGCACATAATCCACAATAGATGGGAAATTCAGCCTGCCTTCCTTGGTTCGGCTCACCCCTCTCCTGCCCTGCCAGCACCACATCTTCTCTCTCTCGATGAAGTCTCAGCTGGTACTTTGAACTGCTGACTCTTAAATTTGCAGAGAAGACAGCGCATGCCACACAGCTTTGTTTCCAGTCAGGCTTATTTAAAGCTCATCTGAAGTTTTCACCTCCTGGATCTGTAAATGCTGCTGCTGATTCATAACGAGGCAGAGAAGTAGTCTATTAATCAAACCCAGCAGAACATTTTCTACAGGAGGCATTTATGTGAATGAGAGCAGCATATGAGGTTACACTTAGCTAGGAAAAATATTACAAGGGGATCTCAGTTCTTGTGCTTCAGGGCATAAGCTGATCACCAGATGGGGTCAGGAAGAATTCCACCCTCCTTCGTTCCTAGATATAGTGTTGCACAACAGGTAAACTATGGAGGCACAAGGAACAAGGAAAAAGCTGATTATAGCCCCGTTTTTCCCCCCTGCTTTCTTGGGAGCTATGTCCCCAAACACTGCCAGACAGAAGACAGTAGGTTAGAAGAAATATTGGACTTTAGTTTGGCTGTTCTTACCCAGAAAATGTTATGCACAAGAGCCCTGACTTCACATGTCCAACTAACAAAACACTAAGCCCGGCCAAAAAACCTGCTCTGGGAAGCTGGTGGGCAGCAGGTACCTTGTAATGGGTACTATTGACATATTTAATATATTATAAACATTTTACACTAGTTAAAGCTAGACTTCTAGGTCTGGGAGAACTTTGCCACAGCTCATGGGAACAATTTTTTCGTTTCAATTCTCTGAGTGCTTTGGGTTCAAATTAACCCACTTACTTCTCTTTCTTACTGCAAATTAATAAACCAGTGGAACTTAAAAAACAAGAAAAAGAAAGGAGAAGAAAGCCACAACACTTTGTTAAAACCGCTAAGTTTCAGCTGGTATCATGTCAAAACCACTTGAAACATGAAACCAGAAATCTTCCTAGGTTGACTCAAAGACTATGTCTCTACTAGGAGTGCTTTACCAGTGAAGGAATACTGGTATATAAGATTGGCAAAGGTCTCCTGGTATAGATGCAACTACAGCAGCAAAACTGAGTTTTAAACTGGTCTAGTAAATTGAGCCAAGAGTTTTGTTGATGGACTTGCATCTAGGTGAAGTTCTCCAACAGTTCTAGCAAGTGAATCGGTCAGGGGCAACACCTCTTCACATCCTGGATAGACACAAATATCTCAGCACAAGTTTTGAGTGTAGAAATGGCGAAAATTAGATAAAGGTTGTTTTGACACTCTTTTGAAAAAACTAACCAGCTCTGAATTTAGAAAACTGACGAAATCGGTTTATTTTGTAGGCTCCACAGTTTTGTTGCAAACTTCTGGCATAGCTGCAGTTAAACATCTTATTTCGGTCTTATAATCTGTGACATGTGGTACTTTATGATTTCTCTCAGCACAACGAAATCTGTCTCTCAGCATGCAATCATAAATGTTGCATACAACCCTCACAAGCAACCTTTGGAGATTTCTCCGTAACCCAGTTCGTTTATTGTAACAGTGGTCAGCACTGGTGCTAGAGGGAAACTGCCACATGAGAAGATTGTATTATTATTCTGATAGAAAGACTATTAAATGCTGGCCACTTCCCTCAACACCAGTGCAAAATAAAAACGCTGAATAAAAATGTTCATTCTAATACGTACTGTTGCACACACGGAGGACAAGGCAGAGCAACGTGGCAGAATTTCACCAGATTCCTACTCAGTTTACCCAGATTGACTATTTTGGACTATTTTGGACTTTGAGCAAAAAGATATTTTAAAAAAAGAAAGACATTTTCAGCTTCAAACACTATAGAAAAATCCACTTCCCACCTAGCTTTGCTTGGAACACATCTCTCGCTCTGTAACAGCCTCTTTTACTGCAGTTTGAGACACAAATATCCATAAGCAATTACTACCGTTGCCTGTGCAAGTCAAACCTATGGTTCTGTCTCTTACCTGTAATCTGACTCTGTCCTTGTGGATTAAAAGGACTTGGTGCAGAGTTCAGAGAGGGCCGTGGGCTCTGGGTCGGGACCCCTACTCTCATACTGGGATGAGGAATGCGCCCTAAATCACTGAGGCGTTCAGAGAACAAACTAGGTTTAGAGTCATCAAGCTTCTGTCTGTGCCCTGGAAACAGCAAATCATAAAATAAAAGCGTTAATAACAAGATTTAGTAATTTAACACACCCCCAAAAACCCCCAAAATGGCCTCTAAGGACCTGTTATTAGATTTAATGGACTTATAGGTATCTCAGCTACCCCGATAACACAGCGACATCGGTGGGATGATTTGTGTTTTGGGCATGGTTGTGCTGGTGAAAGCCATATCGAGTACAACTGTGCCCATACAGATGTGTAACATGTTGCAATTTGGATCAAAATAAGCACTTAGGAGGATACCCACACAAGGTCTTTCTTGTCTTTTTTTTTTTTTTTTTTGCTGCTTTAACTACACTAGGTAGTTAAAGGGGCAAACTTTCTTTTCCAAAAGCAAGGCTCACATGTAAGTACAAGTTATCAAGTGGGACAATTATTCCATGCCTGGTTTATACGTTGTGGATTTTTGCAAAGAAAATGCAAGCTTTTCTTCTCCCCTTATTTTTTTCCTTTAACTCTGTCACAGTTAGTCATTAACTTTCATTTCTTGGGGAGATTTTCCAAAAAGCAAATAGTCACTGTCATTTGAGGAGAGCAGTATCGCAAGGAAAACCTTCAAAGCTGCTGGCCAAGACTAGGTCCTACACTCCCTTTCATGGTCACCCTTCCTCAGTCCTCCTAGTTCTCTCCCCAAAAACAGGCTAACTGCCCTCGTGCCGTATGGCCGCATTGGGAAAAGTCATTTAGGGGTGCTGGGTTGTCAAAATGTAAAGGGGAAAAATGGCAAAACCAACGGGATGCCCCAACTGGTACTGCTCATGTTGTCATTGAGATGTTTCAAGAGTAAAGGCTTTACTTCTCTAATCATTGTATTTTTGCTCCTAGGTTTAGTTTCTTTCCAAAGTAGTTACAGGATGCTCCTCGCCCAATGGCGCCTTTGAATGTGAGGCGCGGAAGGTGTTATTTCTATCATTCAACAGATGGAGAAACAGGCATGCATAAAGATTAAGGTCAGGACTAATTTTACTTAACTTTAGCCATTCATAAATCAGGCATCTAGTCTAAACTCTTCTAATGTAGACTTCCTCTACAGTTAATGGAAAGAAATAGCTACTTCCAGAGGGCAATTCATCTCATTTGTGTCTGACACCAGTCTTAAAATGGGATGATTCACCTTCTGAATTTGCTTTCTCTTCCTTCTCTGATCAGAGAGGGAGCACACATGACTACTTTAATTAGACACCCTCACCATTAGTCAACATTAAATGGAATGAATCTCACCCTAAGTTACCAACCAAGGGCACACAAAAAGCCTCTGGCAGAGCTGAAACGGGGGCCCAGACCCCCTGATTGCAACCCAGAACGACGTCTGCCTCCATCCCCATAAGCAGTGCCAGGGCACAGGCACAAGCAGTAACTGGGTACAATATTTTTATGCTTTTAACAATAAGAAGGGTCTCTGGTAGGGTTTGGGCTTGAACACTTCCAGATGATCCCAGTGGCTTGAGATAATCTGTGTTGTCCCTCAGCAGTGTGAACACAGCCATCTCTTTGGAGGCTACGGGAGTTCAGTTTTGCAGACACAGTTAGATTTGTCCCATGGGTCTTAGGGCCAGAGAACCAATTCTGGCACCGGTTAATTTATTTTAAAAGTGTAAATGAGGCCATTGAATCTTGAGATTGAACTATCAGACTACCACTCTTAAGGAAAATGCCTTTTACTGGTACCTCTCACCACAGTACTGAAGTACAGGGGTTCACATCATCTAACTGGGACCAGAGTGCCTGCATGACATATAGGCAAAGCGATGTCAGTACTGGACAGCTAAACCCAAACTAGATTCAGAGAAATCATGGTTCTAGATAGAGAAGTGCAGGATTTAGGTTGGGAGATGAGAAGAAACTGGCTGGAATTTAATTTTGGAGAAAATTCTCTAGCAATTTAAAAAAATTAACTAGTTGACCCACTATTTTGTACTTTGACATATGATTTTTCTCCCCCAGGATGACTCAGTCTAAAAGCACGGGGTAGGCAGGAGCTTCCTCCTTAAGGAGAAAGCACTGATCTATGTTAGAGCTGACATGGGTGGCTAGTCCTCTCTTCAGCAGGTATCAATCACTTTAAATGGGGAATGATTTTTGGTGGGCTTGTAGCAACTCTGTAATGACAGCTTAATTAACCGGATAGCATTTAACCTGCTAGTCTTTAGCATTATCTTTTCAATCTGTTTAAATTACAACTTGTACAGGCTGGGTGCTACTAAATCTGGAGAAACGACTTCCACACATACACGCAGTCAGTATTCTCTTGGGATGTCTCCTTCTCCATCTTCTTTTCCTCCACAATTTTTATGTATTTGCTTTTTCCTTTGCCAGTCATATTTTCCACTCTCTTTTTTAAAGGCATCTCCTTCCCCTCCCCTTTTCTCTTCTACTCATTCCTAATCACATTTTGGCAAATTCAAGAGGGCTCAAAATAAGGCAAACCTGATTAGCCTATCTCTGGCCTCACACGCCAGGGCTGACTTTATCGGGGAATGAATCCATCCCCAAAGCTAATTTTATTTTGAATTTTTGTAGAAAAATCCTGTGCTATGTTCATACAGTGCCCTTTTTGCTAAAGAATCACTAACAAACTGCTGCACGAGCTATTTTAACTGTCTTCAGATAACTCAACGAACACTTGTTATATAGCTCAGCACTCCCGCACCAACCTGTGCCCGATAACCCCCTGCTTTGTTTTCATCACGCTCTGTTTGCCCGTGCATAGCTTTGCTAGAAAAGAGTTTATATTTAATTATGTGTATTATTATTATAATGAACTAGGTCTATCACAGAAAGACAAAATTCAGCAGGATAGCAGTGCACTTCAGTGTAGGGAGGGGGGAAAAAAGAAGAAAAAAGGAAAAAAAGGGGGGGGGAGAAATAAGAAGAAAGATTCCCACATCTGGTTGACTTGAAATGATCTAGAGATGTGTGGGTTTGGGTGTTGCCACCTCCCCCCCCCCAAAAAAAAAAATGTAGGGAAAAGAGAGCTGTATGCACATCTGGAAGACCGCAGGCATCAATGGAACTGCAAGTCCCCAGAAACCAGCAAGGGGCCAAAGGCAGACTTGCCTTCTCCTTCTGGACATTGAAAATTTAGGGTTGTAACACGGAGTCATGTTGTGACAAAGAGATCGACCGAAGGAGCCACACTCCCCCAGTGAAATGTCCCAGAGAGATGAGATTACGTTACAGCTTTGCACGTTATGGGTTACTATGCTTTGATAAAAGCTAAGATGTGCTCACATTGAAAGTAAGCAGGAAACTCAACAAAAACTTCACATTCAGGAGGTGCTCACAAAGTGTAGGCAACTTAAATAAATCTCTTGCCCTGATTCCTGTGCAGGAAAAAAAAAAATCCTATTAAGTACAGAGGAGCCATGAGGTATGGGCTGAAAACACTCTAAAAAGGCCTTCTAAGTAGCACATAAGCAGCAGCAATGAAATATGTGATACATGTTTAAAACTCATTCCACAAGCTGCTTTTCATCTCTCATTGATATATGTGTCCGTTGACAGAGAAATTCCTGATCCCAGGGGAGTGTGCTAAGAAAAGCTGTATTCCGTGGTCTCAGTCATGAGGCGTAATTTTATTTCAGGAAAAAAGATTAGGGTAGCAAGTGTGGAGAGCTCAGGGAGAATCTGTGATCTGCTGCAGCAGTGAGTACATTAAAAAGCAATATAAGAGCTACATAAAGAATGGAATAAAATAATGTTGCAGCTGCCCCAATGCCTGCAACACTGCATTTAATGCCGGTTGCTCTGTTACAAAGATGATTTTGTGGAATGGATTGGGCTTGGAGGGGGACAAAATGGTTATGGACACAGGCAGGCTTGGATGCAAAATGGAGTCAAAAAGATTGAGGCTGCCCCATGAGTTACTGAACAAGGATGGGACCCAGCGGCTATTGGAATAGATCTGGTCACCGGCAAGGAGGTGGGAAAGAGATGAGAAAAATGGAGAGTTAACAGACAAAAGCTGTCCAAGCTGTTCTGATTTGTCTGTTGTCGTAGTACAAAACATGTTAGATACTAGAAAGCCATTATTTGCTCCAAAATGACGAGCAATATTTGGTCACTTACTGCTACTCAGCTATTTCAAGCCAAACACCAACCTGAGTATTACTTTCTGGAGACAGAAAGCATTGCTATTAATCCACCCCAGTACCAATTTTGGCCATTTTACATGAACCAAACCAGAAAACAGTAGCGGGAGAGTGCAATAAATTCAATGCAAACTGCAGCCAGCCAGACGGTGCCTGCGCTGCTGCTTCAGCTCGCCAGTCCAGGATGGCCTCGGAACATGTTAAAATGGCCCATAGAAGCTAATGTTCAATTATCACATCCCAGGCATGGCAGAAGATGTGAGGAGGCTTCATCTTCAGCTTAATCGTTTCAGTTTAAACTAAGCGAAGGAATGTATCCCAGATCAAAGCAAGGCAATCTTGAGTATGCTGGATGTGGTAACTGGAAAGGGACGTGAGCTCGTCTCTCATCACTGAACTTCCACCGCTCTGCTGGAGAAGTCAAGATGTAAATCGGGCCTTGCAGAATGTAAATGTGGTGTTGATGCTTGAAGATTTTTACCTCCTCGGGGAGGAGGGGTGTGTGTTTTTATCTTTCAGCTTGTGGGTGTGGAACTGAAAACTAATCAGATTATGCTACACGTGGCCTCACCAGATGCTGACACTCAGGGACTCCCTTTCTTTGTACCGTGTACACCACCCACCAGTTTTTTGTGTGTGTGTGTGTTTTTTTTTCTGGTACCAAGGAGATCTGGTTACCAGATTTTCAACAGATGCTTTTATCACTCTCAAGTGGGTTAGCTATTTTCAGTCATCGCCCAGTTCTATCTTTTTTGCTTTTGCCTTAACAACAAGAAGTATCGTGGGAGTCAGGTGTCTCCGTAAAAGAGCCAAGGGAAGGCAGAAAGGTCATGAAAGTAAGAACCTGGGCTCTAACCTGCTGGGGACACGTTTTCTGGGATGTCCCAAGCAGAATGGAGGGTGATGACCCAACATGAAATACCACCATGGTTTGTGTTTGCTGTATGTTGTAAGTGTGCTCAGCATCAGCTGGTGAAGTTTGGAGAGTCACTCCATGGAGTGACTACAGCTCAAAAGGGCAAACAAAATAAAAATCCTTTGAATGCCAGGGCAAGTGACCAAGGCTTTCTATGGCGCTGGGTTCAGTGCTGAGATTGAAAAAGGAGAAAACTTTAATGGGAAAGGGACTTCCCTTCAGGCTAAGGAGTGGCAGAAAGAAGAAGAATCACCTAGTTTACAAGCTATGAATTTATAGCCTATACATCCCAAGCTTTCCCTGACTTCAAGAGAAGCACATCAGAGCCCAAGAACCCAAGTTTTGATTATTCCCACTGTTCTCCAAAGGTGAAGTGCTTTAAAAAGGTAAAGAACAGGCACATTTTTTCCTACTAACATTATATGTCTTTGAGACAAGCACTCTGATTATGTCTCTTTTAACACTAGCACACTAGTGACATATTTCTGTGTACACGCTGTAGAAGACAATTTCACACCACAAAAAAAGATAGGTTAAGTGTCCTCTGAATTTCATCACAAATTCTCCTTAAATTCTCTTTAGATGTCTTCCTGCATTTCATCCCATTTGGTCCTACAGATCAGATGTAACTGGGAGATACTGATATGGGCTTGACTGTGAATTCAGCTACAGGCTTGTAAAGCTGAAGTCAAGGGAGCCACATTTATGCCATGGTAAAGGAGTTGGGACCTGAGCCTACGGCTTCTTAACAGCTGTTGTGCAGGGACTGAATAATGCTGAGCATTCAGCATGAAGCAAAAATATTCATTGTTCTATTACAGATTTCAGACAATACATCATTGCAGCAAGATGTCACTCCAAAGCAGTGTCAATCTATGCTCTGGAGGTAAAAATAAGAGAGCCATAAATCAGCAAAAGCCCAGAAGACGCACGTCAGCTCTTTGCAAGGGAAAATGTCTGAAGCAAGTCACAAGGGTCCCTCTTGTGTCCCTTGTCTTGTGACAAACTGTCATCCCCGGGCTGGCTTCCCCCCACCCAGTCCTCCCGAACGCACCCAATCCAAAGTTCATGACGAAAAAAAAACAAAACACAAAAGAGCCAAACAATTTTTACCCAGGAAAGGGAAAAGCTTGGAAACCTTCCAGTCTCTTGGGTAAAGACACAATTATGAGAAGAAAAATATAATCCACCCAAGAGACATAATTACATAATTAGGCCATAGGCTGTGCATAGGAAAGGTTCTTATAGTTCATAAAACAAGGAGCTACATAGGTGCAGTAACTGCAGTTAATTCACTCAATGGAGAAAAAAAAAGATGTTTGTTTTTTAAATAGCTGAGGGCACCAGTTTGCATTAGACTGGAGAGCTTATTCTCCCGACTGTACACAGAGCCCTATTAGTGTCAACAGGAGTCACTCAGACGCAGGCAGAAAGCAAGACCCTGTCTCTTTTTGTTCTTAAAAAAGACACCTTTTTTACCCAAAGCAGGTAGGCCCTCTACCTGAAACTACTGCAGAGAAATGGAAGTAAATAAAGACAGAGGAACGTACGCTGTGGATGGGCTCAGTTCCTATACAACGGATCTAACGTGGTCCATTGCCAAAATCCCACTGAGCTCCTCCTCCCTGAGCCCTGCTCTCCCGAAGGTCTGCAGAATACTGGTACGGCTCCAAAAGGGCCAGATCCAGCTCCCAGGGGAACCAGTTAGGCTACTGCCTTCCCAGAGCTCTGGCTCCAACCCGGGGTGAGCAGAAGCAGGGGCAGATTCGAAGCTCAGCGTAGAGGTCAAGCCCGCAGAGCAGCTCTGGTGTCGATGGTCATCTCCCCACTGACTTACTGGGAGCAAAAGCAAATGTCGACTCAGCTCATCTCGCAGGCAGCCCGCCCAGCACGGGTCAAAGTCAGAGCTTCCAGCAGGTCGAAGGGAGGAAGGGGCAGGCAGGGTGAGGGGAAACGATCCCATGGGTGTGTAACCTGTGTCCCTTCGTGCCCATGGGAATGACTCGAACTCAACCGTTGCGAAGCCTTTGAGGATATAAAGTGCTATCAATGTTTTTTAAAATTCAGCTGGGGTCTGTGAAAAGCACGCATCCAGCTGAAGGACAGACCCAGAGGTAGGGGGGGTTTCAGCAAATGGCAACAGCTGCAAAAGAGCCTCTCACTCCCAGAATTTCTCTACATAGAGAGGTGAAAAATGCCTGCCCGGAGCAGGGCTGCAGGCTGCTGCTCCGGCAGGCAAGGGACTGATAAGGGGCATGTGGCAGGGGCTGAGCTGGCCAGGAAGTCTGCACAGGGGAAGCTGTGTTAAAACAGCAAAACCGGAAGATTTAACGAATGAAACCAAAAAGATGCTTCAAGAAACAGGACAAGCAGAGCAGGAAGGGGCTCAAGTGGGCTTGCTTTTGCACCGGTTCTCTCCCACCCTCCAACTCATCCCAGCGTTGCAGGATCCACACTGCCCTCTGCTCTGCCCCTCTCCTGCGGTACAGCCTCGGCTCGCCGGTAAATGAGCAAGGTCTCCCCTTGCTGTAGTGGGTTTTTTTTTTCTTTCTCTTTTCTTTTCGAAAAGCTTTTGAATTCTGACACGGATCTTGAGGCTTGTTCTGCAAAGCTGAGCAACACCCTGTACGAACATCAGCACAAACCGGCCAGGTTGGGGAGGGAGCAGGTGGGACCCCCTTGCGCCACGATGCTCTGCCTTCCCCTTTATCCATCCTCCAGGAACACAAAGGAATCTGTGTGCACGTGTGCCAGGAAACCAGCTAAACATTGCTGGCATCGCCGCTCGGAGACATTAAAGACAACTCATATAAACAGAGACTGTCACGCAAGTCTCGGTCCCTGCCTTAATTCCCTTTGCATGCTGGTGTCTGTTACGCTCTCCCTCTTCTCCTCCCCCTTTTTTTTTAGCAGAAGGGGAGAAGAGGGAGAGCAAGAGCTGTCCCGCAAAAGCGCAAGGGCTCCTCATTCTGACTTGATCATCCTCATCCTAACACAGCAACATCTTTGAGGAATAAGGCTTTTCCCCCCGCCCAAGGTAGCTATCCTATAAAGAGCCCGCCAACTTCTGTTGCTTGCTGCAGCGACTGGCAGTAAAGATCATAGCAAACGAAGGGGGCGAGAGGGGGGGAAGAGAAAAAAAATCTCCTTGAACTGGCCTCCCTCCAGCTGGCAGGAGGGGATGGTTTTCTTAACGCTTGCGAAACCTGATTACTTTAAAAGAACGAAAAGGGAAGGCGATGTAAACACAGCCATTAAACCAGATTTAAGGCGCTTAGTTTAAATCTAGTCTCAGAGCTCTCCGATGCTACGCCGCTCTGCTCTCTAGACATCAATAAGGTGCATTTTCATTTTTGGTTTTGTTTTACACCCCCGAAACCAGGAGCGTATTGCAGGCTGAACGCTGCGGTTACAACGGGAATTCAGGCATGGAAGAAACAACAGTTAAGCAATAATAGATGGATGTGTGCGTGTTTGCACTGTATCTTTCAACAGATTGTTTTCCTGCGTTAGAAGACTACTGTGTTTATATCCATGCAGCAGGTTTTAAGCAGATTGTTTAAACTTGATTAAAGTGGGATATTTCTAAAATAACCTTACTAATAAAATTCAGATGGGTAAAGAAACCTGAAAACATGGTTAAAAATAAAAAAGATGCCATTTCAATCTACACTGGCGGGAGTAACATGATATAAACTCCACAAGAAAACAGTCTTTACAAGTTCGACTTGAAGGATTATCTTATGTATCAGCACCCTCTGTAGCAGAGTAGCATTTATCCACGTATCCACCCATGTTAATGCTGTTGCACAATTTACTACAGCCGTGATAGACAGATAATTGCTTTATCCACCCAAGTGTAATAAACGGAGTCTACTATGTTAATCCTTGTATTCTTATTGTCTGCGAATGCCAAGTAAGGGAGAGACGTACACTGAAAACCCTACCCTCTCCTTCCAAAACTACTGGAGTTTACTCACCCTCAGACCTGCTAAAGTGTTCTTATTGCGTTCCACGCCCCAGCTTGCAGCGCCAAGTATTTTGAGTAGTGTCAAGTTATTGTTATATAAAGGGCACCTACACTCAGGCTATATGGAGGCAGAAGCCAGGATGCAGCAACCTTTAAAAAAAAAACCAACCACCCTCAAACATCTTTTCCTACTCAGTAAGTAAAACAGGCCAAGTATTATTTGTTCCTGGGCATAGAACAGAAAGTAATTAACCTGTCCTTCTAAAACTGGACATCTATTCAGTTTGTGTGGAGTCTGTCTGACTGTTGAGAAATGTAATTTAGCTGCTGGCCCACCAGTGTTTTTCCACAAAAATCTATAAAGATTTTTTATTTTGAATGTCAAAAACAGGCGTATCCTTTAAAAAGTTTACAGATTCCCGGCGGCTCCATGAGCTTAGGTTTGTGGCATCAAATTTGTAATGACAGTTTGATGGATATCTCCCTTTCTTCCTCCTGAAAGGTATAAAGACTTGGTGGTTCCCCCAGTAAAAATTATGTTTAACGTTGTTCTTTGCTCTTGTTTATACACTCAAATGTGTAAAAAAGTCTCGTGCTGCTGGCAACGAGTGGGTTTACTGGGGCAACTTTCACGCTGCAGAAGGTATTCAACTTTCTGTGTAATCAGAGCACTTGCACAAGCACCTACATGATGCGCAAGTTGTGAAGATGGACAGCCTTAAGCGGCACATAAATGATGCAGCTGGGCTTAAGAGAAGAAACGTTGGCCTGAAGATCCTGGCAACAATCCTGGAGGTGAGTCGCAGTTTTGATCCTCTTGTTAAGCTCCACCTCTATCTGCCAACGCCAGCAGAGGCATTTCTGTCTCAGGTGGAAGCTGGGATGGATTAACCTCTGCTAAAACACAGCCACAGGGGATGCATGGATGGGAGTTTGGTGTTACAAGGTTGCCCGCTGACTATCACTAGTGGTATTGAAATGGAATGTATTTTATGCCTCTTCGGCCAATTAATATTTATTATTTTCTTTAATAACTTGGATGATGCAATACAAAGCATGATTATAAAATCTTGAGATGATATCCAGTAGGGAGGAGGCCTCCAGACTTTGGAGAAAGGGGTCAGAATTCAAAACGATCTTAGCAAATTGGCGAAAGGATATTTGACATGTCACTAGCAAAACGGCATGCAGTAAAAGCATTGTACTACACTTTGGAGCAAGAAATCAAATGCTCAAATGCACCACAAGAGCAAACCTATTAGCCAGCAGCAATGTGGAGGAAGATCTGGGGGTAGTAGTGAGTCGCAAGTTGAATGTGAGTCAATAATACGATTCTGTCTTTTTTTTTTTAAAAAAAAAAAAAAAAAGAAGTAAATGCAGTTCTGGGAAAGATTAATGGTTAAGTTGCATAGAAGACATAGAAGGTAACTATTACACCCAGCTCAGAAGTGGTGAGACATCAGCTGGACTGCTTTATCCAGTTTGGGACACCACCCTCTAAGAAAGATACTGACAAATGAGAGAGAATCCAGAGAAGAACAAAGGAGCGATAAGAGATTTAGAAAGCATGACCTACAGGGAAAAGTTGAGGGAGATACATTTGTTTAGTCTAGAAAAGAGACGAGCAGAAAAGGACATGATAAGAGTAAAATGTTTTCTAAAGAAAATGGTAATCAATTGATCTCTGTGTCAGCTGAGAACAGAACAAGAAAAAGCTGGCTTCATTTGAGGTAGAGGAGATTTAAGAGATTAATGTATGATATTAGAAAACTCCTTTTTAAGTATAAAAGACAAAAACACAAAAACCAGACTTGGTAAGTAAGTGGAAGACACAGTACTGGAGGATTTAAGAATTTGGACAGATGTCAGTGATGATCTAAGTATATAATACTTCCTCTAAGGAAAAATGGACTAGGTCGCCTGAGGTTTCTTTTAGCCCTGCTGTTCTAGGACTGAGTGATTGTCTGTGCTTGGTTAAGTCACGTACACAATATTTTTCACATGAGTACATCAAGTCAGGCAGCTCATGCTAACTGAGGGCCTGATGCTGCAAGGCATTCAGCATCTCCAGCTGCCATGCAAGGGCACAGTGAAACGCAGGCTGTGTCTGCTTAGGTATTCCAGACCACAAGGAACCTGAGTTTGGAAACGCTGGTCTTAACCCCTCTGGGCCAGTTTCCTCCAGCTCTAACTTCAGAATAACTGTCATTTCTTTACCTCACAGTGGATATTACAAGATTGATTTCACCATTAATTTAGCAAGCATGACTCTGAGTTTCCACTAGTTTTCAGGGGAGACACGACAAAGTAAAACTAGAATTTCACGCCCAATGCTCCAGAGTGTTCCTGCATCCCCAGATGAAGGTCCAGAAGACCATTAACATGTTACTAGTCCACGACTGGTTTTGGTTGTTGCTTTCTTATTTGTGTGTCTGCTGGTTACTCAAAGAGAGATGAGTAGCCCTGGCCATCCCCTTCTGCTAAAACCTATGTGCTCCTCTCCATGTCAGCGTGAAGAACAAGGGACATCAAAATGACAAACTTCTTGGGGAAAAGAAAAAAAACTAGCCTGGAAGCAAATGTTTTGGACAACATATGTCTTCTATGAGAGCATAGGGAACTCCTCAACGCAGTGAGAGACTATCAAATCCTGGGATTTTCCAACAAAATAGCCTCGTTATTTGCATTATTTGCTCCTGGAAGTGCTTCATTCATAACTATCTCCACTGGATTTTTTTTTTTTCCTTTGGCGGAAAAGAAAAGAAAAGCTACATTCTGCTGTGAGCTACACAAACACAAATCCCATCCTTGCTACAGAAACTCCAGCCCTACATACATTCATCTCACATTAAACCCCCCGAGCCCTAAGGCTGACTGCCTCTACCCTAGACCGGCTGTTTAACAGCATCATGCCCAAAACTCAGCAAAGCGCACAAGTTGCAAGTCGTTGGCCAAAGTTAAGCCTGTCCTCACAGGCTTCACAGGTCGCTAATTCAGTGCCTAAGCCAGGTGTTTAACCTGCTCAGGGGCGATGCCTCGTACGGAAAGCCCCGGGGGGGACAGAAGGGAGTGACACAGCTGCATTTGGCTGCGAGGAATGTAATATTTTTTTGCAGGGCTCTAGCAGGGGGCTGACCCTTTTGCCGACAGTTGTAAAGTTTGTTTAGTAACGGGGAGCCTCCCGTGAACTTAAAAACGATAGGAAAACAAAGTCCTGGAGAATAAATCTCGCCCCCTGCCCCGGGTTGCCTGTGCGTTTGGCTACCAGAAGGTAACAAATCCCCAAGAATGCGGGCAGTGGGGGGGATGCGCCTACAAGACGGAGCTGGAGGGTGGCCAACACAAGCAGCGGGCGATGCCATTCACGGCGTGGCGAACTGCGCTGATGAACACCCGGGGAAAGCCTGGGAAAGGCTGGGGCTACCGCAGGCAAGATGTCCCCTGCAACTGCTCTGGCTGCTTCTGCAGGGAGCTCTTCAGGAGTTCGTCTCACAGAAACCCCAAATACCTCTTCTACTGCTTCTAGTCATACTGAATTTAGTAGAAAGTGGGCATGGCGGAGAAGGTCGGTCCAAACAGGACCTGATTTTTATTTCTGAATTCATGAGTATCCCTTGCCCATACACCAGGGGAGCTCAAAGGCCATTAATTTTTGGTCACTGGACAGGACGTAGCATACGAGACAGGGAAACCTCTGTCTTATGACCAGTCCCCTGAGATGCACAATCTTCCCCCAAGTTCATGTTTTAAAGAAGATGATAGCTCACAGGCTTTGCTTTCACCCTGCTGTAACTACTCCATTATTTCACTGCTAAACAGAAATCCACTTGGGCATTACATTGTGGGTGCAATCTGCTGGCAAAAGGAAAATCAAAGAAACAGAAGCTGTAAATGCCTAGTTATAAAAATCACAAGTCGTTCGAACAGGCAGCTGTGAAGTTAATAGCTTTCAAAGATGTACACAAGCACTTACATACAGCCCTACCTATAGATATGCTTCGAGCTTGGAACGACATTAGAACGCATTGGATCATCACTGGCACGTGCTTCAAATAATCTCTAACTATTTTATTATTATTTTGGTGAGTCATTAAGTTTGGATGCCCACTACAGTGCACCAGTGGAAAACATCTCTGCAATGCAAGAGTGGCAAGGATATTTTATTCTGCTCTCTTAAAACAGGCAGAAATAACCCTAAAGTACTTAAATTCTGGAAATACTCATCATCCCCGTGCTATTAATATCATCTCAATAACTCGTTCTATTTAAAGCAGGTTTCTTTCTTTGGGTTTTATTTTGCGGGTGGCAAATCCTCATTTAATTCACAGGATAAAAAAGTATGAACCTACAACTGGAAAAATGGGATTGTTTGGGGCCCAAGCCATCCGCCAGAACCATGAATAGAGGCTTTGCCACTGTCTTCAATGGGAGGCAGCCTGGCCCTGAAGTCTTTACAGCTTGCACAAATTTGAATTTTATTATTTGCTTTGTTTTTAATGTCATATGACTCATTTTAAGGAATAATATAGCTGCTTCCACTGTAATGCTTACAGTTATGTGTCTGCGAGGGCAAAAATTGATCCCTTGGTTATGGAATTTTAGATACAAGCTGTGTAGTCTACCTTTTAGCCCTACCACTTGCTTTTTTTCCACGGAGAAAATAAGGCACACTCAAGCCATCGGCACCATTTATTGCAGGACAATACATGCATATGAGGGGTTTCCTTTTCCTTTAAGCACAACCTGATTTAATTCCCTCAAAGAATGATGGAAAATAGAACGCAAAGTGCTCGTCCCCTTTTGTCCAAGAAAAGTAAAACAAGCAACGCTGGTGATGCTGAAGAAATTCGATATCTTTTAATGGTGCGTTGCCTTGGGTTTTTTTTACAAGTAAAACTCATCTGTCTTAACCAATTTAAATGAAGTAAAAAGGCAACAACAGAAAAGAGGGATGGAAAACTTTTTCCAGCTTCAACACAGACTGTGAGGAAGTCAAGGCTTAAAAAAAAGAAAGTTATTTTTTCAGTAAAGTCTACAGAGAGCTCAGCACTATGACGAAGGAAGAAATTTGTTTTTTAACTCTTCTCCAGGTAGGACGGATCATTCCTTGTCCTTTTGTTCCAGCTTCCCATGAGGCCCATGGGATTATTCGCCTTTTGGCAGCATAAAAGGAGTTTGGCTGTCAGTGTCCCCATCATTGACCAGTTTTGATGCACAAACAAGTTATTCCTCCCTTGACAAAAGATTCTGTGTGCTAATGATTCCCCTTCATCAAAGGACCAACATTAGACTAGGACTGAACCCAATTTCTAAGCCCTGATGGATTTAGATGCCAAACTACTGCCAAGGGTGATCTGCTGTCAACTCTACCCCCCAGCATCTGGCAGCATTTTCAACACGACACTGGTTTAAAATTATATATCTTGTATAGAGTAGGGAAAATACGCTCCCTTCTCCATGATAGGGATATTTCACTGCATCGTTTGAACAGAACATCTATCACCAACACTCACTCTCTCACCAGGTGTGGTGGTACTTTACTTCCTGCACATCACTCGGATTTGACAGTGAAAAGTGTTTTTTCCGGTTTTGCTTTTCTTTTTGATAAAGTTTTTTGACAGTGTTCGAGAATGGCTGGTATTACTGTTTGCTAATGTTTTTATAATATTTCTTGCTTTCTTGTTGATTGTGGCATAAATCTTCATTAAAATAAATGGAGGCACACTGGTATAAAACTAATATAAGAGAGAATTGTGGCCACTGAATTTAAAGTGAAAGTCAAGGCTGGCTCCCTTGACAGTTAAGATAACTGTACCTCTACCAAGCTCTGTGGTTTTCACACCTTCTTATTTAGCGTTTGGATGTTTCCTTCTCTGCTTTCACAAAAAGAGCGACATGAAAAACTGGTCAAAGGCCTTCTCCTGTAGGAGCAGTTCCCCCAGCCCTGCCAGGCAGGGACGGGTACCCGGCTCCGGATGGCTGCGGGGAGTATGCTGAGCACAGGGAGCCGGGCTCTGCCCACGCCGACCCAGGCGCGGGACCACGGTCCCAGAGCACGGCAGGATCAGAAGCGGCACTGCATTGCCAAAAGGTATCACACCCCCATCATGGCAGACCAGGGCAACCCCACGGCCACCTGTGAAAGCGGCAGGAGATGACGTGCCAGGGAGAGGGATGAGACACACCGTAATTAAAACCTGCCCTTTGTATTTTATTTTGCGTGTGCGTGTGAGTTAAGTGGCCTCGTTTAAAGTCAGGTAACGTCATTTCCACTGGCTGTATGTAGTTTCTAAAAGTACCATTGCTCATCCTAAACTTAAGCATAACTCATGCTGATGGAGTTTCTCTGTCACGCAGTTGTGGTACCTACACATGATGGTACATTCCCCCTGTGTCTCTAATTTTGTTCAGAGGCAGCGTCATTTATTGCTGCTTCAGTACACTGAAAAGCAAGCTTACGTGTGTATGCAAACAAACAGACCAGCACCCTCACACATGCTAAAAATGACATTTTTGTGTCTGCTCCCAAGGAAAAACAAGGATTAATTATGCACAAACATAACAACTTTCTCTAACTCTGCCTGGAGATGTGAAAGAGAAGTGGCCCTGTAATCACGTCTCTTCTGAGAATACTGCCATATGGTTTTAACAGAGGTTTATTTCCTGAAGCAAGAGAGGACTGCAGATTCTCAATCCAACTAAAATAATTATGCAGACAATTTCACTCCATTACTTTCAGTGGAACCCAAGCTGTGTGGTCCTCACGTGCTTGCTGACACCTTTAAAGAGACATTAAACCTTTTTTACATAAAATTCCCTTAACGGGTGGGATCTAGGATGAATTTCCTGGAAGATTAGCACCTGTCGCATTGCATAAGGCTTGCCTCTCACTGCTGCATTAATGCCCTTGGGTTCGTAGACAGCAAAACTGCGATTGAAGCCTCCAGAATACATAGCAGCGAAGCATCAACCATATCTCTACAGAGTGAAACTTCTCTCCTTGCTGAGGTTTCCTATGCAATTATTCTACCTTCCACATTTGACCCTGAAATAGCACGGGACTTAAGTACGGGTGCCCCACATTAAGTACAAGGAAACTGAAACAGAGCCTTAAATTTCAGGGTTGGGTTATGCTACGAGCACAATGCGGAGACTTCACTGAGAACTTTTTTCAGAGCCACGCTGGGCTGCTGATCTTTCCCCTCTACTAGATAGATCACAGTATAAAACTTCCAATCTTTCAATCAACAATGGGTAAAAATCCAGGCAAAATGAAACCGCTTTGACTCGAAATAATAAAATGTGTATTAAAACATCACCTATCCAACTTTGAATGTAAACTCCAGGAATCCTGTAAAAACAGGGATGTTAACCAAGACACACAGTAATTAAAGGATATTTTAAAGGGAGAAGGGAGACCACCCTTAAAGCATGGAAATACCCCCTTTGGACTAAAATGTGATCTGGCTTTTTTTTTGGTAACTGTGTCTGATTTTAGTTACAGTAGCTAGTTTATAGAATTAGCAAACATACTGCATTTCAGACTAGCAAATCCAATTAAATCAGAAGAAAGCATACATATACTTTTAGTGTGCCAATCTGCCTATTGTGTTAGAAAAATATAATTCCTGGTTGCAAAGGGGTGAGTGAAGGGGAAGAAGGTTTGCCACAGGATCGGGGGATTTTTCATAGTGTAAAATGCTAATTTCTTCAGATCAAAAAGGTAAATTTAAAGAAAAAAGCGACCGGGACCATGAGATCAGATCAGAAATCATGCATATACCATCAGCAAACCACAGGGCACAACCAAATGGTGCACAGGGTTGTTTTTCTGATGGTTTGCAAATCTTGGCGCAGCTTGAGGCTACTGCACGAGCACCTTCCTCCGCCGGGCACGGGAGCTCTGCAACGGTTAATGGCACACTCTGCATGTGTGTGGCCTGAGAGGCGAGGAAACTGAGCAGGAAACATGTTTCTAATCTTTTTCTAGTGGCAATTTCAACATTATGCTACAGATAAATTATGGTAATGTAAATAGTAAAATCCAGTTCTCAATTCTTCGGCTCTGCGTCTACCACCACCTTAGGTTTCTGCAGGTGGGACGGGCACAGGATGCTCTGTTACGGGGCGGAGGTTTTGTGCTCAGCTTCTGATGGTGCCATATGCAAGGCAGTCTCCTCTCCGCTTTCCCTCCCATGTTTTATCCCTTTGCATTGTAAGCTCCGTGGAATTTTCTCCCATTTCAAGCCTGGGGAGCACGGTACCGGAAGATCCCTTTCCTAGCTGTGGCGTCGATACGTCTTACTACAAAGCAATTGCACCTCTGATAAAATTGTAAAAGTGTATTGACCATTATCAAAGCTGCCCTTTCAACCAAATAAGGTTGGTTTGTTAAGTCAACAGTACTTTTTCGGTTCCATGCCCGAGCAAAATCCTCTGACTGAGCCTTTCAACACAGTGAAGAAATACTGAAGACGTTAGCAATGGCATTGTCTTTCTGTAATACTCTAAAAAAAGCTACGAACATATTTTTGTCCGAGCTGGATTTAACAATGCTCTCTCTCCCCCCAAATCTTCTGTTTTCAAAACAAAACCTAAATTTCGGGCCAACATTTCCTGTGGTGATCGTTGTGGTTAAACAATATTTGTGAGTTTTGCATGCTTGATAAGGTCTCTCAGCAGAATTGCTTGTCAACTGAGGTGTGGCAAATGGAGATAGAGGTGAAACCCAGCAGAAATGGCCAGATCCAGTTCTCCTCTGAGTTCATGGCAAAACTCTCACTTACTTCAAGAAAAGCAAGTTTTGGGCCGGTACAGCTATTCCAGTTAGCGTTTGGTTTTGTGGGGAGAGGGGCGGCAGCTTTTCTTGTGTTATTCACTGAAACAGGAGGAAAGTGCTCAAAAGGGTAAGAGTGCCGGGGTTTGGCCAGCTGCACCTACTCTTCACGCTACATGCCACAAACGTCTAAAGTGGATCTTGGGGAAATTACCCATAGTGGTTTTGAGGTTTTAAACAAGGACCAAAAAAAAAAAGACAGGAAAACTGCACTCGAACACTGATTCACTCTATAAATTGATCTAACTTTCTGGCAGTTGAACTGAAAGTTCAAAGAGGTAACCTGGTTTATCAAGATGCAACCCTGCTTTGAAATCATTTAGCCAAAATGTCACCTTCTTCCTCGAGAAGATTTTGGCTCTCCAAAAGTATTACCCATTAATTTTGAAGTATTACAAGTAATATATTTAACACACTTTCTTCCCAGTCTGACATGGACAAGTGAGACCAAACCTGCATAGAGACCTGCTCAATAGGCAGGCCCATGAGTATGTATAAGAAGTCAGTCTTAGCTTAGTAATAAAAACAAGCGCCAGTGCTTTACAAATGACCAGCAAGAATTGGTGTCCTTGCCAATGATTAACATCAGGTAATTTGGGGACTTTGCACAAAAGTCAGGAACCCAGCAGTCATATAAAAATGTGCTAATCATATGAAGGAGCAGTGAAAACTCCTGCACGTGTGGTTATAATGGTTGGCATTCGTGGGCCAACATTAATGTGCTGGTGAAAGTACAATGTACTCTGACCACAAATGATAACAACCTTAGTTTTATGCCGCGCCCTGAAGGCAAAACTTTGGAAAACTCCAGTGTTCCCTTGGTCTTTTCAGAAACGGCACAGACTGTTGGTTCCTTATCTTGATGGGGATTTCCACTCATCTTAGTTCTTTAAGATGGAACCTGTAAAGCTTTTTTCCCTGTACCTGAACACACTGGATGCCTGTTTACCTGACTACTATGTGCAGGTTTGGACTCTCTTGTCCATGTCAGACTAGGGAGAAAGTGTGTTAAATACATGACTCATAATACTCCAGAATTAATGGGTAATACTTTTGGAGAGCCAAAATCCTCTCAAGGGGGGAAAGGAGTCTATCTGCCCTGTACCGAGGTCTACAGGAAATTGCCAACACTGAAAATAACAATTTAATGGGACATTTCATCAGTTAATCTTCAAATTATGGGCTTGTTAGACATCATTCCTCTCCCATCAGCACTGCTCAGAGTTTATTAGCAGGTTCTAGAGCACTCTAGGTTATGCTCTGTCCCATGTCTTAGGAATTACTGAACTTAAATGAATGTGATTCATATGATCATTCAAAACATGCTGGATCCTTGGCTTTTAATGGAGCAACTAAGAGCAACTAACAATTTATCAGCTAGCAGCACAAATAAATAGTATTCACATATTTATTTCCCTGCCTTTTTCCATGTTTAATTCCTTACAAACCTAATCCATTTTTTTGTCTTCCTCTTTGTTATTTTCTGGCAGCTTCCTCCAGAAAACAAACCAACAGAGGTGAGTAAACATTTCTTCTTTGATGTCTTCCATTCATCTTATTTTTCCCTCCTTCTCTTAGCATTGGGTACATGTATTTTGCGGTGCTTTTACCTCCTCCCATTCACTAACCTTTCATTGCTTTAGCTGTAATAGCGCTAGACAGTTAAGTCTACTTTCTCAAAAATTACAATTTTAGTAATCTGCTCTGCTTCTCTGTGAACCGTAAGCCTTTAGAGATGGCTATGCTACTGGAGAAGTTAGTTATTTCTCGGCTGTACCGGGTACCCTTAACTCTGTGGTTGCACCCTGGCCAACATGTGTGGAGCAGCAGGAGAGAATTCTATTTCCACAGCTTTTCTTTTCTACCTGAGCTTTTCTACACCAGCACTTCAATGAACGGGAGGGACATGCTGGACAGTAACACACAGAGGAACACACCTGGCATCCCAAATTACTCCCATGTGTTCACTGTTGCTAATGAAAGACGAGGTTAGCAAATATGAAAGGCTCCATTTCAGAAATATTTATATGGGCAGTGTGGAGAAGTGACAGGAAAGTAAGTTATTAATTACAAAAGACAACAAAAAAGATCATTGCAATGCTGTGAGCCAAAGTGAAATGGGATTTCACAGTGACTGCTCTTGCATTTAGAAATGCATCGAGCCAAACTTTTCACAAACAACTTGACAATTTATTACTGTCTGTAATGTAGAAATGAATTGGCCAAACACTGGCAAAAAAAAAAAGTTCTTATTAACGTCAGGCTGCAGAATTCCAGATTAAAGCAGCCTGGAGGCTTTCTCCCCTCTAATAGATCTCAATTATTTTTCCCCCCTTAGGGGAGAAATGACCAACTAGGTCTTGCAGCAGCAGGTTTATGGCTAGTACACTGTCAACGTTTCCAGGACAAGCCTCTGTTTTCAGGGTTTTCTGACACTGTCGTAGAGCTCACTCAGACTAAGATTTTTTTTTCCCTAACAAACTCTATAAATTTTTAAATAACGCTTTAAAAAATAAATCTTGCTTAGGTGCTCAGCTAATGGGAACTGACTTTTTTGGAGTTCACTTTCCATTCCCAAAGCAGAAGCTGATCTTGGCGAGATGTTTAAGTGAAACCTGGTCACTGTCCACTTCGCAGCCCCTCCTGTTCATCACGAAGCTTGGACATGCCATCAGCATGGCAGGTAACCGAGCCCGACACAGTCGGGGCTGTGTTCACACGGCCTCTCCGCGTTGCAGCTGTGCCAGCTGACCAGGCTATCACGCCTGGCCTCTCTCTGCTGGTAATCACTCATCTTCGACCACAGCTACTGCCAGTTTGGAGCAGAACTCTGCTAAGCCAACTCGTTTAGACTGATGCTGCTTAGAGGAGCGCTGGGGAATGGTGTCCTGCCCAGACGGCACAGCCGTGGCTGGAAGAGGATGCCCAAGGAGTCCTCAGGTCTCCCAGCCCCCGGGATTCCTCCTGCTAGAGGATGTGCAAGGCAAAGCAACGTGCCCTCCCTAAGCAGTGTCATGCCAGTCTACAGGGCTTACAGATTTCCCTGGAGACCTGCAGGGAGGCTAAGGTGCTTACTGCAGATGCCTCCACCCTGACACCTTCTGCCTTTCCTACTGTATTTGCAGTAGGTTCTGCTATCAGCTTCCTCCACTGGACATGGCCATGAGAAATGCTGAATGCAAAGTCTGCCTGAGCTCAGGAAGGAGCTCAGGGAAATGCCCCAAGCTGACCCACCTCCTTCTCTTTTCCTCCCTTACAAAAATCTTGTCTTAATCCAGAGGGAAAAGATGGAAGCTTCCCCATGGCCATGCATGTTTATGAACATCCATGGATTGTCCATATTTACATATAATAAGAATCAAATGTTGTTAGGGACACCAAAAGGTTAGTACAGGGACAGACACCACTTGCTAGACCATTGCAGACGGAGTAGAGGAACGGCCCAGAGGATTGCGAGTTAAGGAACTGGAAATCCTGCCTGTTCAAAGGGGCTGCAGAAAGTGGAAAAACCAAACTCACTACTTTCTCAAATCCCTTGTCTAAGGAGGGTTGTAACATGTTAAGGAAGAGCAGATTAAGGATATGTTGTTATAAATCCAGAGGTACAAGTTTAGATAACTCACTCTGAGTTGAAACGACTAAATGAGTTATCATTCACACCAAAAGTCAAAAGCCATGCTAAGCTACGACTTACTGAGCCCAACTGATAGTCTGCCCACACTCACGATGCAGTCTCACTTTCTCGCACGGAGCTCACGATCCTGCTCGTTGCCTATGTCCCAGAGACGTGTTGCAACTTTGCCCTAGTCAGCAAGCAAAGGAGGCCACAGGGGATTTCAGAAGCAAATTTCTTAAATCAGCTCTTGGTTGCTATACACTAAATATTATAGACTGTGGGAATTACAGAGTTCAAGGTAAACAAATGCAAGGTATTGTTCCATATCCAGAATACCTGAAAAGTCAAGACTGGCAAAATTTGGGGCCTAAAATACCTGTCAAAGTCTCTCTAAAGAAGTGTCTCCCCAGCCAGGCTGAGAAATAAAATCATTTCTGTTTTGAATGAGTCCCTCAAAATAACACTAACACAGTTTCCACTGCTTTTGTCTTGTCAGCAATAGTGCTTGTGGGGCTGAGAAAGGAGAACTAGCAAACTATTTTTATGCAAGCCAACAAACCCAGCTATGTTAAGGGATTCAACAACTAATTTTTAAAAGAGAATATAAATGCTGATCAAAAAATTGGCTTGACTATTGCCAGTACAGGACCATACAGACAGATAGCCAGTTCCCGGGGTGGAATGGGTTACCGTGTCCCGGACCTGGATGGTAACCATCTGCGCGTGTGCTCCCTGCCTGTGGCAAGTGTGCCGCGATTCTACTTATCTTAAGCCTCTTTTATTGAGGGCTAAGCTAAATCAAATCAACTTACATTTATGGGGGGCCAAGAACACCTACCAGGCAGCTGCTGTGGCTCAGCTGACATGTGGAAACACAGACATCCCCTGTAACTTGATCATGCGTCTAAGCCCTGAAATTTTCTTGGTATGGACTCAACTGGAGGCTGAAATTAAGTGCAATTTCAGGTCTACCTTCCTTCAGACTGAAGTGGTGCACAGGTCTAGTGTTAACACTTCACAGTAGGGCAAATTCCATGCGTACATACCAAAGCTATAATGATTCTGTAAGTTAAATATAAAGTTTTGTTTGTGTTGAAATATTGAACATCTGTATACAGTGTTTGGAGCCCGAATAATAGACGTATGCTACTGCACAAGAATCAAATGATGATAATTATGGAATGGAAAACAAAACCTCATGATAGGCTGTTTCATAAGCATGCAGTACTATTATGTATATATATGCATATGTAGGCATATAGCATAATAAAAGAAAATACAAAAACCTCAATAAACACCAATAAGAAAAATTTAAATGTTAAAAGTCTGTCTCATTGAATGAGACTGTGGTTGGAAACACAGCAACAGATATTTAAACTCAAGTCTTCAACATTTCAACTCTCTTTGCAATGTAAAAACAATGAAAAACAATGGTGCTCTCATGAAAATGCCAAATTGACAATACAGAGATTGCTCCTCCCCCTCAGGCAGGGTATTAATTATTATTTTAAATGTGCGGAGTCTAAAAAGCTATAAAAGTATTTGAGCGTGGTGTGCATCCTTTTGCTTCTGCACTTACTCATTTTGTTGTTCCATCAAGCAGTTGGCATCAACGGTTTTCTTCATGTGCAGGTGTGAAAGGTGTGTGTACAAATTAAGGAACTATCTTGCTAGCTATTCAGTCTGGAAGAGCACATGAAAGAACCTGATTATAACAACCCAGGGATTCATTTTTATCTGAACTAGGATTTCCAGGCTCCAGAGCTGCTCATGTCCTCTTTGCCCATCCAAGACTCACACTGACTTCTTCTCTGTGCTAGAGAAATGTTCCCTTACTACAGAGGTGGATACAAACAGCTATGTCCGTCTTTTCTATTAGTAATTGTTGTCTGGAAATGTCAAAATGTGTTTGGTGAGATTCATTTTCAAATGAGCTGCACATCCTGTCGGGTGCAAGTGATCTGCTCGAATTTACGTATTTTTCAGTTCAGATAGGGAAATGGCCTTGCTCCCACAAAGTGAGGTTTGCCAAGGCCCATGCCCTCCCCGCAGCTCCAGATGGCTATGACTTCAGTCATATATTCTGGCCAGTAGTCTCAAGGCTGGGGTTAAACAAGCAGTTTGTTCCTCTCTTACATAAGCACCGAAAGACAATACTACATTCGAGCTCATAAAAATATTTTAATTGGTGATGATTTCCAGACAACTATGTCAAAATTAACTCAGAGTTGATGCCCACTTGCTTAAATTTCATTCATCCGGGTTCAAATTATTTGCTTAAAAGAAGAAACATTTCCTTTTATACACACTTTGGTTTCAACCTCCAAAACCATTGCTAGAAATTAGTCCTAACCACCCAGTCGGCTGCCTCAGAAACCAAGCTCAAATCCATCACTTTAATGACATCAATAACAAATACACAACTTTAAACACTATTGTGAACAGTGGCATACCGAGGAGCATGTGTAGCTGTCATCTCGTTAGTCACTAGAAAAACACCAATGAAACCAAAAGAGCCTAACCATGACAAATTATTCAAGAGTTTAACCTGAGACATTAATGAGTGCTAAATAGCTTGTTTTCATGCTTGCTTAAGGAGATTTGTTTAAAATCCCACCAACCTCCCCTGAATGTCGCTTGGCGAAGCCGTTCATTCTTGTCAAGCTGGTTTTCCTATTCCAGCTAAAACAGCAGGTTGCAAATGTTTGGTTAAGGATGCCTGCCTTCCCCACCCCTCAAGACACACGCGCGCACGGAGGCAACCGCACCGGCTGTAAAGCTTTTTTTCCTCCCCTCGGCTGCACAAAAGTGGCTGATTCACTCCCCAAAGTCAGAAAAAGTATGGTTGATAAAGCATATGCATTGCAATCATTCAACAGTCAGTGGTACAAAAGAAATGTGGAAAGAGTATCTATCCATCCAGGAGTTTCACCTTTTCAGACTTTCTGTTTTGTCTGGTTTTCATCTCTCTGGGCTCTACTAGGGTAAAGCCCCTAAGCAGGGACTAGAGGAGTCTGGTACTTGCCATTCTCTGAAAGCAGCACCAGGTATTTAGCTCTGAGTAAGGGCTGATTTAATGAGAGGCTCACTCCTACAAGCCACCTTTACCTCCTGCAATGTCTTCAAGGAATTGAAGGAACTGGGGTCTGGAACAACTACGTATACGTACTACAACTACAAATACGGAGCAGCAATATATGGAGCTCAAAGCTAACAGGACAGAAAAAAAAGCCCACTTCTTTCCTTCTTGAGGATGGAATAATATGAAATAAAATAAAAAAAAAATAGAGATATTTCCATTTATCAAGGGAAACTGAGACTTTCTGACTCATATTGGGATATATGTTGGATGGGAACATGCCTTATAAACATAACTCTGATAAACAAACACCTTTATTTTCACCATCTTCCTATATTGATGTCATCCCTGGGGCAGGGTAGTGCCACTATTCACACTTCACACAAGGGGAACTGAGGCCGAGAGAAAGAGGTACCCAGTTTCCACTGATATCAGTAAGTTTGGACATCTGCTTAGAGGGATTTTCAAATGCACGAACGTCACAAAGATGTCAGAGGCAGATGACACACCTGGAGGACCCACGTTCAAATACATCAGCCACTAAACCATCCTCCTACATCCCTGCCTTACTCATCTGGCCACAGAGAGCTGGTCTTCAAAGCTTTCTGACATGAGAATTAAAGAAAGAAAAAAAAATGGCATAGCGTAGGAGTGTTTTGTTCTCTTTAAAAAGAAACATTTCTTCTAACAGACCGCCTTTATGCTGATGTTCCAGATATGCTAACATTGCTTTTTGCTATATACAGTCTAAATCATCATTCAAACAAGACATGAGCAGGCTTCCAAAACAGGAGCAGTCTCAAATGCACTCCAAAAAACTGCATTGTGCTCTAATGTAAAACTATTCTTCAGTACATATGGGAGATCTCAAGCATTTGCTGAGTCTGGCTTTACTTTTAATGGAATTTATGTTGGAAAAACCATTTTATTTTGACCAGATTGGTTTTTATGCCAAAACTTTCTTTTTTTTTCTTTTAAATTTTGGGCCAAATTTCACTTGACAGTATCCTCTTTGAAGAGATGACCAATCATAGGCAATTGTTCCATGTTGCATATGAGCCCTAAAATCTAATCTCTCCCCAAACTTGTGTCCTTATAAAAATGTGAAGCCTTCTCATAACGTTAAGTTGTTCTGCATACTGAACATAAATTAAGTGAGGGGGTTTGGAATTTTTTTAATAACTCGTAAAGTTGGGAAGTTTTCAGCGTGGATTCTGGAACTGAAGTTCAGGGCACACTGAACTAATTTAAAAATGTAAATGTAAAAAGATATGACCCTTAAGTGATGAATTAAAGAGGGAACGTAAACGGTTTGCAGAGCATGCTGCCCTTCACCGCTGACTGCTTACACAGCGCGGCTACTCCGGGGTCAATATTTTCTGGCAGCGCCAGAGAATAAAAAAAGCATAAACTCGGCGCGTATGGTAAAGCTACTGCGGCTGACATAACTCTAACGCAGAGGCCCAGAGAGGTGACTGAACCCTGGCTCCCAGCTGCATCAATCCCTATTTTAATCACCCTCCTGACAACACTTCTCTTTCAGCTCTCAAGCTGCTTGGCTCCCAAGGATGGGAACACCGGGATAGTAAAAGACACGGGAAAAAGCTTAAACAAAGTTGAAATAGTGAGGGGAATAAAACTGCCTGTGAAGGTGCCTTTTGCCCAGCACTCAAATCTGTCTCTAAAACAGTTTGTTTTAACTTCAAATAATAAAACCATGCAGCAGACCGCTCGGCCCTGAGCCCCGTCCCGGTGAACGGCAAACAACTCGACAAGGCGCGCGCTCCCTGCAGTGCCATTTCTTCAGGCAGCTTCAAATAAGAGAGTGCGTGTTTCGCACAGAAGGAGGGAAAGATTTCTATGCAGGAGCAGATCTACGCAGTTGCAAGTTGTATAACTTGCAACCCTGCCTGCTTCCCATCAGCTCCTCCAATTTACAAACCTGTTAAAACAACTCTCCTCGCTGGTTTTGAATGGGCCCAACATCTCCAGCAGCCCTGAGTCACGTAAAGAAGGAGAAGGTAACAACGAGCGAGCGTTTTTTCACTGGCTGACATCAGAGTATCCAAAACACCGCAGACCGTGCCCCCGGATGCACCTATCACCCAGGTACGCCCAGCTTATTTTGGCAGAAGGACTGGTCATTTGCCCTGCATTTTACACAGCTTCACAGCCTCCCCCGGAGGCTTTTGGGAGCCCAAAGTCTCTTTCTCCACATTCACTGACTCCAGCTGGACCTCAGCAAGGAGACTGGGTCCGGATTTTGCCCACGCTGAGGTTTGGATGGTGCCTGGACACATGTTGTGGCTGCCTGTTACCTCAGCTCAAGGGGACGCAGACAGCAGTGCGTAGCCATGCTGGGAGCCATGCAGGGCAGAGTTTGGGTGTGTGGGGTTCAATGCTAATTTCATGTGGTTGTTGTTCTTAAACACAAGGGGTTTTGGCCTAAAAATACTCCTTTTCAGAAGCACCGTTGCCCACAGTGGCTCTCTCAGTGCGGCAAAAGGGCGCTGAGGTGCAGGAGCGCTCGCAGCGAGGAGGCCAGGCTCCGCACCCCGGGCATGTTGGAGGAGTCCCGCTCTACGGCCCAAACCTCTCGGCTCACACTCCCTGTGTCTTACAGCCGGCAACGTCTGTGCAGACCGTGCCAATTCAGTTGAAGAGTACGCACACCCAATTACCCCTCTGAAGAGGCTAAGGGTGGGGAAGGAGAGTCCTGCCAAACGCTGGTGCCTGGAGGCACGCTGCCTTCTGATCTGCAACGCCTCCAGAGGCCCTGCAGGCCGTGGTGGCCTTTGTTTCATCTTTTACAAAAGGTTGTTGCCTTCTCCAACGCGTCCCCGGCACACAGGTGGGAGTCCCATCGTGCTCTCCTGTGGTGCCGGAGATGGCACCTCACTCATCACCAGCCAAAGACCTGACCTGTTGAAGTGGCCGCCGGAGCTGCTACAGCCCATGAGGAGACTTCTCTGCATGTCCAAAGAAGGACAACGAAGGTGGTGAAGGGTCTGGAGCAGGAGTCCTGTGAGGAGCGGCTGAGGGAACTGGGATTGTTGAGCCTGGAGAAAAGGAGGCTGAGGGAGACCTTACCGCTCTCTACAACTACCTGAAAGGAGGTGGTAGAGAGGTGGGGGTCGGTCTCTTCTCCCAAGTAACAAGAGATAGGATGAGAGGAAATGGCCTCAAGTTGCACCAGGGGAGGTTTAGACTGGATATTAGGAAATTTTACTTCACCGAAAGGGTTATCAAGCATTGGAACAGGCTGCCCAGGGAAGTGGTTGAGTCGCCATCCCTGGAGGTATTTAAAAGATGTTTGGATGAGGTGCTTAGGGACATGGTGTAGTGGTGGTCTTGGTAGTGTTAGGTTTACGGTTGGACTCGATGATCTTAAAGGTCTTTTCCAACCTATACAATTCTGTGATTCTGTGATTCTGTGAGACCCTGCCAACTCCTGAGTTAATTTTCTATGCCACTGAAGCTGATGGATTATTTTTCAGTGCAAATTAATACCATGGTAGATTAACTATGTTAGAGGTGGGGCTGGTAGGACTGCCTATCATTAAAGTTGCCCAATGTTTCCCATTATAAGACCCAATTTTCAGTTGCTTGCAAATTTACAGAACTTTCTTTGCATTCCATTTTTTCTTGCATGAGTAAGGAACACATTTCTTCAGTTTCAACCAAAATGGCTCAGACATTCCTGGAAATGAGTTAGCTCAGGGAAAACATAGCGCCTAGAAAAACATTTTTGGCAATCTTTTCTTGAAGGAGCTTTTTTGTCACTGTATTTTGGAGTGGAGATTTGAAACTTGGCTCAGCAGGTTGGGTCTTTTTTTTCAGAATCTCTATGGAAATCCAGCCAGATTCGGTAAAATTACAAAACTTTGAAAAATAAAATTTCATAGAATGGAAATTCCTTAGATTTTATCAGCTAAAAGCTTTGATTACAGCTTGGCAAAGGTAGCTGATTGCTGGCCCACAGAATTTATGCTCCTGCCACACAATTTTTTGTTGTGACAACAGTTAAGCTGCTTAAAACAAAGTGTTCACAGATCATATTCACTGTGTGTTCATACTTTTCCCAGTGCCTGGTATGAGACCTTGAGATTTATTCTTCAGAAACACTGACCATTCACAACTAACTCAGCCTGAGAGCAGCATTTTTAACATATAAAGCACTATATGTTGTTAGATCTCTAAAAAATAAGAGTAAGTGGGTGTGCTCCATCCCAAAGAACATTGCTGTCTTATGGATAAATCGGCACATGCTCTTACAGTGAAGGACTGTTTTGTCACACACACAAGAGGCATGAATTAAAGCTGCACTGAGAACCATAATCTTGGCATTTCCCCATTCTGAGTGCTCAGACATGGACTCTTCCTACTGTAATTTTTGTCTGCAGCATATGCATAAAGTAGGACTTAGAGCTAGAGGTATCTGCCCTTTAATCAAAAAGATCTATTTCTTCTATGTCAACATATTACTTATCTGATGTGTAAGTATGCCCTTGTTACATACCTTAAATCTACTGTTTATTCCCTTTTCCACCAAGTTACCAGAGAAAAATAGTTCTCATTTTAATTCTTAATGTTGCATGGCATGTATACAGTTAGCGAGGTGTTTACTTTGCATCCCACGCAGAAGTAAACACGCTTCCCAGAAAGCTTCCTTCATCCTTGAGCTGGGTCTAAAGAACAGTCACTGTTATCTGGATTTTGCGAGCACCAAGTCCTTACTGCTCTCTCCTACCTGTCTATAATGAAGACTATCTCTACAAGCCAACTACTATCAGGTTTTGCTTTTGCTGCCATCTTTCAGGAGTAGCAAATATCAAGAAGAGTGAAACTAATAACATAGATCGGTAAGTCTGCATACACGCAAAGCGCAAACCCTCCCTAAATACCGGGTCTGAGTACCCTTCATGTGCTGTAATTCCGCCATCCTAATTCTCAGGGATGCTTACGACTGTGTGTCATACTGCAGGCAATGAATACCGCTGCTTGAGACCTCTTCACGGCACTAATAGGCATACCCTCGGCTCACTCTTCCAAAGCAAAAGATAAAGGCTAATTAAACTGTCTGACTTTGCCGTGAAGCTGATGAGGATCACGTATAAAAGCCAGACTACTGCTGAGCTGTAGGGGCCACAGCCTTTAGGAGAGGAACAGTAACAAGCACATCAGCACGGGGAAAGGCAACATTTTAAACCAGGATGGACATTTCTGCACTGAGTGCCTGAGAGTTTCAACCAAGCAGGCACGGAAGAGGAAAACATAAAAGATCACACACTGGCTATTTATGTCTAACGAGGAGGGGCTCACCAACATCCTAAATTGTAACAAACTTCAGAAAGCAGCCCTTCAATGTGGCTTATGAAAAAGCAGGCACTAAAGCCCCCTTTTAAAAGATTTAAAGAACAATAAAAAGGAGCATAAAGAAGCATTTCAAAGCTGTGTGCTGTTGAGGTTGCCGGTAAGCCAGGTAGCTTATTTAAAGCTGATGCAAGTATCTGCACGGCACTGAGCACCAGCCCTGTGGTCCACGCTGCTCCACGTTCCCTCTGCAGTCAGAGTTCACCGCCACTCACCTCCAGAGATCTGCACACTGACGCTTGTAGATACTTAGGGTGGGATAAACCAGCTTCGACACATGCATACATCTCTCTCTTGACCGCAACGGGCTAGAGATGACTCGCTGAGACACCATATCTAGCTTTTAGACAACTACAGTTAAAAGCAGAGTCAATCCACCCTGCGTGTCTCTGAAAATTTTACCCATATGTCCCTTTACAAAAAGGATTTTCATTTCGACTGCTTAGCTGATGAATTAAAACAGTGAATGATTTACATTCACAGCTCTATCGCTGAGCCCTCTTCTGTCTGGTAGTCAACACTTCCGTCTACAGAGGTGGTAATTTTATTATAGCGCTGGTTGATACACAATTGTTCAAAGACATCAAAAAAAGACCAAAATTAGGAGTGGACCCATAGCCCAGATCATCAAAGCCAAAGAGTGTTCAGTGTGAAAGCAAAAAGTATGTTCCACAAATCTAGAGTTTATGGTGATAAGAGATGCAAGGAACGAAAAATTAAATTATTTTTGGTTTAATTGGTATCCTAGAAACCTGGAACCAACTCTGTCGCACTTCATATGTCTACAGCGCTTGATAAATCCTCTAGATAACTAAATTAATTGAAGTGTATTGTTGTCTAAGAACCTGAATCGGAGTCCTTGATTACGTATGTACACATGCAAAAAAGAAAAGAGTATTCCATGTATAATACGCCCTGTACTCATAACCAGCAGTGTGTACCACAGAGCGACTGTGTATTGTATTTCTAGGTCTCTATTCTTTTCCAGCTTCTATACTACTGAGAAACACAGGTCTGAATTTTCAAAATACAACAAGTACTTGTGAGTACCACCCATTTTTGATGGGTAACCTCTGGATTTCTGATCCTTTTTAAGACAGCCAGTTAAAATTGGGCATGTTTTGCAAATCTAATCTAGGATTTACCATATGTGAACAGACACATACCTGGTACTACATCAGTGCCTGCAAGTGCCTACTCCTTTCCAAGAAGATTCTGCACCAATGTGAAACTGCTGTATGTAATTGTCTACCTGACTCATGACGTGTGAAGCGATGCTATGGAATATAATGAGCTAGAAACCCTGTTTCTAGCAAATTAAACTACAAATGCAACTGCTGGACTCATCCATTTCTTCCACAGCGCACTTCTGTGGTGCTTGTGGAGGTGATGATTTTCCTGTTGAGCTCTAAGAGCAATGAAACGAAACACCGTCAAGTGCCTCCGACTGCACGTGACATTTAAGACTGTGTCTACTACTGCAGGAATGCTAGAATGAGAAAGCATATGAAGATTTAAGGAAGCAGACAACTAATTGGCATTACTCACATGGATTACAGACAGGCAGGAAGCAGATTCTACACTTGTAAGCACCCTGATTAATACCTGTTTGGCATCCTGAATTTAAATTAGCAGGGCTACTAAAGAAGCAGGGTATTATAAAGTGGGAGTAAAGTTCACAAAACGCACATACGAGAGTTGGAAGAGCGATGGAAGCAAAAAACAGTAATGCCGGCAATAATCAGGTAAAACGGTTTGCCTTCCCACGCTGTGGGAAAGATTACATCTCAGAATCAAAGGAGAATGGGCAGCATGTTAAGTCTGGAGAAGGAAGGAACAATTAATATGTTCTGATGTGAAGCAGGAACATTGGAAACATTTCCCAGTATGTATTTCCCAGTGTTAGGAAAATCTTTAAATGTGTTCCCCAATATTCTTCACCTAAAGGTAACACCTATAAAGTGTATTATCACCTTTATATTGTTTCTTATGCAGCTGCAATATTTTAGTTAGTGTGAGAATCTTACTGAATACTATGCCTACAGCTAAATAACCTGAGTTTTCATCTCAGCAGTTCACACAAGTCAAGCTGAGCAGGACCTGAGCGGTACTTGACTACCAAAATCCTGCAAGAAGTGATAATGGTGCCTTAGTAGATCGCATCATTTTTTAAGGTACATCTGTATTGCACTCATTATGGCAGCTGTATAGACACTTCCAAGTCAGCTTTAAACCGTTCCTTACATTGTCAGAAAGGTAGCGTGGACTGTTCATAGTTCAACAGAAGACAAAGCATCCACCCAAGAAGCTGGGCAAACAGTTGGTTAACCCATGAGGAGCTCCATGTTATCTGAGACTGTACTGCTATCACTACCTGAGCTCCCTGCTTTAAAGCTAACTCAGGTTGTCTGACATTCACAGCAGTCATTAGGTACACCTGAGGACTAGAATATCTCTTAACCTCATCTGATTTCAGCCGTCTCAAAAACAGGGTGCCTAGTCTAGGTTAGTCATCTAGCCTCCATTTATAATCAATGGAAAGGGACGGATAGCTCTAAAGGGCAATTCATTGCACTCTTAGATAGGCATTAAGATGGGTGGGATGAATCACTCTCTGCAAGTGCCTGTGTCTCTTCATTCACGTCAGAGGAAACCTACCCTACATGTCTAATTTCTGGAGAGCTGAAAGCCACCCTCAGTCAACAGTGAGCCACTATTGTGCTGAGTAAGCTGGTCTACGGTAGATGAGATATGTAATAGGGGATCTAAGCAGACACACGCATTAAGGAACCCAGTTCTTCATAAGAGTAAGGTTTCCGGTGTTCCGAACATACTGCAGCATGAGATCATTACTAAGTTTCTTCCCCTGAAGTTTCAATTAAGTATGATATTCTTCCTCATTTCCTCTTCTGCATTCCTTGTCTGGTTAAATCAGCATCTGTGTTTCACGTCTGGGATGACCATGTTTCAGTGGAGAATGAAGTTTATATGGAGAATAAAACTAAATTTTACACAAAATTTATACAGAAATTTGGGATTGCCAGCACAGAAGTACTACATAAGTACTCTACTTACACTACTCTGATGCAGCATCTCCCAAACATATTTGCCCCGTATCCTACTTCCCAACCCAATTTAGAAAGTGGAGGGAGAGGTATAAGAGGTGCCACATCGAAGTATGAGAAAGAAATGCTTATATTATTAGCAACAAGCTAAATGCATCACAAAAATGAAGGTGTACAAGAGTTTAAGTTCTCTTGGGAGGAAAGCATGGAACAAAATGGCCTGTGGAAAGCTACTCTAATGCCTTTTTTATACCATCTTCCTCCACAGTACCTTCATGGAGTAGAGTCATAGACTTATAAAAATGGCTTTCACTTTTCCTTTCCTCTTAGTCATGCCATATGGAGATACAGAATGAACCCACTTCCACCGTCAACTTAATTTGTTTAGTTATAACCCCTTTCCCCATCTGTATTTTTAACAGAGACTGTAAGCTATTCAGGGCAAAACTTTCTTGTCCTATGACTATGCAGCACAACTATAGCACAGTGGGGCCATGATTTTATTTGTAGCTTGGAGAGACCTTTTGAATACAAACAGCAATAGCTGCAATATCAAAAAACCACCGTGCTGGTCATCTTAGATGCCAAATGTACTAGGAATAAACTGTTTGGAAGCAGTGTTCCCTCCACAATGGGATGGAAACAATTTGTTCTGTTGACAAATACAAACCGCAACTGCATTACTATCGGTGAGGACATCTTAGGGAATGGTTTTATGCTCAGACTTGCCCATTTGTTTTACATAATCTTCTAAAGGTCTTTTCCTTCTCCCTGTAACAGTGAATACATGGTCACTCTGTCATGTCCCTGGGCAGCAATGTCCTCCTATGGAGAGACTTAGCCAGTGTCACGTAGATCACTGAGATTTCAGAACTGCAGCATATGAATTCAAGCCACGAATGCATTAAGTAGGTTTTGCTTTCATCTTACCCTACGCACTACACCAGCAGATAAAAGTTATCATCACCGGAAGATAAATTGTTTTTACTCTCGTAGTCTGTTCCTCAGACGAGGAGTTTTTAGGCACCAGCCCCTCTCTAGCTGCACTGGAAAAAACCAAGAACTGACTGGTCCTTGGGATGCAGCTACCACCCCCCACAGCCTCCTGGTCACCTTGTTCCAGAGGCATGCATCGTGGTCACAGTAATTGTAAGAAGCCCTGCTCTGTGGGTTACACACCCATCTCAAACATAAACCTAAACCACTGGCATATAGTGTCTGCCACCTTTGATGAGGAACACTTGAATCATCCCACCAGTTTCTTACAGTTTGTGGGAACGCTCAGGAGCTCTAGTCCCCAACTAGTATGGTTTTGTGAAATTACACATTTGGAAAAATAAACCAGCAGCAAATGATAGTGAGGGAAACGATGATGTCTTGCATTTTACACTGGAAAAAGGACCTGGTGTTGTACCACTGAAATCAGAACCACTACAACTCCTTACTGGGGACCTAAGCACAGGAGGTCAGGTCCCAGCCTGTAAGTGGACTGTGGTCACGCTCAAATATGCCGACGATAGTCACAGAGAAAAACCTAAACCCCATAGCACAGCCACGCTGAACATTTCTTTGGCTGCATAATCACATTTTGCCTCATTTCTTACAAAGGGGCATTATAACGCAAACGTTAAGCTTTACAAAGTCATTTAGAGCAACTTGCAAACCACCAGACCGCCCACCCTGCCTTCCTCTGCTCCCACTTACGCTGGGAGAAATCCGGAATAACCCAGCTGATCTCAGTAGAGATTTGTCACTCTGAAAGACACCAGCGCGAGTCACAGATTTTCTAACTTCAGTTTGGATGAAAACCCAGGACTCTTTCATCGTATCTCAGGGTATTTAGCATTGACTTTAATTCAAAACCTCCTCGCCGTGCCAAAACCATGCAGATGCAAACTTCCGTGTTCCGTGCGCAACGCATCACTTGAAAAAACTGCAACGCTACATTTGCAATCTGAGGTTGATGCACAAAGTAGGACCTGCGTGTAAAATTTCCTCTTGTTCTGCAAACTCTCTCTGCACTGCCCCAATTTACCACAATGCAAAAACCCAGTCAAATCAATATATCCTTGGGAAGGAAGGGGGCTGGTAGAGTGGTTTTTGAAGGCAAGCCAGAGAATATTCTAAACGGGGGACACACAGCGTGTTTTAACTGCTGTGATAATTCTGCATAAAGAGATGTTAAGGATCTAGCTCCTTGCTGTAGCATGCCATGTGTCCCTGAATAAAATTACTGCCATGCAGGCTGTTAGCAGAGGAATGCGTAAACAGACAATGTATCCTTGCATCAGTTCCACAAAATGTTGCACAACACAAATGCCTCTCGATGTGTCATTTCCTGCTTGGCCACCAGCCCAGCTCCTGACAGGCAGTCAACAAAAAAAAAAAAAAGAAAAAAAAATTAAAGAAAAAGAAAATTAAAAAAAAACCAACCCTGAAAGATTTAAAGCTGTTCTACTCCAAAGCACATTCCACTAGCCCCAGACTTATCCCTCCACCCTCTCCCTTTGAAAGAAAAGAGGGAGAACTTCCTAAAAACTGGTATGGTTTTAAGTCCAGGAATCTCAAAAATCTCAATCACTTATCTGTGTTTTATAAGCTGGGTCGGCCAAACAGTTAATACAAAGGCTGAGCAGAACGTCTTGCTGGCTTTCACTGGCTTCTGCAGCGTGCACAGACAAAAAGGCGATGTTTGCTCATACCTTTCATCACGTGTGCACCTTGCAAGCTGCAGCAGCCGAGAAATATTCGGGAGCTGAATGAAATAGAGCAGTTTTTCTTCTACCAAAACGCTTCAGTTCAAAGCTCAGAACCACTCTTCCATTCAAGCTGGTAGAGAAAATTGTGGTCGGTGACTTTGGAGACTATCTTTAATTAGAGACGAACTAAAGTCTTTGGAAGCCAGGCAAAATATAAAAATATATAAACTTCTCTCCCTCCTTCCTTATGATTTCCCTCCTGACTGGGTTTCTACCAAAAGCAGCCAGAAAGGACATGTCTCCTACTCTAAAGGTACCACTATGGAAGGGCAAATCATTATTTCTGTATTCATAATGAGGTAAGGCAAAGCATTAAAAGGGGACCGAGGTAAAGGTTTGGGGGGGTTTTGTTCTGTTTTTTTTCTTTTAATTCCTTTACAGACATCTCTTGCTATCCGCCAGTCAGTTATGACCTCACGACAACTTATTTCTCCAGAAAACTTCTTTCAGCCTTCCCAGCTGGAAGGCAGCTCTGCTGGCTAAGATGTGCATATGGCAGAGGTTTTATCCTGGATATGAGGAGAGAAAAATATCTGCAGCATTTCCCAATGATTCCCAAAGATCTTATACAACCCCGTCTCTAGACTCCATCACTCAGAGTGCAACGTGCTGTCTCAATCCAGCACAAGGACTGTGCAACACAGTAGATGGCCCTGGATGGTAATCTAGACAGACTGAAATAGGTAATTAAAAATAAATAGATCTTTCCCAAGGAAAAATCATCAGAAGACCTTTTCTCATATAGAAATGGGCAGGTTTTCCTAACAGAGCAACTTGACATCACTGTCTCTATTAAAATGTTTTAAAATAATAACAGAGAGGCAAGGCAGCAAGCTACTACAAGCATATGTTTAATAAATACGACTAAATGGCACTTACATTTAAGAACCTGACTTTCTGAAGTGCTGAGCATCCAAAACACCAACTGGAGTCACTGCATGCCACGACTGTTCAGCGCTCTTCAAGTCAGGTTCTAAATGATTGTGCTATCTGTCACGGTATTGCTGCTGCTCCTACTGCTGCTGGCAAGCATGCAGCATTTGTTCGCTCGAGTCAACTTGCCAACAGAAGGTCAGAGTGCCTTGCCTGTAAACAAGCCTTACAAATTCACGATCTAAAGCATGATGTCATGTCTTAAAATGATAAGCTGGCAACAAAGTAAATGACATTTTGTAAAGATGTGCATAATTTTATGTTTACGCTACTTAGAATGAAGGTTCTAATAAGTCATCGGTTGTGCTCCTTTAAAGGGAAGTTTTATAACTGAGATGAATCACAACTGCAAAAGATCAAAGTTAAAAAACATCAATGATGCCATGGGGTACTTTTTAATCTTGTAATGAATGATGATCATGTGCTCTTATGAAGTTGGTCCAACTGCCAACGCCAGATGTGTATATTAAGAAAAAAGTTGTTTGTGATGTGACAGCTCTGGTTGAGCTGCCAGAGAGAGGAAAACTAGGGTAACATGCTTGAGATGTCGAAGTGAAATACAGATCTTGGCAGAGAGGGGCACTATTTGCTGATACATAATTTGTTAAGAAAAACACATTTGCTATCAGAGCTGCTTGTTGACTTGAATTCCTTATTGCCCCCAATCACCTAATTTTCCTTACGCAACGTAAATGCCAGATACACTTCTGGAACGATTACTACCAAACAGTAATAAATCTACACGAGTGCAGGGGCTCTCAGAAGGAAGCAGAACTTCAGTGAAACTCCCACAGTTAACCAGGGCTACTCTTTCCCTGAAAATTCAAGTTTAATAACTAGTCGTTCTGGAGGTGTCATAGCCTTGAAAGTATCAGACTACGATAACAGAACTTGCAGAACCAAACTGACCCCAGAGTAGGGCTTCACGAAGTATTTAGCCAAAATATTAAAATTCAAATGGACATTCAAGCTCAAATCTGGCTTTCTTAAAAAAAAAAAAAAAGAAAAAAGATGACGAAAGACACAATAACTCCATCTAGGCTATAAGAACTAAGTTATGAGCATTCCTAGGTTCAGCTATTCAATGAGAACAGCAGACAGGTATCATGTACAGAGGCCTTTCAGGTCTAAACTAAAGAACTCCAGCAGAACTTGGAAATCTTATTGAGTTATAGGAACACAGACTCACTTCTAATCCACTGATCACCAAAATGGTTAGCCCGAATGCAAGCAGGTTCCCTGTCTGTGCTACACAGGGTAGCCCACGCTATTCTCCACATCATTTTCAAACGGCTCTGCTGTTTCACAGCGGTTGTGTCCTCTGCCGGGAGATTTCCTCTTTTCCTCAACACATACATGGACGCAGCCTCCAAATGGGAATGGTTAAATGATACACAACTTATTCCCTGGTTTTTACCCCATGAATGCGGTTTGCCCAGTGTCTCCAGTGTCTACAGGGAGCACCAGATACAGGTGAAAATTAAAAATGGGAACTGATTCAGCTCGGGAGAGAAGACAGAACAAAAATCCCCTCGCTGTGACAGACAGACACCTCAGCTGTGAGCAGGTAGCAACACAAGTATCTACGTAATGAAATTTATCCATAGCTACTTCCTTTTTCTTATCTGTTATTCCAGGTGAAACTCTACAGCCTGGACAGCTCTTACAGAAGGCATTTCAGTTCCCGTCTCTCAGTGTAAGAGGAGGTGACACCGCAGCGTGTATTAGCACGAGAAACACTTAACTGCGTGAATTCTGTCTACGTCTTTCTACTTCTTCTGTCTTTGTGGTATTTTAAACAAAACTCCATGAAAGCTCCTTAAAGGTCTCATTTGTATGTGCAGATCAAAGGCAAAATAATTATTTGAGATGCTTCCATTATAGGGATTTTTTAAATGTGGTTATTCATCAAATAATTCTTAATCTCTAAATGTAATTTAAATACAGCTATACCTGGTTAATCCAATCAATTTAGAAAGAGCCGTTCTAGTTAGATTAAGAGAAACTCCAGAACTGGCTCATCAGTGATACCCATACGATGTGAGACTAGCTAAATGTGCTAGACAGAGACAGCCGTATAAATCATGATAGATTAACCAGACTTGACTGTATCTAAAAATAAGTGCTACCCATAAAACTGCTAGAACATGACAAAACACAATTGTCATAAAAATATAGCCAGTGATCATTGCAAATAGATTCTTAGTAAGTTAGAAAGTGCATTGCTATCAGGTAAACATGCTGAGTGAAAATCTGCTGGACTAGGTTTAAATAAAATGTACGTTCTGTGCACAAATAAGAAACAAAGACCACGCTGTTGATATACTGTTTTTTTATCTTTCTTTGGCCCCCAGGGGTCTATGATGAGTCCATAGCTGAAAACCAATTTCAGGTATGATGAGATTAACCAGGTGCATTAATTATCTGATGGCAAAAGAATTTAAGGGCAAACAAAAAGGCACTATATTATATAATTTCTCTCTGTGCTAGGACTGATCCTGAAAGATCAGTCTCCTATTTTCTTCTAAATGTCTTTAGTTGGAAGCTTACAGGAGTTTAGGGAATTCAGCATGTTGCAGGATTGTATCTATTATGCTTAAATCAGATTATATATAAATATCGTGGGTTTAGTTCTCATTTACACTGGCAGATAATGTATCAAGACCTTGATGTGAATGAGAATCAGGTTCGTGATTGCCCAAATTCAGCCAAGCACTTAAGTGTGTGTTTAATGCAAGTATGTGTGTGGTCCAGTAGACTCCAAATTAAGCATACGCTTCCATATTTTGCTGAGCAAGAACCAATGTTTGACAAAGATACATATTTCATTTATGGGTCTCTGTTAAACAAAATTAAGAAGACATAAGTGCAAAAGTAAGAATATAATACTCACTTCTTGGCTCCCTTGGCCCATCCACTGTAACCTTTATAGCTCTGTGGTATGTAGCGACTTGGGGGGGATTTGTCAGGACAGTTATTGTCAAAGTAAAGCTCTTCCCTACAAAGGGAAAAAAACAACAAGGAATGAGTGATTACAACATGAAAACAGTCACATGCATGTTCAGTGAAGAATCAGAGACGTTTAAAATTATTCCCTGTCGTTACCACAATCGTGAAAATTAAAAACATAACTGACCATAGGAGTTTTCCTCCCCTTCAGTTTTACTCTATGTCAAGAATACGTCCATGTGTTGACAATCTAAATGTTCCTTATTTAATAATGGGTCATCATACAATGACAGAACAAAACTAATTCACTGCTGAGGACAAGCCAAATTCTTTGCTGTATTGAAAGTGGTGTAAATCCAAAGCAAGTCAGACAATTTAAAAATTTACTCCAGTTTTGCAGCTGTGTGACAGAGAGCAGAATGTGGCCACATGTTATTTACTTCACACAGTTTTATCATTTCATTTGTTTGACTTGACTACAATAAGATGAGGAAAGAATATATTTTCCTCCTGGGAGTCACTTTAACAGGGAATCAGTGTCTCCTGTCCTTCGTATGCCAGGGGTAATATGATGATATCATTATTACTGGAACAGACTTTTCTCCCCTACATATATTGCGTCTATGAAATACTAAGAAAGCCCTCAACTTTCCCATGAGGGTGAGAAACTGCTGTGTGCACGTACGTTGCTATCCTAAGTCTGCTTTTTTTTTTTTTAATTTTTCAAAGTTTGAATTCAGGCAGAGATTGCACAAGATCATCCGCAGCCTTTAGCTGAATGAAAACCTTAAAAAGAAATAAATAAAGGGAGCTGCCTGCGTCTGAGCGCACATTCTCATAAGGCGCTGGCCCCCGTTCGGGAGACTCACTGACAGTTGTAATCTGTTAGATATGCAACGGTTAGTCATGTCAGATAGTCAAAACTGAAAACTGTTTCAAGACAGGAAAAGGTGGGCGTACAACAGTGACTCAATAAAACAGTCAGCAATCTTCGGCCTTCATGCTCATTTAAGCTGCTACTTTACCAGACACTTAAAACTCTCTTTTCCCCCCCCCCCTCCCTGTGTGTATACGTGCATTTTTGTTTTTAGGGCTTTTCCTCTTGCTGAACTCCGCATTCAACCAAGACACAAATCTTAAACGATATGTAACAGCCCAAACTTAATGCAGTTTTTTCGAACCTAATATAGAACAGCTTATATATAAGGCATAATACAGAACAGAGCTTTGGCTGTCAAACCTAGTAATTGGTCTTTCTTTCTGGTCCAAGTCGTATATCCCCCAAACCTGCCCGAGACACGCATCATTTATTATCAGGAGTGCAACTTCAAACTGTCTTGGCTATAGTTTCCACAAACTAGAATGTGACGTGGATTTTTTTTTAAGGAAATATAACTGTCATTTAGAGTAAAATGATTTTCCAGGTGTAGCTGTGCTCCAGCTGTGCCCACCTCTCCGAGAGGTGCAAGGTTAGAGGGGAGATCAAGACCCCAGCAAAGGTGCACAAATCTCAGGAGGCTGAATTCTGCCTCGGTGGGGATGCGTGGCTGAAGGTGCCTTTCCCCAGTTTCATTGGGAAACGGATTATTGCTCAGAACTTTTGAGAGGCATCATCACAGGAGGTGATGTAGGTGCATGTAGGACGTCCAGTCCTGCCCGTTCGCCGTTCCCAGAGGTAAACTGTGTGTCCTGCCAGCGTGCAGCGTGTACAGCCTGCAGACATACAGCAACAGCCCTGCTGAAGCACATAGTGCCTCCACGCCTGCTTGGTTAGGGCTGAAAAGGGTCCGTGCCTTTTATCCTTCTCCAAATAGGAATTCAGCCTATTGCTGGGACATATATAAATTCACCAGGGACGGGTTTAAGGCCTCCTTCAGTGCCAGCCTATCGTGGCAAAAAGTTCTGACTACGAAATTGTGTGATGATGCCATTCAGATCACAGATAGCCATATGAAATGGGGAGAATATTTATTAGTAACAAAGATACTAAAGGGATTTTCCATATACTTTTGAATGAAGAATTTCACCTTCCGATGCTATTGTTCTATTTATATGCCATATCAGTATAAAAGTCTATCAGGACTAAGAATTAACAAAATATACTGTTTGTAAGACCCTTTAAAATCACGTCTGCATGATTTTCTTACACTAAATAGATCTTAACAGGATACAGTGGCCAGAAAAAATGCACTCCTTAATATACGAGAGCTACGTTTGGACCTCGCCTGTGAGCACTTCTAAATTGTCACCTCTCAGCCAGCCTCAGCTGAACAGGTAAGCATCTAATTTGAAAGGGAAACTGGTTTTGTTCCCTAACTGGGATTCTGCTAAACGAAAGCATGAATGAAGTAACACTGATTAAGCCCCCTCACACTCATTAAACAACACATCACTTCATCGCAGGGACCTGCATGGCCCTGCCAGCGCACTCAGGTTCCAGAGCTTTCAAGAGATGATTTACATATTACAGGATTAAGAACAAAATACATTTTTAAGGTCCTCTGTTTCAGTGATGCTTATGCCTTCCACAGCTATTTCACAGACATCCCTCCTCAGCTACGAAATCCTTTAATGCACTTTTTATCACCTTTCTTTATGGCCCTTAGTCATTTTAACTATCCCTTTTTAGAGGCTAAAGACTAATTGTAGTTCTCTTTTATTAAACTCCCCAGCCAAGCAGTCATCTGGCACTATTGCTTCAGTGTGTCTAAACTGTGCATTCTTTGTTATTCACACATGTGAGCCGAGCGGACACAGGAGGACGTGATGGACATATGCAGAAGCACAAGGCAAACCCCAGAAAGCTTGAAAGGAGACTCGGCAGCTTGTGTGTGTTGCATATTTTTTCAGTTAGATGCTAATGTGATTAAAGTATCAGGACGCAACAAAATTAAGGTTATGATCCTTTGCTTATTGAAGACAGGAATTCTTTCTTCTCTGTGCTGTGGATCGGGCTCGTAAAAGTGAGCTACCGCCTGAAAACCACATACAAACAACTTCTGCATTCACATAAAGCGTCCCGGTTACTTATTCTTATGAATCCAGCAAAGGTGTTTAAGAGAAATTATACAAACAAGAACGTGAAGCTTCTGTCAGGCAAGCAACATTAATATGTATAAAAATCAAGTTTCTCCATTGAGCCATGGGAAGCAAGAAAAAACGTGGGAGTGGAGGTGAAGTGGTAAGTTGATGATTCAGACTTCACAATCAAATTTAGAGATACAGAGATCAAAGAGCGAGCTGTTTAGAAAGATGTAAATCTAAAGTCAGGAACAGGTGTGGATTAGTTTCTCGCCACTGAAAAATAATTTCTTGATTAGTTTATTTTTCCTGTTCTATTTCAAGACCTGTATCTACTGATATTTGTCTATGTAAGGAGCTTTCTCACTTCTGTTTGCAACTACTGCTTTCTTTCCCTGCTATTTTAAGCAGAGTTCTAAAAATCTATCATTAATGATAACTCTTTCTCCTTCTCTCCCGCTCTCTCTCCCCCTCTCTGTTCTAAGTCTGGAAGACAAGTCTGGACCAATTTCTCCATCCTGCCTCTGGCAGCAGAATGCAGCATTTCAGATCCTCCACCGAGTCCCGGCTGCTTCAAAGGAAAAGCCCTACTTTCTTCCGTTAAGATCATAAGAAATATAGGGGGAGGGGGTCAGCTCTGTTTGGACATAATTACACTTCATCAAAAGAAGCTTTCTTCATCTTCCATGCGTGAAAAGTCTGCAAGCAGTTAAGTCTGTCTTTTTTCTCTCTCCCCCCCCCCCCCTTTTTTTTTAAATATAAAAATTGCTATTTGGGAAACTAGCCAAAACTCAGAAAGCCAATATAGTAAAACAGTGCACACCCTTTGTTTTTCTTTGAAGTCTCTTAAATAAATATGTCGAGGGTTTGAAAAGTACACTATCGCTTTTCCATAGATTCTACCCAGATTGATCAGAGAAAAAGTCTATTCCAAGTCTGCTAGATACAAATATAAATTAAACTCCTGGAACCAAACTTTAGGAGGTTTGTGTTTGTATGTGTCTGTAGCCGTATCTGCTGAGGCTTTAGGCCCTCTATTTCATTTCCTATGCTTTAATAAAAAGTATATATCATAGGTTTCAAATGAAATTCACAGATCAGAGGTAGTACATCACATTTCAGTTCTTTTTCAGCACTACGGGAAGACTGATACACTACTGAACTTTTACTGTAAGGCAGCAGTAGTGGTGGAGCCAGAGAACGTTCAAACTGAATCCATCAGCAGAATAACAAAGCAGACTGGTTTTTTGAAAGAAAGCACGACAAATGGAAGAGATAGGTAACACCTTATCCACAAGGGCAATAAACTCCATACTTATATTGCCTTACTTTTGCGATAGTTATTCTGTATTTCAAGTTATTCTTTATTATCGATACTTTTCAAGTTGTAAAACGATGAAGAGAATTGTTGGCCAGGTCACTAAAATAAAAAATCGCCATTGCAGGCCACGCTTATGGAATCACTTTCACAAAGCACTTGTAATTGTAAAAGTGTGCCGACTGATTTAGTCTATCTAGGCCTCTGTAATATGTTTAATTTTTTTTTTGACAAATACTCTTTCCTTCCTTAAGATGAATTACAACTGCTTTCTAAAGAATATTACTGTAAAATTAGCTTTATTGCTAATTTCCCAACACACTTGTTCAGCTTCTATTGCTTTGTTTCGCCCCATGCAGGGCTAGTTTAAAAAATGAAGAATAACCTCAAAATACATAAAGGAAAAAATACGTAGGTTGAATCAACGACTGATACAACAAACCCCTCTGAAGATTCCTGCAGCAAAAACTGAAGTGCCAGCTTCCTTCAAGCTATCCTTTCAATCATTACCTCAAATTTGAAAGCAGCTACAAGACTCTGAAAGAGGAATTCTTGCAAACTTGCAATGATTACAAAGGCTTTCTATGAGTGCAGTGCAGCTTCCAGATTATAGGAAGCTCCTAAACAGCTGGAAGACAATGAGAGCACTCTACATCTTCAAAAAACCAACCTGAAAGTTACCCTGTCATTTAAAGTAAAGGTTAAATTTAGTTCAAGCCGGAGCTTACCAACAATTCATAAAAAGTCAACCCGTTTACTAAAAAGAAAAGTACGGCTTATTTTTGCAGGTCATATGCAGTTTGATTGTAAAGGGCAGGGAAAGCTTTCTACCAATAGCTGTAAGCCCTTAAAGATGTAAGCCCTTAAAGAATATAACCTATAGCACATGTGATATGCAAAATCCCCTTAATTATAGGTCTTCTACAACTTCAGAAGCAGCTCTACCACTAAAGGGAATTCACCATCTCTCACTGCCATGGCCCGAGATACACTCTCTGACTACACGGAACTCAGATCACCAACACCCCCGTTTCCTTCTACCTTTCCTGTGTGATTAAAATAGGGAAGCACGTATTCTGTGAATCATTTTTCAAAAGCTGTGTCTCATGAAAACATACAGAGACTTGAGGAGTCAGAAAAACTTAAGAGAAACTCTTAACTTGGTTTGCACAAATGCTGAGGTTTGCAAATAAAACATGCATTCATCCCTCCAAACGAAAGGCCGACAGCGATGTATTTACACACTGATCAGCATTTCATTGCAAAGTAAGTTTGACGTCTAGACATTGCTTTTACTTCATTATGGACACGTAAAATGCAGTGGCCTACCTCTTCCGCTTCTGCCCACAAATCGTAAGTCATTAAATCTGGCCACCTGGTTCTTCATCACGGCAGAAGCGTTTCGCAGCTCCGCAGAGTAGTTCTCATCGTTTCCAGCCATGACGGTGACCACTGTCCCATCAGGCACTTCTCCTAAGGCCACCACCTGGTAAAAGGGGAAGACAACCACAACTCGTAAAGCAACACTTTGAAAACGCATGTTTCCGTCCCAGCTTTGCAGGCTGCCATGCTCATTACGAAGCTCTGCGGCAGCTTCTCCAGCCCGCTGTGGTGAAGAGTCATGTATTAGCTGAACACAGAACAAAGTGCCACATCAAACAAAGAAACATCTTGTATTGTCTCCCTTTCTCATAGCCTTTGTTACATTTCTTCAGAAACACTCAACGTCCTTATGTAGAGTGTATGGTTTAATGCTTCCTGAAGGCCAACTTTGTTCTTAGCAACCAGCAAGCAGCGAGAAAACATGAGGCATGGCTCGGATCCATTAATTATACGCGGGAGCGCATTTGAAATGGAAAGTTAGAAATTACTATTAGCAGCCATATCACCCAGATTCAGTTCTACTTCTCTGGTGGTTGCACCCATCACTTTGACCCTGGAGCTCCTCAGACTTCAAGTTAGAGAGAAATCCCCATCTACCCATCCCAGGAGTGGCACCAGGGGCATTAGCAGACAAAGCTCTCCACCCAACACCCTGCTGCGATGGAGCACGTCATGGCTGGAATTCAAACTCTTCAGATGCAATATAAAACAAAAGCTGTATTTCCTCGCAGGCATGTAAATTTTCAGAGCGCTTGCAAGAGCCACATGTGGTTAGCGCTGATACCTCCCTCAGATTCCAGGACGGGTGAACAGAAGATGTTGAAGTATTTCTCCTTACGTTTCAACTAGCTGATAGTCTCACTTTTATGCTTCAGTGGTTGTGTAGTGCTCCAACATCGGATTAGATAAACGCCACCGAGTAGACAGCTCCTGTCTTCTAATTTGAAAACACCAGGGATACCTACAGTGTTACTGCACTGTGACTTTTTAAAGTAAAAATAAACTTAAACAGGAATACTAAGTTACTAAGAAGAAAATATACATGTTTCTTCACATGGGGTAAAAGAAGTCCACAAAAGTATCAAGAAAAGAATTTCCTTTTGCCCAGTTAGCTAATACTGATGCTGGAAATAAATTTATAACAAAAAGAGATTCATAAATATTGCACGGCTGAGCTCTAACTTGACAAAAAATAATCTTGAAATACAAAGTCTGTCCCCTTGCAGTTTCTGCCAGTTTACATGGTCAGATATGACTTTTTATATTATTCAGAGTAATTTATTCTGTCTCCTGAAATATATATTACGTTTGGTCATAAGGCCTGCTTGAAATGTCTTTCCCATAAACGATCCTGTCTGAAACCAATAATTGCAGGTTGCACTTTATTATTAATTAAGTGGGAAGAATGAGGAATTCTGAATATATAGGGAGAGCATTATGTGGCCCAGTGCACTGTACAATGTTTCTCTAAACCAATAAAAATTAATGACAAAGGTATACAAAATCTGAAAATATTTAAAATAGACTATATTACTGAAAATTACAGCTCGTCTTATTTAAAAGAAATATTGAAGAGAAAGAAGAAAGCAAAGCTGAAACGCTGTATAAAAAGGATCTACCCTGGTGCTTTTCTGTTTTTCCATAAAACACCAGGTAATACGACCCAAAACTGTAAACTGACTTTTGCCACAAAATAATGTGAGGTCTCTGTCTATCAAGCAAATATCTTACTTCAAAGTGATATGAACGTCCCTGAACATAAAAACACAGGAACCACCGTTGTGGATATGATCTGAGGTCCCACTAGCTCCCTGCCTTGGGTCTGACAGCAACCAGGTCTGATGGCTTCAAAGCGAGGTGTGAGGAATAATAAATAATAATCAAATAGCAAATAATAATCTGCTGAACGGATTATAGAGCTGACTGACCCTTAATAAGTGGATATTGGCTTAAACTCTAAAGCGTGGGGGCTTGAGACTACTTATAAAACACTCCCTTCCCAATGTGCGATAGACCACGCTACCTCTGGACAGTCTTGTCATGCACATTAGCATCCAGGGGAGGTGCAACCTGTGCTTTTTATATCTCACGAAACAAGCAAACAACAACAACAAAAAATCACGTTAACTCCAGAAATGCAAAGAAGCCGAGAGCACAGGAGGAAGTGCGAGTCTGCCAGGGGCCTCGGAAGAGGGAGCGAAATGACTGCAGCCTCAGCTCACCTCCTTCTCTCTAGGTAACGAGAGCACGGAGCAGGCAGCAGCATCCCGTCACCGTCTCGACCCGTCTCCCGAACACGGGTACAGCTTGCAACACCTGGGCAGGAGGGAGCAAAACCTCTTGAAAGGCCCCCCTGTCCCCCGGTGCTTTTCAGAGGTTTCCTCCCTAGCCTCTCCACTCGCCGCCGTCAGTTCAATTTGTCAGCTTAGACATCAGCCTGAAACTGCACGTGCCGCTGCCAGAGCCAGCGGGCTGATCGCACCTCATCAAGAACTGCATCGTTACTAAAATGCACCGGCTTTTTGATGCCGTATGATGCAACATCGCTACGCGTCTCATTAGGAGAAGGCCGAAGGAAAAGGCAAACTCAAATCAGAGGCGAAAAGAAAAATTTTGGCTAATAAAAGAAAGTCCTATTACATGGGAAGCTCCCCTGCTATGCCACAGGAGTAAAATGCTTGGTTTTTCATAATTTCATACTTTTTTGCCATGAAATACCAGAAGACTATTGCACACACACATAATAGCACTGGTTAGAAAAAAGCTTTGCAAAACAGGTTTGAAACCTGGAGAAATACACATACTTTTGAGGATTTTAAAACGTAACTTTACATACTGAAAGACTGTTGGCATAAACCTTGACTTGGCAATCTGATGCCATGTATCAATCCAAAATTATTTACATATTCTTAGAAAGAGGATTGTGAGTGCACTGTGAAATGAATAAGGACTGCATAAAAAATTAAAGATTAAAAGTACCCACAGTGCACATTCCTTACCTATTCTTCAAACATAAATATCTCTACTATTTCAAAATCTTTATTTTCCATATTAAACTACCTACCCATTTTGTTGATTAAAGGTAGATTTTGCTTTTGCGCCCTTTTTTTTTTCTTAACTAAAGCTCCAAAAGGTACATGAAGTCGGACAAAGCCACAAAATAAAACCAAACCAATTCTTACAAGTTGAAAATAACTATGTATTTTTTGCATAACACAATTCTCGTCTGGTTAGGCAACCTGTTTGCCCAGTTTTGGTCCAGTGGGGTTTGAACTGGCCCAAGTACATACCTTGAAGAAGGAAGTTAGAAGCACGAAGCAAAACTACTCTACAACAGCAGGTACTAAGCCTTTCTGCAGAGTAAAATGCTTGTTTCGAAGAAAAGCTACCGTGCATGCTAAATAGTTCCTCTCAAACATCGATACCTGCCACTTCCACAACTTTTCTTGCGAAACACTGAATTCAAAGAGCCTCTGAATGTAAAATCTTCTGTGTTGAGAAGGCCTTTTCCAGAGTTTGCCAAAAGAGCATCTGATACTATTAAAAATATTTGAATGTTCTGTAACTTAAAACAGAATAGCTGATTTGCGCTACTTTTTGTTTCAAAATATACATCTGGGCTGACAATTTATACAGCAGGTTTCAGCTTGAAGCTATTTAAAACAGCTGAGTTATAAACTCTGAAAATTGGGGTTTGGAGTGGAAATGCTGACAGCCCCTTAACTACTGTGGTGCTACTGGGGAGAGGTTTTAGACTTCACAGCCCCTTTTTTTCCCCTGCCTTTAGGTCCACTAAGGCTCTTTGCTACTATCAGCATCATACAGAAGCCACGTGTAACATCTCACGTGGCAATTTGGGTCTTTACGACTTTCAGTAAAAGCTCCCAGACGGACACATAAAGAGAGGGCCAAATTCTGACGGCTCTACTCGAATAAAGTACCGCTGGCTATTAAGATGAAGAAGTGAATAGGATTTGGACCCGGGTGCGCAATATCTATTTCTTTTTTGCTGGAATATCACTAGATAGTTAGAGCTATATTAATAGGTACAGGTCTAATTAATACTCTTCCCCACAAAACCAGCTTGCGTTAATGATCTGATTAGTTAGTACTCTCAACACGGACTCCCTCCCCAGTGCGTGTAAATACAAATACTTAAAATTCAAATCTAATACTAAGCCAACATTATTTCAAAAAATTATAATCAAACCCAGCACTGTTTATAACATACTTCCTCTCCTGCATATGATTTATATATGTTTTTTTAAATTAAACCAGTGCTATATCGAGAGTACTTTTTAACTAGAGATCTCTGCGAGAGAATTATGACACACTTAACACACCACTCAAAACATTATCATCGACATATTATTTATGGCCAATAAAACTTCAAAAAGTGTGTTGTCTGTGAGCTATTTTACTTTCAAGTTACTGTTCAGCCGAGATTTCTATAGCCCAAATCTGTCTTTTTTTTCCTTTTCAGAGATAATTCCCATTCTGTTACATCACAGTCGAGTGTTTCACTGCATGATACATGCAGCTTCTTTGCTCTAAAAGTACTGGATGGCTGCAGGCAAGTTACATTTGAAAAATGAAATCAATTTTTAAAATGGTCAAAATTATTTCAAACCGAGTTTCAAATTAATTTACCAGTAAATAAGGGCGCATATATCTTCGGCATATTTTAAAAAGTAGGCGTCGCATACTGCATGTGAAAGCACAGAGGCACCCGCAGCAGAAGGGTGCAAGGGGCAATGCGTACTCCTGACGCACCAGTAAATGGGTCAGATCTATACCCCCCCGTCAGCGATCAAATATAGGACCCAAGTATACGACATGAATAAGTAGATGTATATGAACACAAAAAGACTGGGAAATGGTCTAATCCTTTTTCTATCCTTCTATCACATGTAAGTATTCTTATTGTAATAATATTCTGAATACTTTAATATTTAGTTCAGATCTTTCCCTTATTCTAATGAACCGCGACCGCATCCTTTGAATTGCTGTAAGGTAGGAGAATGCTCAGACGCTTCAAATGAAAACTGCAGTGCAAGTACAATAACGTAGGAGCTCTCGTGTCCCTTCTCTAACGAGTAGCTATAATACCAATTTAATCTAATGCTCAATTAAATTATAATCACAATGCTCCGAAAGCTCCTCCTCCTTACCCCGCAGCCCCTGTGAATCAGAACCACCGTGACCCACACCTAGAGAGCCTTTGAGTGCCACGCCGAGTTACGAAAACAGAAGACACCCCATTTTTCTGCCATTTCCACTCAGTCCGACCACCGTGACCCACACAAGCAGGCCCCGTGCAAAGGGTTCCCCTGCAGCTCCAGGCTCTCCAGGCTGCTTCCCCCCCGCAAGAGCGCTTCAGTCAACTCTAATCTGCACCCCTATTACATTTTCAAAGCAAAGCTTCATCACCAGTCACTTTAAGGCCAGCTCATTTAACCGCTTCTCCTAATTTTTCCCCGATAAACAGCCGTGATAACACGGCCAGCAAGTGGGAAACACAAGAACAAGGCGACGTTCTGGAAACGCGCCGGGTGAGACTGTTTCCAAACTCTTCTACCTTTTGAGCGATTTCCAGGCGCGTTAGTTTTCATGTAGCGGGGGTGGGAGCGATGAGCCCCTCGCAGGGCCACCCCACCCTGGCTCCGACCCCGCACCCCGCTCTGGCAGGTGCCCTGGGACCCCCGAGCCATCACCCTCTCCCTACCAAAGGCCACGGGAGAGAAAACTCCAGGGGGAATGCTTTCAAATATTGCTAGGGGAGGAAAATTGTTTTAAAGCACGCGATTATTGTTGTTATTATTACAGTTTTTAAAAAAATCTTCTCCTCTCATTAGCACGCCGTGGGGATGTAGACAGAAAATTAAAAGCAGCATCCCCGGTGCAGATCGGGGTGGTATTTTTATTATTTAAACGTGTGAGCCCTGCCAAGGAGAGCGTCTTCTGGCCAGACACTTCCTCGCTTGTCCACCAGGAGAAGTGAAGGGGCCCCGTCCCCCCCCAGGAGCCCCGTCCCCCCCTTCCCAGCCCCGTCTCAGCCCGGGCTGCCTCTGGGGCAGGGGGCAAAGCCCCGGCCCCCCCTCTCCCACCCCAGCACCCCCAGCCTGACCCTCGGACCCCAGCCCCCCCAGCACGCTTCAAAGCCCCCCCAAATCCCCCAGTCCCACCCCCGGGAGCGGGGAGGGAAGCGGGGGCACCCCCGTGGGTGAGGTACTGAGTTTCTCGGGGGGAGGGGGGATGGCCCACTTCGCACCCCCACCCTGAGCTCCGGCCGATGGGTGAATCCCCCGGGAGGGAAAGCAGTTGGGTTTTTCAAAGAAGGAAAGCCCAGGAGAGGGTCTGCGGGGAGAAGGGGGTGTCTCCGGGCGTGCTGCTGAGGGGGCACCGGGTGCCCACGGCTGCGGGGGGGACAGGCCGGCACTGCCCCGCGGGGATGGAGATAACGGGACGGCTGCCGGGGGTGCGCGCCGTGCCGGCGGGGCGGGCGGGAGAGGGCACGGGGCGCATTGCAACGGGGGGCACCGGGGCCGCTGCAAGGGTGAGGGGGCAGAGCAGGCACGGCGAGGCGGGAGGGCAGAGCGGGCATTTCGGGGGGCACAGGAAGCAGAGCAGGACGCGGGGGCTGGGGCACGGGAGCCACTGCAGGACGGGGCGGGGGCCGGCTACGGGAGGCACTGCGGGGGTGCACAGGGGGCGGTGGGGGCGAGGACGCTTCGCAGGACAGAGGGGGACAGGAGGCACTGCAGGACAGAGGGCACAGAGGCTGCTGCAGGACGGGGGGGCGGAGGCACAGCAGGACGGGGGAGCACTGAGAGAGTGCAGGACGGGGGTACAGCAGGCACAGCAGGACGGGGGAGCACAGGAGGCACAGCAGGACGGGGACGGGATACAGAAGCCACTCCAAGATTTGGGGGGGGGTGGATGGTACAGGAGGCATTGCAGGATGGGGGGCAGAGAAGCCCCTGCGGGCCGGGGGGCACGGGAGGCACAAGAGGATGGGGGCAGAGAAGCCCCTGCGGGCCGGGGGCACGGGAGGCATTGCAGGATGGGGGGGCAGAGGAGGCATTGCAGGACTGGGGGGGGCAGAGAAGCCCCTGCGGGCCGGGGGCACGGGAGGCATTGCAGGATGGGGGGGCAGAGGAGGCATTGCAGGATGGGGGGGGGCAGAGAAGCCCCTGCGGGTCAGGGGGCAGAGGAGGCATTGCAGGACTAAGGGGGGGCAGAGAAGCCCCTGCGGGCCGGGGGCAGAGGAGGCATTGCAGGACTAGGGGGGGGGGGCAGAGAAGCCCCTGCGGGCCGGGGGCAGAGGCGGCTCTGCGGGAGGAAGCGCGGCGCGGGGGGAGGCAGCCCCGGGCAGCGGCGGTGCGGGAGGGGGTGTCTCACCTTGAATGCCACCGGGAGGGTCTTGTTGCAGCGCCAGTGCGAGGGCAGCACGGAGCAGAGGAAGTTGGGGCTGTCGGTGCGGACCAGCTCGGCGGGGTGGTCAGCGATGATCTCCACCATGGTGCGGTTATCGTGGGGGCGCAGCCTGGGCACGGCGGCCGCCGCTTCTTGCTGCTGCTGCTGCTGCTGCTGTTGGGCTACTACGACCGGGCTGACTTCGCTCATCTTGCCGGGCTGCAGGCTGCTGGAGGGGGGGCTGAACCTCCGGCTGGTGCTGGGATCTACGGGAATACGCATCACAACAGCCACAAGTTAGCGAATTGGGGGGCGGGGGGGGGGAGCGGTAGGGGGATCGCTCGAGGAGGCGTGTAGTGGGGGGTGTGGGTTGTAAAAAAATATATATATCTAGCGAAAAAAGGGGTGAATGAAAAAGTGGAGGGGTGAGGGTAAGGGGCAAAAAAGCAAATCAGGCAAAAAAAAAAACCCAACAACAAAAAAAAAAAAACAGGAGAGGATTAAACGCACGAGGAAAAAAAAAAATCTCAGTCTGTTTTTGTTTGGGTTTTTTTTAAAAGAAAGCTGGACGGGGCGGGGGGCGATGCCGGTCCGCGGGCAGCTGCAGCCTGGAGCAGCGAGGAGACAGAGTCTGGCTGTGGGGTCCGGGGCTGCCCCGCTTAGCAAAGCCCGGCTGGAAACTGCATGGTCCCGGCTTCTGCCCAGCTGCAAAACGCTGCTGCTGCTTCTCCTCCTCCTTCCTTCCTTCCTTCTTGCACAGTCTCTCTGCTCTTTTCCCTCCTTCTAGCCACCGCTTCTTCCCTCAAGTGCTTGAATTTCTTTCCTTTTTCTTCCCCTCCCTTCCCCGTCCTCTTTTCCTTTTCGGATTTGCAAAAGGTTGTCTTGGGAGAAGGAAAACTCGCTGCTGGTTCAGCTTCCTGGGCTGCTGCTGTTGGCGGCCGCCAGAAGAGGAGCGTAACTCTCACACCCGGAGAGGGGGTGTTCAGGGGAATGTCCCGATTTCCTCCGAAGAAATCTTCCTCCTCCGGACCAAAAAAAAAAAAAAAAAAAAAAAAAAAAAAGGAGAAAAGGAGCAAACAAGGAGTCTCGCTGGGACAGAGGCGAGGAGCCTCTGGGCTCCCCCGCTTATTGCCTTTGGCTTCAGGAAGCGGAGGGAAGCGGGAGCTCGGGAAGGGGCTTGGGAAAAGTGGGGTGTCCCCCCCCCGCAAAAAAAAAAAAAGGCGCTCCCCAAGCGATTTCGGCGTGGAAAGAGAGTTACTGGGGTTGTTGGGGTGAAGAGGAAAGTCACACGACTAATAATTAAAAGACAGACTTCAGCCGGTTCCTTTGGGAGGATCAGGACTTAGGAAAAGTTGAACTTTCGGATTGCCAGGGAAAAAAAAGCGGGGAGCACAGTTGGAAAAAAAAAACAACACTCCAAAACACCCCTCCTTAGGCTGATTTCTAAAATATGACCAAGTAAATTCTGGGAAAAGGCAGCCTCGGTGCAGTCCGGTCCTTTTAATTAAGTCGCTGCTGGATCCAAGTCCGTTGGGTTGAATAGGCTAACAAAAATCTCTTTTTTTTTCCGCCCTTGATGAACAACAGCAGCAAAAAAATCATTAAAATGTCGGTTTGTTTGAGTTATTTTTCTTTCTGAAAAATCGGGGGTTTTGTTTTTTTTTTTTTTAAAAAAAGAAGCAACAAAACCCAACAAACTTCTTTTGGGTCCCAAGAAGTTGAGGTCGGGGAAGATGAAGGAGCCGAAAAAAAAAAAAAAAACCCAACCAACCAAAAAAAAAAAAAAAAGCCACAGTTTTTTTGTCCTGAATGTGGTTTTTTGGAGGCTGGGATTTCTAATGATTAGGTTTTTGTGGTTTATATATACAGGACTCTCTGGCTAAGGCGATCATTATGCTGATGAGAGTCAGCAGCACGTGGTGTTTCAGTCCTCAGCCTTCAAAATAAATACAACAATGTGCATCCCCCCCGGAGGAGAAACTTCGCTTTAAGTCGCTCTCACCCACGGGGAGGGGGACGGGGACGGGGAGGGGGGGGAGCAGGAGACGCTCTCCGATCTCCACTTCTCTCCGGGTTTTTTCCATTAACACTTTTGAGCTTGTTTGTTTAAAAAAAAAAAAAAAAAAAGAGGCATGAAAAATCTTGTTTGCAAAAAAAAAAAATAATAGTAAGAATAATCTGGTGCCAAGGGTTTTTTGGGTTTTTTTTTGCTAAGTCTCCGGTAGTCTAAAGCCTAAACCATTTCCTTGAATGAATGAAAGCTATAAAACCCCCCTCAGACTATTAAGGTAAAGGGAGTCTGGTTTGTTTTCTCCCTTAAAAAAAAAAAAGGGCAGATCTTATTAAAAACAATTTACATACCCAATGGTAAAATAGTGTAAACGCCTCCCAGCGCAGATAACGACCTATCACAACCCTGCCTCTAATTTCTAAGGCTTTACTTGCTGCTTCCACCTTCTTGTACAAAGTCGGCGCTGCCTGTGCGCTCCTTGCTCGCCGCCTGTGTGTGACTCGGGGCGGTGTCTGTCTGTCTGTCTGTCTGTCTGTGTTGGGGGGGGGGGGGTTTGGGGGGGACGCGTCCTTTTCACAGAGCTTTTACAAACCCTAAGTCCGGCACCCTGCCCCGGCAGAAAAGCCGCGTTTGTCCTGCCTGCCCCTCCGCGGAAAGCACAGCGAAGCAGCCCGGCGGCCCCACGTACATGGGCACGGGGGGGTTGGGGGGGGTGAAGAGACACACACACCTCTCCCCCGGGGCTGCTTCCGCGCCCTGCGGAACCTCCGCGCCCTCCGCCAGCCGGACCGGCAGCGCTGCCCACCGCGCACCCCCGTCCGCCTTCCCGCCCCCCCCCAAATTTCTGCCTCCCCATGAGGGCAAAACCCCCGGCTCCGCCCGGGGGGAAGGTGCGTGCAAAGGCGGCAGCCGGGCTGCAGCGCTGCTCCTTCCGTTTGTGATTTTAAAGAAGAAGAAGAAGAAAAGATCTGACGTTCGGTCACAGGGGAGAGCTCTCGCTCCGCGCACCGCGGCTGCCGCCTCCGCTCCGCTCCGCTCCGCTCCGCTCCGCGCGGCGCGCCGGGCACCGCGCCCTGCAGTCGCGCACCCACTCGGGGCTGTCCCACGGGTAAAATGGGGAGTAACAGCCCCTGACCCGCTGCCTCGCAGGGATCGATGTCCTCTTCTTCCCCCCCCCCTTTTCTTTTCTTTCTCTTCCCCCCCCTTTTTTTCTTCCTCCCCCCCCCCCTTTTTCTTTTTTTTTCCCCCCCTCTTTTTTCTTTTTTTTTTTTCCTTTTCTTTTCCTGGTCCCATGTTGGAGGGACCGTGGAAGCTTTGTGAAAATGCATTTCCCCGTTGTGAAAATGCAGTCGCTGTGGATCACACCGCAAACCCCACCTGAGCTCGCCCCGTTTCTCCGACAACCATAGGGATCTGCTTTTCCCCAAAAGTGACCACAGGCATTTCCAAAGGACAATTACTCGACACCTCTAAAGACCAGTGTATTCAGAAGCTCTGGTTTGCTACAGTTGCCATACAGAAAATATACTTTTCCATAATTATTTTGGTAAAATGTTTATGACCGTAGGTTCTTATGGCTTTTCCCCCCCCTTTAGCCAGAGGGGAAATACATTCCATTAGAGCCATTCCAAAGGTGCTAGAAAGAAGGCAAGAGGTTGTCTTATATCCAAAGACTATATAAGCCTGACAATCTTGATTTATTTTATTTCAAACAAGAAGATACATTTCCACTTTTAATTAGTCACACTAAAAGTTTTACAGTCGCCTCTCTTCCTACTAAAATAAAATAAAAAGTTAATTAGGATAAACTAAAATAAGTTATTGGACACTACCAGTGTAAGGTCACTTAAAATAGTCCACGGTTATTTATAATGTCGAAATAGAATTTTCCACTCAACGCCCTAACAAAGTTTCAGGTATCTGGCACAGCTGATTTTCAGTCTCCGTGCAAAAATATCTTTCTGCTGAACATTTACACATTTAACAGGAACTTACTACAGCCCAGAACAGATCACAGCTCAGAGCACTAGAATTTTATTTAAATGGTTATGGACAAATTAATAAAAGTACCAGTAATGTTTATGGACCTGCATAAAAGCTGGACAGGATTTTTCAGAAATAGTAATTTATGTTATGATATGTATAATCTGGAACTTTGGCATGGATTTGGCTGAAATAGAGAGCAACCCTGCTGCTCGGCTTTCCTCGGGTTTTATTTCAGAACTTCTCGGAATTGCAGCACTGGTTGCAAAATGGGTCATATTTTAAGATGTTAGAGAATTGTAGGAGGTTAGTGAAAAAATGTGCTTGCATGGCAAATTATGTCTCAACAAACACCTTCAGGTCCACTTTACAAACTAAGATTTTCATTAGCACGGCTACATTTGCTGCAATTTCGATTGTCTTTTAGCTTCTTTACTTGAAACTATGTGATGAATACAGCCATAATGAGCTTGCTTTGGGACAAAAAGGTAATGTTTTAAAGAGCACTGAGTTTGTTTACTGTTACACTTATAAAGCATGGGCCCAGCACGCTCCTGGTGTAAGCATGGTCTGCTCAAGGTGAAAAATAATTGCCAAATTTGAAAGATTCTAACCCGGATGATGTTCCCTAAATAAATAGTTTTGATGCCAGTTTGTTGGGCTGGAATGTGCTGTAAATATGATGAATACAGAATTTATTTTGAGCTTCTCTATATATGTAAATAGCCTTTGTGAAACGGGAATAAATGAATGGGTTCGCTGGGTTTGTTATTGTATTGGATATTTTTAGTCAGAGCGACTACAGCAATGTCAGCAATTATTACCATAGTTAAGGACTTGCCAATATTCTCTTTCCAAAATCTACCTTCCCAAAGTTTTTTACTCGCTCGTGAAAATGCGCATCGAGCCAAACCCTGTGAACTTAAGTAAGCTTCGTGCTAGAGAAGGTTTTGCCCGAATTTCCATTCATTTCAGTAGGGGCAAGATAAGCTCCAGTGTCTCTTGGCAGCGCTTTACTTTCGCTTTGGTTGTAAATTGACTCTTTGCCCAGCTATTCTTTGCTTTTTCTGAAGTATGACAAATAGTAACTCTAGATTTGCAGGTTATTTGGTCTGTTAAGTAGGCATGTGGTAATGAGTTCTGTAACTACAGCATTCATAGTCAGACTATGGACTACTATGGTTTGTTTTACTACTCTGTCCCTGCCCTGTTGATTTATGGCCCAGATAAAAGAAGATTCTTTGTGTCCTGACATTAGTCGAAAGCATTTAATATTTCAGCACCATGCACTGGTTTTTAGCGTTTATGGTCCCCGATACAAACATAAGCATAAAGGTTTGAAAGACAGGCTAGAAAATGATTACATTAAAAAATCAATCTTGAGAATATTACTTTTTCCCCCAGTATTTTCAGTAGGAAGTGAGGACCAAGAGCTGAGACTCTTGCGTTCTGCCTCAGGATTTGATGCTGACTTGCTCTGCGACCTCGGACAAGCCTTTTAGCAAGTTTTCCTTCAGTATAAAACGGGGTACTAACTATTACCATATACCTTTTGAGATACAAAGATGTGTGCTTAAATTCTCAGAAGTCCAAAGATTAGCAGGGCTCTGCATCTGCAAAGCATACCAGTAATACCGGGAGAAAAATTCTACAAGCTGGTCAGAAACCTGCCGTGTCACTACTGAAAAATTGTCGGCTTTTCCATGGCACGCAGTGAAACGCACGTTATTCAAACAACAAAGTAAATAGTTCCTGCTGCTGATTTTTTTTCTAAATGATTTATTTTCTGCTTCTCTAATAAGGATGGTGTGCAAGCCTAGGTCTCAGTCCTACCGTAGGGTTCTCCCATTTCCCTCCCTGTCTGCAACCTCTTATGCCCCATTGGAACTGCCTGTATTTCAATGAGGTTTAAAGCAGCAAATGACCATGTCATCATTGCGAAGGAAAGAAACGTGGGCCTACTTGTCATCTTATGACAGCGTTTGAAAGAGAAAGTACGGCCTGTGTTTTCTGGCAGTAAAAACTTGAATGTGTAGTACGATTAGAAAAATGTTTGGCCTTTTTCAAGTAATTTTTTTTTTTTGCTTGCAACATGCAAACTAAAAGTTAACTCCATAAAGTTGTTAGGGTCCCCATAGTTAGGGACAAGCTGTTTTTTTCATGGCAAGATTGACTTTGTCCCTTTCCATTAATCCTCCTCCCAACTTCTGTGTAACTAATTTCAGAATGAGGAGAAAGTAATTTTTTTTTCCTTGAATTATTTCAGATAAAATCAGCACATTGTTTTAGAGATATAAAGGCTAAAATAAGAGAGCTTAAATTTTCTCCCCCCCCCCTTCTTTCAGCATATATAAAACCAGCACGAGCCAGAAACTTCACGGTTATTTTTTCCATTGACCTCAATGAAAACTGGTTCCCTTGACTAACTGTGGGGAAAGTGGGTGGTAGAACTGTTTGTAATTAAAAAGGGTTTATACATTTGGAGCCTTGCAGAGTCCCTAAATTTTGCATGCTGGTTTTTAAGAGACTAATGAAGTGCACTCTGGCCAGATACAAGCTCCATAAAGCTCACACTGAAGATACTACAAGATGTAAGTCAGTCTCGAGTGGGAGAGGTTGTTTTTAATGCTCCCAACCACAAGCACACCACCAGATTCTTGCCTTTACTGTCTCAGTGTTGCAATGGTGAGGATTCCCGCTGTAAATCAATAGCATGAATGGCAGAAAAAAAATTCAGGCAGATTCTTTGTTAATAACATGAGTCTTGAAGCTGAAGCAATAGAAAAACAGCAAATAGTGATAGACTTCTTTGAAAAAGGATGAAAACATACAACATCGAAAGTCTACAGGAGTGCAATAGAAGAAGAAAGCATATGGTAATGGCGAATGTAGAGTAAATGTAATGGACGTAGCAAACCAACTCTTCAAGGAACTATAAAAATTAGTCTATTTTTGTCCTTTATTTCCTGAAAACTCACTCCAATGATGAACTGAGCATAGCAAGGCCAGACCAGAGGATCAAGAACATAATCATATTTACAGTATGACATAACGTAATCCTGAAAATGCTGAGCATCCCGGTCACACTTTGGCATAATATATGTGTGCCCCAATTAGGTGTGGTCTTAAGACCTTGAGTGTGTGGGGCATAACACAGGATCAATCCCTTAATTGACTGTTGTGGAATTAATTGGCAGCCAAGTCACAGGAGACAACAACATCAGTCCAGAAACAAGCCATAAGAGCAGATGACAAAACATTAGACATCACAGGAATGGTTCTCTCTAGTAATAAAAGACAAAGATCTGGCAGAAAAAATATTATAGGTGAAGCTGCCAGCAGTATCTGCAGTTAAGCTTGTCTACCACTTTCCAGTATAAGCCCTTGTTTTCACTCACATAACGTTGCCAATTTTTAACTGTTCAGGATGAGCTTTTCAATCCTGAGCCTGCCTCAAGCTGAATTTTTTGGAAACTTCCAGCAGAAATACTTCTGCTGCTTCTAAGATCGGCATTAAGAGAAAACACATTGTTTCACAACAGTTTAAAATTTCTTAGAATCATCCCAATATCTATTTCAGAGATGGGATGGGAGGTTTTACTAAGGAGGAGAGGAATAAGGCAGAAAAATCAGATAAGTTCCTTTTGTTGCCCTTGACCAAAAGGATCCACCCGAACTTGGCTGAGTTAGAAGTTGCTGAAAATTGTTGAGGTTTTTCTTGCGCGTGCTCAGTACAGATGGAGTAGTTGGCAGCTGAATTTTGCAAAGCCTCCATAGCAGCGCTGGGCTTGCTAGACTGGGTTGGATCTGTAGTCAGTCTAGTCTGACTGTAGGCTGCACTAGATGTTTTAGAGGAAAGGATAAGAAACCCTAGAGTCAGCAGATAGACATGGGATCTATTCCTCCTTTAAGGTCTCATCCTAGTTAATAGTAGCTTATAAAATATGATCAGAATGACTGTCAGCAGTTCAGTTTTAAATTGTGTCTTTTAGAAGTCTATAATTCAACCATAAAAATTCCTTCCAGGCTGAAATCTGGCTTATGCTCTCAGTTCAGAAGTCAAAATTCTCTACAGTTTTTATTTTTTGAATAGTCTGTTTTGAAGTGATAGAAAAAAAGTCATGTACAAATTCTGGACATTTCTTTCATAATGCACTTCATAATTCAGTTATGATAAGTATGATAAGCTTTAAACTATTTGTTTCAAATGCTGGTCAGGCCCTAGAAGGAACACAAGTAATTTAAATCTTCACCATTAACACTAGACATTCAAATGTGAATAAGATTCTCGGACTTCGGGATACTAGGAGTATTATGATATTAGGAGCTTATGTGATGCAATACCAAAACCTGTTATTCTAGTTTATTTTATAAATATTTAGATAATTTCTTAAATGCATACATAGTGAAAAGCAAGGGAGAAATCCTTCTGTCCTTTCGTGGCAAAACTCATCGTGATGTCAGTGAATCAAATATTTAGATAATTTAAGCATAAGAAGAAAGACATAACCTGGAAGCACCCAGGAGGAACAAGTAAGAGGTCCTCAGAGGGGGAAAAGCAGATGCAAAACCTTTCTTGGAAGACCACAGCAGCTCTCATTACTACCAAAGCTTCCCTTTGTAGTAGAGACGATAGAGCAGCTCTTCCCATCCTTGGAATGCTTTCAAACATACTGTGCTTGGCACCCTGAGGTTAGTGTGATTTTTGAGCAGATAAAAGCCCGTTACATGAAAAGGCAGATCCCACCCTCTTTCTTTTTTTTTTTCCCCTTGGTAAGAAAGAAAAGCCTTATTCTGTCTGCAGTGCCACTGATTTCAACGGGAGCCTTCATGGAATAAGGTGCTGCTTCATGTAAGAGAAGCAGAGGCAAGTCTTTAGGTAACTTGCTACTTTGGCTTGCTCTCCTTATCCTTTCACATTTCCATGTCTAAATGCCCATTTTGCTGAAGAATATGTAAAGTCTTTCAGCTCTTCATTTCCACTCCATTTTAAAGAGCTAGAATATTTCATATTTTTAGGCACGGGAAAACCGTCTTCCACTGGTTTTGACAATTGAAGAACACGGACTGAGGGATTCAGAGGAAAGCTCTATTTACTAAACACCACATGTAGATTACCACTGATAGTTTTTCTAAGGAAATTTATGACCTGTGTGGAGTAAATAAACTCCCTTTTTGGTAAAGAATCTGCAAGCCAATCATTCATGCTTGCTTAGAGACGTTACTGTTCGTGTTGCTTTTATGTGGAAGGCTACAGTAAAGGGTGATGTTATGTCTAAAATAGACAGTCGGCAGCTCTGGAAAAAAAAAAAAGCCCTTTCTGACATTACTTATCATGAGATTCTTGCTAGATTATGGCACATTCACTCTGATTCAGGAAAGAAAGAAAAGATAATCATAGGACAATTATAATTCTTGTAACTAATATGTTATCTTCATGCACACACTTGCATGCCTAGCTACATTTACTGGCAAGTTACGGCATTTTACACATCTGAAATAAACAGAGAGCTCTCAGTATGTTCAAAATGTTTAGTAAGCCTGAAAGCTGTTTGCTCTGTATCTCAGAGTAAATGAGAATGGGACAGGCAATTTTCTTCTCCTGGCTGCCTGTCCTGTACTCCTATCATTACGCTCCTTCCCTGCTCCCCTTCCTCTCTCCATTTTGTGCTCTGGATCCAATAGAGACATAACTGTTGAAGGCAATAATGAGAACTAAGTGAGAAGAAGGAACTTTTTAAAGTGTCTGTATATCATGTTTTCAGAAAGATTAGTGTTTTTCATGTACAAGTAACTCAGTGGCTTTTAGTGGTTCCCTCCTTGATTCACACTAGTGTGAGAGGAGAACTGAGCTGTTATTATCTACGAAGTCTGCCTAATTTAATAGATGCATGCAGTATGTGTGCTTATTTTCTTTAAACTATCATATGTGAAATTATCAATACAACCATTAGTAAATACTATTCTACCTATGAAAGCATTCTGCATTTAAAACAAGTGTGTGCCTTTCTGAGTGATGATCCCATGCCCTTAACTCACCCCATTGTACTTCAGCACATACGCCATGTAATGTCAGCGGGGCTTTGTCTTCTCTAGAAAAATGATCTCATTTTGATGAGGGGTGTCAAAAATAGTTTTGCACCCTCAGATCCACTCAAGTAGTAGTAGAAATGGTTGCCTCACTGGTGTGGACAAGGTCAGGTAAGTTCATTGCTTACCGTAGCAAATCATGCCTGTCAAGGGCTCATGGGACAACTTGCCTGCATAGGGTTTGGCTCAGCGCATATAGAAGAATTTGTTACAATAGGTGTTGAACTCGACTGACTTTGTCCACACTGGAAGAGCAGTTGTTTTCAACACTACTCCAAGACGTGCGGAGAGTGGGTGGGCATTTTGATAACAGTTGTGAAAACCATGTCGTTTGTCTGGGGTAGGTGCATACCTACCGAAATATTAACGCTATAAAAGGCCCAATTCAGTAAACCTGGGATAGCGCAAAGCCTGCAGCGTCAGCATGGACTTTCTATGCCAACGTACACTTGCAGGATATCAGATGAGGAACAGGATTTTTAATACATTGTCACTTAACATCTACATAAATACAGGATTCAAAGATGCAAGCCAGTCATCAAAACTGGATGATTTTTAAGACTATGCATTCTAATTTAAAGAAAAGTTGACTTTGATAGAACAGTTAGTGGAAGAAAATACCCATATTATAAAAAAGTGATCAATACCCTTACCACATGAAGCTGATGACAATGCATAACACTGAATCTTGCAGCCGCTTTATACCCTATGTGCTCCTCTGTGCTCTTACGTGAAAAAGCATAAGAAACTATTTTGCCAGACCAGAATCGATAAGGTATCTTTACTTCTTAGATATTCATTATTAATTGCCCAGCTCCATGGAAGAATCAGGAAAGAAGTAGATTGTAACAGAAGTTTTCTTTTCCTATGGTATTTATTTTTGCAATTGCACAAAGAATAAGCTAGCGTATGAGGAAGGAAACTGAAGCAGAAGTTATTTTCAAACCGATAAAAGAAGATGCTATTTTGTACAGAACAACTTCTAGTTGACCTTTGCAATGAATGCCATAAAATATTGTTTTGGCCACAAATGGAACAACATTTTTAGAAGGATTAATGTTTTATCTGTCTGTCTGTCTGTCTATCTGTGCAGAATTTTAAAAAGGCTAAAGGAAGCCAGCAGCTCACTCTCACTTACAATTGCATCTGTAAAACTTTAGAACTGTGCAAGATCTTTCTCTACTGTGCTGGATGCCATTAGCATTAGCATATTACCACAGAAAAAGAATCTAAAGTAGACAGTGAACTTCATAAGAAATCTTCCAAAAGCCTTCCATCCCTCAAAAACTTTAATCCCCAACAAGAACCTGACTTTCACAGAACCCACTAAAATATATGAACTGTTTGTTCAGTATGCTCACAGAGTTGATAACAGTCACAGTATTTTTTGATAATGAGAAAATCCAGAGCTATATTAGATGGGAGAAAGTAATTTTTGAGGAATTTTGAAACCCCAGAGAAATTTCAGAGTGGTCAATCACTGCACTTATACTCCAGGGATTTTTCTTTGTTTTTTTTTTTTTTTGGCATTGGTACAGGTTTCTATCAGACTGTGCGTCCTATGGCATTCACACAAGATTGCATAAGTACCATGCAGTCATTCTTTGTCTTTCCTCATCCTGGATGTTAGGTCAAGGATGTTAGGTAAGCCTTATAAATCAAATGGGCCCTCAAGAACTGACATACTTCACAAATACTTTGTAACAGAGGGATAAAAAAGCTATCAAGAATAGGGAAAGAATCTCTCCAGATTCAACGAGTTCTGTATTGGCACTCTGTAGCAATTCCCAGTAAAAATGCTTTAGCTGATCCCAGTTGTAATATTGGCTCATTGGAAAGGGTGACTGGCTATGTCCTTTGGCTGATCTGAACACATTGCCTATAGTTTAAAATCAACATCTTAAGCTTGCTCATCATTTAAAAAAAAGTATCTAATTCATTAGTCCAAGAGTATTTGAAAATGCTTCTGTATTTTCCATCATGATGCTAAGTCAAAACTGGCAGAATGGAAATTGAAGAGAAGTAGCAAAGAAATAAAAAAGTATCCTGCTCTGTTTCCCAGCTACAGAAATGATCAAAGCTGCCAGAGGAGCACCTTCTACAAAAGGAAGACTGTCTAGAGAAGAGGTAAGAATATTCTCAGCAGCTCTGCTGATCTGAACTTTTCCTCAGCACTGAAGGCAGTGCTTCTTATCCAAAAGAAAGACAGAAACGTGTAATTTTACCCTTCCTTTAAAACTAGGTCCTACCGCTTTCCCATGCGTTACAGATCACACGTTATTTTACACTGGAAGCTTAGTGCTAAAATCTAAAACATAAGGGCCAAGTTCTGCTCTTAGATACACACGCACAACTCCAATGAACTCAAAGAGAGCTGTGTTCATATGTTTAGCAATGGAATTTGGCCCTAAATATTTAAACATTTATTCAGAGAAAAAAAAGCTTCTCTGATACATTTGTATCTCATATCTAATGTACACAGATTACCACCACTGGGCACCCGCATTAAGGGATAAAAAGTTTTGGGGAACCATAAGCTCAGCATTCTACCTGCTCTGCATGGTCAAATAACATGAATTTGTTTCAGGACACTGAGGAAATTAAATCCTTAGCAACCTGTAGCTGATGTTATTTATTCTGCAGTCCAGAAGTAATTTGATGCAAATTCCTGGCACTAGTCCTATATTTCAAGAAATTACTGTTTTGAATGGACTGATTCTGGAAACTTTCATTATATTAATATGCAATCCAAAAAGAACTAATGTTCTCTGCTTATATTTCCCCTGCAGAGGAAAGCTCAGTGTTCTGGTTAATTCATACTTATCTTTTAAAAACTTATGACAGAAGTCTGTAATAACCTAAACATGTCATTTGGAAATGGTTAACCTGAGGATCCCACCTGCTCTCCATGGCAAAATGACCCCAGATGTATTTTTGTTAAAGATACAAAGGATTCAGAAACCTGCAAATTTTCTGCAAGCACCATAATACTCCAATTTGTATATCTAATATAAGTAAACAAAAACTATATATGCATGTTATTTTCCTTGGACAAATGACAGCTGGAGGAGAGCTGGGTTCAGACACCTAAATTTGGTTATCTCCAATGTAAATGTTTACATTTAAGCTAGCTGTTTAAGCTCCCATTATACTCAATAGTGTTCTAAGGCTCAATTCACTTGCCTAAAATTAAGTTTCTAGTGCCATTACCTTGGGCTACCTAAGAAATCACCATGGGGCTGGCACATGCAAGTCAGGACCTATGTGAGGCCCTTTCCTTTTTGCAAAGGCAGATGGAAGCCAGACAACATAGCTCAGAGTATTTGACATAGATAACTAAACTCAGCCCTAGTAAATGCAGTCAGTGGCTTCTAGCGAGCAAGTCTACTGACCAAACGCAGGTGTCTACTTTCAGATGAACTGAATTGGTCTCTTGGCTGCACTGACCATGTTGATTGGGTTTCCATTGACTATAACGGGAACCTAAACACAGCCCACATGTAGACACCTAATTTTAGGCAGCTGCACCTGAAACTGAAACCTACTCCTGATATCGTAGTTGCCAGAATATATCCTGTTATTGCAGTAATCACTATGCTTTTGGTTCAGCCAGGGTTAAGCTACTTTGCTCATGCATTTTGTGCAGTATGGTGATTTCAGTTAAACAGTGGCAAGCTGGTGATTTCTGTTAAACGGTGGCAGGCAGGAGAGCAAGAGTAATGGGCAGGTGTGATTACACGGGTGATGAATCTCTCTTGATGTTTTGCTTCAGTGAGTTCCTTGAGATCCATGTGGACAATGTTTAGCTAAAGCTGCTACCTGCTCCCTAGCTAGAGGAGTCTCTGGCTACTAGTGTCGGCTCTTTCCCTTGCTTGGGAGAACTGGAGCTTTGCTTCCTCTTTACTGCTCTCATTTTTAGCTGACCAAAACATCTAGAATACAAGGTGCTCTTTTCAGAGCTGCATGATTTTGGGGCACAGTCAGCTCCGTAAGAAAGACCCTGCACCAAGACTTAATTTCTGTTGTTAGAGCCTTTTGGCTGGAGCTCTCTAATCATAGAGGCCACCCTTGCATATCTCTGGCTATCGAGGCGCAATGCAGGATGTTGCCAAAATGCTGTGACCATTGTAGGAAGCAGGTAGGAACAAAAGCACGTGCAGATTTGTAAGTTCATTAATAACCATGGCCAGCTGGGCCTTCTATCCAGGTCTTGCATCAGTGCTAACAAGGTAAGTTAAGAATGATCCAGGACCAAGAAATTCTTTGCTGGTACACATCATGATTTTGGTTTGCTCTGGTGGTTATCTTGGTTGAGATCAAACCTCAAGCGTGTCTTAAGATAATAAGTACAATTATTCGAATAAGTTTCCTTGATTGTGTGTGGAAACTCCCAACCTCATTTGTGGAAGCCATGGTTTTGAATAGCGTACAACAAGTTAGGCTTATTTAAGCCATAGTCTCAGTTAGGGCAGTTGATTGGAGAGGCTGAAGGAGTAGGTGGCTGGGAAAAGGACCCCTCTAAATAGTTTTTCTTCAAGTGAATTGAGTCAGATCAGTCAGGAACAAAACTCTGCTTTTATCGTATTTTCTATTCCATTTGTATGCTGCTTACTTAAGGGTCTGCCTATGGTGTTGGCTTCCGAGAGAGTGTTAATACACGTGCAAAATGACTATTACAGATTGAAGCTCTTGGTCACAACTGGATTACACAACACAAATGTCTACCTTCAAGATCACGATGCTACCTAATTCTGTTTCTCCAGGTCTTTAATTTCCAGGCATTGGAATTGCCTTAAATCCATTTTGGCACAGAATACATCATTATTTTCATATTGTGCTAGCCTATTCTCCTGCTTTCATCCGTATGAGCCAGGAGTGAATATGAGTTGGCAACTTTATACTCAACTATTATATTGCAGAGCACACTTTAATCAGCACCCTAATAAACAGCACGCCCAATTAATTGGGACATTTGCCAGCAAACCAATTCACTTCCCTCCACTTCAGTGGCTGTAAATGATGGATAAATAGCATGCTTGTTGTTGTCTGTGAGCGTATTAGTTGTAATTAACAGGTATGATTTGGTGTTCGCTGGCATGTGTTCCCTCAGTAGCACTCTGCTCATTTTTGAGTAGGCTCCCTGTTCCAGTGCAGTTGCTAAAAATAAATAAAGGACAGATTTCCCTTTCAGTATTTGCTTAAATCTATGTAGTGCTTTTGTATTAAAAAAATAATTAATGTAACCTATGTATTTCTATGTGTTGTATTCCTATATGGTTTAGACAATAAAGGTGATAATTTAATTAGCATGTTTCTGTTTTAATTAGTATAGCAAACAGGCCTTTGCCATACCATAGAATAATTTATAATAAAGGGAGGGATTTCTGCTGCAGCTTTCTAAAGCTACCTTTTTTACCAGGGGTTGCATGGTGGTTTGCTTTAAAGTGGTATTTCCTTGAGGGAGACCCGCAGAAGTACAATCTATTTTCTGAAACTGGTATATGCTATGATTTACTGTAGGCACGTGACACTTTCTCTTATTTGGACACCCTTTGCCAAAGAATTAAATAAAATTGAACACAGCAAACCTTTCTAATCCCTGCATTCCTCACCGATTGCTTTAATGGAGACTGAAAAAACTATTGGAAGTAAATGAATATGAAAAGGGAAATGGTACTGGGGCAATCTCAACAAGGGATCTTAAAAACCAGGATGGCTATGGATCAGCAAAGGGTAGAAACATTTGTGTAATTAAAGGAGAACATCATTTGTGGGTTATCTGAAAAAAATTGTCCGTGTTGGCATTTACTTTGACTTGTTGGCAGGAGGAAAAGAAACCGCCCTGTACCACTGCATACGGTTCCTTATTAGTTGTGGCTTCTGCAGAGGCTCCGTCTCTTCTTTGGAGCATGGAGGATTTCTTTCATTACATAATCTGGATACTTTATTTTTTTATAAAAATAGATTAATTTTTTTTTCTCTTGTGTGTGCAAATTCTCTTTGCACCAATGCTTCTATACTGAGGTTATTATGCCAAAGGAATGCAAGCGTCTAGAGTAACAATGGTTCATTTTCCTTTAATGACTTTGTCGACAGGATGGAGACATTTTTGTGGTGTGATGAATTCACTCGGTCTCCCGTTGTGTTTTCTCCACATGCTTTGGAAACTCTCTCCCTCTCTTTCTCTGAGAATTGTGGCCATCCACTCCAGCAAGAGCTTCATTACTTTATATTCATTGTATTTAAATGACACCCCAGTGGTACTGACCTCCTGGGATGATTGATGTAAATTATATGCTATGTAGGGGAAAATAAAATCTTTTTCTGACTTTTTATGTTCTGCAGAGAAATAAAAAGTGAAAACAAATGACGGAGAAAATCAGGCCTATTCAAAGTGAAACTTTGTAAGCATTATGGTTTGAGCAGACTCCAGTTTGTAAAAGTGCTGAGACAGTTTATAATGACCTTATGATCTGAAAGGTGACCTGAAAAGGGAAAATAATTTTGTGTGTGCCCTTTTTTGGTTCTGTATAATGCATAACAAAAACTTGCTCAGTTTTTTTTTTCCTGTCTGTGAAGTATAGTAAGAATTCAGCCTCGAGTAGGGAGCAGCCACTGCACTTTTACCAACAACAACGCACAGTACTAGAAGGGACATTGTGCTCCTGTCCTCTTTCCTCCTGTCTTCTAGTAAATATTTTTTTTATAGATTTAAGATTCCATAGCCAGTAAGTATCTGTCTTGCTCAATTACTCTGCCAGGAATTATCACCTATAGAAGTGGCAACAGAGAGAATGTCCTTTCATCAGCCCAGCTCATCATCAGGCACTAATTTCAGTCACTTCTGAACTGGTAACCTCTCACTGCGGGCATAAGGGTTTTGCACAGCAACCAAATTTGACAGAAATATTCTGTCAGTGCTTTTTCAGGCACCTGACCAAGTCACACTGCCTCTATTCAAGCTCCTGGAAATTATGTAATTCACATTCGACATGCTCAACCACATTATCCCAGTAATTCCCTTATTAAAATTACCATATGGAATTGGCATAGTAATCTCTCTATTTTCTATGTTTTCCTACCAGTTCTGATATGTAAAGATATGCATGGTACATATCATAGAAATGTCAGCAATATGCTGCCTTGCCTTCCTCAGTTTAATGTAAGGTTTTGGCAAGTCACAGAATTTTGGCTAAAAACTTGAGTTGCCTCAAGGAAGACTGCAGTACCTTTCATAACTTGACAGAATGCTTTGATTCGCCTTTTGGCCAGCAAAATGCTTATCAATAACCCTACTTCAGCTGGGGTTGCTCAGGTGTTTTAGAATGTCTAACAGGAAGGAATAGATCAGGCCATCCTCCTCACAGCAATAACTAGACTTTGCTGTGCATGCAAGAATTAGCAGCGTGAAGCCCCGTATTCTCTAGGAGATCATCTTGGCTGCTTGGTGTTTTGCCCTGTTGCTGTCAGTGCTTGGGCTGGTATCGGCTTTACTTTCATAATCGTAAGCAACAGCAGAAGGGAGGGAGGCTGGCAGCACTCGGCAGCGAGCAGCAGAATCGCCTCGTCTTTCTGAAGCTGATGTGGGAGGTGGGAACGGGAAGGATGCAACATGGAGGGGACTGATAGAGTGTTTACATGAAGTCGTAAGAAGGATGGGGAGTGAATGGTAGTGAAAAAAAAAGTAAGGGTAGCAGAAGGAAGCTAAGGGAAAAAGGCAGAAAATAAGATGACTTTCTTATAAGCTGATGGCCCCTAGAGCGTTAAGAACATTGCAGTGGTTGCCAGAGCTTTCTCCTTCCTTCTTTTCTTATCCCTCAGAAAAAGAGAAAAAAAATGCTATGATGTACATAAAATTACGAAGTCTCTAAGCTGTCAGTTTCTTAGAATGAATCGTAGTAGAAATAATATGGATACTGTTCAGTGTACAGGCAGGAATTTGAATTAAAGATGGACTGAGAAGGGCAAAGCAAAAGGCAGACCGTAACTTTGGAAGTTATACACCCTGCAAACCTTCAAGAAAAGCAAGGTTTTTGCATATGTGGTGAAGAAAGCACTAACAGTTACTCCATTTACCTCTACTGGTCACGTTTATTAATTCCAGTCTATACCATGGTACAAATCATCCTATCTCCTAACAAACCTGTGCGTGTACTAGCAGAGGAATGGAATGACGGAACTGAACTCACAAACACCTACAATTAGGAGGTGTTGAAGAAAGAAAAGGTTAAAAGAAGAAAAGAAAGGTAGGTTAAATGCTCCAGCTCGCCTAGTCATGCCCTTCCCCATCACCCTGTTGAGCTGGCAGGACACGGGAAGAGGAAAGCTGCCATTGCTGGGAAAGAGAAGGAAAACATAGGCCCTGCTTATAGATGGAAGGTATTTAACCACCTTGATGCATTTAACCACCCTGTTATGGCTGAAGTAGTACAACTTGCTAGGTTGTAGTAAGGATCCCCTGGTATTCCTAAGGGCAGAAATGTACGCAGATAGCTATTTGATAGTGAGGGGAAGACACTGTACTGTTTTCAAACACCTCTACAGCGCTGTAGCTGCAGAGATGAGGGTGCGCTGGTACGTGCACCGATGCCAGACACCTGTGTAAGTGCACACATCCCCCTGCCACGGGGGACCCGGCCTCGCCTCCCCAAACCTTTCCCGCTTTTTCGCCCTCGGAGCAGCCCTGAGGCCTCTTATCGCCACCCTCCAGCGACGCCCGGCGCTGAGGGGGAAGGGGGACGGCCATGGCCGCCCGGGCCCTCCCCTCAGCCGCCAGGCAGCACCTGCAGGAGGCGGGCCGGGGAGCGCGATCCCGCGGCGGCCTGAGAGGACCGGCGGCGGCTGCGGCGGCTGCGGCGGCGGGGAGGAAGCGGCGGCGAGCACCGCCCTGCCCGGCTCCACCCCTCGCCCTGGGAGGCCGCGGCTGCCACACAGCAGATGGAGGCGGCGGCGCGTCGCGGCCGGTGTGTGGCGGAACCGGCCCCTCCCCTCCGCGGGCGGCGCCATTTTACCCCCCCCTCGCAGCGTGTGCGCCTGAGTGCCGGAGCCGCAGCTGCTGTGGTGGCTGGGGGGGGGGAAGAGAGAGGAGAGAGGGAGAGGCCGCCGTTTTTCGTCCCACTCATTTCTCGCCTCGGTCCAGGCAGCGCGTGGAGGGGAAGGGACGAGGTTCAGTTCCTGCCCCTCGCTTTCCCCTTTCGGATAGCCGCACACGGGGTGGGGGGAACTGGGCACCACCAAGCCAGGCTGCTCCTTCCTTCCTTTCTTTCTTCCTTCCTTCCTTCCTCCCCTGCACACCTCAGCCTCCTCCTCATCCATCCATCCATCCATCCATCCCCGGGGGTGAGCCTTTGAGTGAGTCACCAGCGAGGGCACGCAATTAGCCAATGTGTTGCTGTTAACTAACTTAGCGAGGCTGGTCGTTTTTGGGGCCTTCAGAAATATTAACCTCGCGGCTTCCAGTCAGCGATCCCTGTGAAGCGCTGCTTGGCGGGAGGGGGCGGCGGGGGGTGCCTGTGGGCGCGGGGGCTTCCGCTAACTCCCTCTACGGCCGTGGCTTTGCGGGTTTGCGTTGCGTAGGTCGCGCCGGCCAGACGCGAGCAGCAGCGTGCGAAGCGTAACCGCTGCGGGGGTATGTGGCCAGCAGCCTGGCGAAGGGGCTGCTCCGCATGAGGCGATCCGCCCTGCCATCGAAGCCGAGGTGCTGGGAGGCGGCCCTGCCTTCAACCCAGGCAGCGATGCTGCCTGGTAGCCGGCTGCCAGCTCCACAGCCTCCTAACCCTGCGGTTTGGGGTGGAAGCGCTAGACCTGGGGTTACTCGCTGCTGGGAGGTTGCAGTGAGCAGCTTTTGCCATGATTTTGCTCTTGCGTCGGTTTTCTCGTGACCTGCGGCGTTGTTACACGCGTTGGACCCTGCCCTCTTCCTTTTGTTGTCTTGCAACTAATCTTCAAGGTGTTTCTATAACTTTTTTTTTAATTGTAGACTTAAACTTATGTGACGGAGGCCAGGCTTTGGCCTGCAGTATGCCATGCACTGTTGGGTATTACTGATTTCTTGTTGCTCTGATGCTGTGAAATGTCAGTAGTTTGTAATTTTTCTCTGGAGGAAGTGGATTTTACTTATTTTGCACAAACAGGCGTGGTGGTTTATTAATAGGAATCCTGTAATATTATATATTAATTTAATATTAATCATGATATTAAATACTAGTCGTGAATACTAATTTAATATTATAATAAGAATCCTGTAATAATAGAAATTATTAATCCGTACAGAAACTACTGGTAAATGCTAAAAACCTAGGAATAACAGCTAGTCGAGAAGAATACTTCTCTGCATAGGCTTTAAGTGGGTTTGCCACTTACTAACTATCTCTTTATATGTCTTGTGCACAGATCAACTGCTTATAAGTTCCTAGAAATGATACAAATGAATACTTTGGAGTCTGTGAATGCAAAGCACAATATACATGCCAAATATTTATTACTGTGTATGCGAAGGGGAGGTAAGAACCTGATGTTGCGCACAAGCAAGTTTGCTGTACGGCATGGGTAGTAATGATTTATTGTGAGACATTTGATTTCCTAAGAGTGTCTCTGTTTCAAGGTTTGCAGTAATGTTGGTGGTATGCTTAAATTTTCTTTTGAAGTCTTTGATCTAACTCCTGCATCATCCTCTTTCTTGGTACAGGCCTCTCTTTCCCTTCGGCCTATGGCACTGCTCCCTGTGCAGTGCTAAGTTACTTGGCAGGGTGCAGTGCACCCTCCCTTTCAGCCTTTTTGCATATCTTTCTTCATTGTTGGCCAGATCCAGTGTCAGTCTTTCTGTTAACTTTGGTGGACTTTGCACAGGCTCATATTTGCATGTTATTAATATGCAAATCAGATTTGACTTTATTTTGGTTCCTTTTTCCCCTGTGTATTGTTGCTGTGTAGATGGGAATGCTGATATTGACAGCATTTCTAACTGTAGCACTACTTATTTATGGTTTTCTGAAAGCCCCATCTCTGTGAGTCTTGTCGAAGTGCAAAAATGTTAGGTTTCATTTAGATAAAGAAATTTTTAGCTGTTATGATTCTGAAGAAAAGCTTGAGGTCTAACCAGAATATGCTAAAAAGGCAGGAGGAAAAACTCAAAGTTATGTATCTGAAAAGTAAACAAGAAATCCTTCTGTGCTTTACTGGCATTTTACTTGTGATTTTCAAATATATGGGTTTGGAAACATTGCTTAAGGTTTAACAGGATTCAGTAGCCTTTAGGTTATTTGCTAAGCCTCTGAGTGTCATAACCAACTGAATTACTCTCATGGGCTCAATTTTGAATAATGTAGAATAGAGCTGCCTGAAATTTGATTAGTCAATTAGTAACTTGTCAGCATAAGCAAGCTGTAATTTAGTAAGCTACAAGTGTTTTAAGAGTTACTTACATATAATAGTCTAGAGTAACACTGAACATTGTTCACGTTGTTCTTGCCATTCTGATGTGATGCCCTCAAGCAGCGAGACCAGCTAGACAGTGTCTTTCTGGGTCATTATTGCGAGGGTGTTTTAAGGCATGAGGCCAAACCCAAGCAGTGTAATTATACCATAGAAACTAATTGAGTTGATGCTCTTGTTGCAATTGTGAAATATCCAAATGTGTAGATACACGAACTATGTAAAAAGGAGGGAACTAGTTAGGCCTAGGTTCTCATGGAACCAGGCAGTAGTGACTCGGTTATGAACTTATCCGGAGCTGATCAGAAAACTGCATGTCAAAGGTACTGAAAATGATATTGATTAGATCTGTAATCTGTGTTTCAGATACTTGGCATTCCTAGTGCTACACGTAATCATTATTAATTTGAAGTAATCTTGGTACGTGTTAATTTGCAAGCTAATGCAGAATCAATTTCTATTTATAAATAATCTTTGGCTTTTCTCTACCCCTGTATTTTGCATACGTTTGAAGTATTACATTTGATTACAATCAGATATTCACAGAGTCAACTGCAAAGTTTCTAGTTCACGCAGCTCCTTAAACTGTCATAGAAGAAGTAAGGCTAAAAAGAGGCCAAGAGCTTGTATGGAAGAGGTGATTTGAAGCACCTGGATATTGGCCTAACGCTTGCTAACATCTCTCAGGTAAATCATAAGAATTATCAATAAAGCTCTCCAGTCTTAAGTGCTTTTAAAAATCATGTGCTTAAGTAGCGAAGAAAAATTTGTATTTTCAAGTAAACAAGAATACGTTTTAGCAGAAACTTATTGGACATCGTCTGTGACTGAGATCTCTGAAAGGGGCTGGTGTCCTGAATGTTACTGACTTACTGTTAGACCTACTTCTTAAGAGCTAATGTTCACGATTGTAATTTATATTAAAGCTGTGGCTGTTTTTCCTGTAGTTTTCCTTGTGCTAGGTGTTGTGCAAATAAGCAAAAATGGAGGTAGACGTTTTCTGCTCTAGAGGATTTAGACTTAAAATAGCAAGCAGTGATTTCAGAAAGGACAGGAACAGTTCAACAGTAAGAATTGGAGAAAATTCTTATAATCTCAGCTATGTATTTGGCTAGTCATTCTTGATTAGGAGTTTTTGATACATCCATTGATGCCCTAACTTGAGGGCAGCAGTGGGGCAAAGTATGAAATTCCTGATGTGCCAGAATGTTCAGTTAAGGTCAGGGTGGAGCTGTATTATGAAATGATTGTAATTGTATTTCGAATTCTGAACTAAACACGGCTCAGGGTGATGTGAAGGGAGGAGGATTGATGTAATCAGCGTGATATGTTGGGAAGATAATGCTGTCTTGAAAGGAGTTGAACAGGTGAAGGTCTAGAGAGAGAAATTATGCTCAGGAAAGTATAGTTTAAAGCTAATGGTAAGAAGGGGGTAGACTTGGTTGTGCTTTACAGAGAATCCAACTGCATTAGTGAAACCTTAAAATTTAAGTTACTTTAGATGGAACTGAAGGTAGATGGGAACCATGATGACTAATGGATTTGCTTGTTGGCCAATAAGCAGTAAAGCATACCGGCAGAACTCACTTGACATCTGCATATTCATATAGAAATGTTTTACTCTTCAGAAAAAGCAAAATGCTGAGTAAGTTACAGGTTGGGGTCTGTTAATCTTTGCGTGCTGGAGTCAAGTATGCGAGTTCCTAATGATTTGAAGCTGTTTTTTATCACAAGAGTTGCAAGCACACCTTATATTTCCTTCACTTAAAATGTCAGTGGTTACTGCAGGAAGGTCATGGTCGCTAAATCACATGTCTATACAATTGTTAAATAATTAGTATGGAAGATTCGGAATACTACTAAAATAATGCATTTTGAAAAAATAATTGCTAGTCCAAACAGAGTTGTGGTTACAGGACCTAGATTCTGGAAGCTGTGGAAACTTTGCTGTTAGTTACAGGGTGTCTGGTCTTTACACTGTTTTTGTTTTTTTTTTTTTTAAAGCATTTTTAGGAAGGAAGAAAAAAGTCATTGGTGCTTAATTTGCAGTGCCATTAACTGCCAAACGTGGCATGGAGTTCTGCCAAAAGTGCTGCACATTCAGTTCAGAGGATGGTGGGCATATACATTAGATTCATTTTCCCTGCTTTCTTGGTTAAAAATAAATAAATCACTTCTGGGGAAGGACAGAGCTCTGATCAGACTGGAGTTAGAAACTATGAGAAGTGTTTGTAAACATCTCCAGATGTGGAGGCATACCTCTCATGTAAGGTTATGCTGTATGTTTCTCAATCTCAAATAAAATAGTTACATCTGTGTATTAATATTCTTTCAGTAGTCCAGACCGTTCTGTGGTCTGTTTCACAAGAGGCTTAAATAACTGTCATGTCTAACTCATGGATGGACAAATAATAGCTTAAAATATGAGGACATGCAGAGTAATTTGAAGTAAAATACAGCAGTTGTTATGCAGAATAGAGTCAGAAGGTTATGCTTCAGTCTGTAGTTGGTTAGTGACTTTTCTTTCCCTGCAAATTCAGTGGGAGAGAGTTGTGCTTGTTTACTGCTTTCATTTGAGGTCTTTGGTAAAATTAATGCACAAGGATACTTTCTTATGAGATGTAGAAATGAGCATTAAGCCTTATTTTATCTCCAGGGATGTGGAACAGGACAGTTTTAAAGATAAAATCAGTAAGATGCATTTTATTTCAGTTGTGTTCAGTTGTGTTCAGTTGTGTTCAGTTGTGTTCAGTTGTGTTCAGTTGTGTTCAGTTGTGTTCAGTTGTGTTCAGTTGTGTTCAGTTGTGTTCAGTTGTGTTCGTGTGGGCTTTCCAAGAAAGAGTGTCACGGTTAAAGATGAGATGCTTATTTGTCTGGGTGGCCAAAGCTGGGCTGTGCATTGACAGCTATAAGATGAGTATGTCTTTCTGGCATTCACTTTAAAATAAAACTATCATAAGCCTCTAGTCTATCAGGTAATAAATGGAAGCGGCAGTAGCAGATGTAATGTGTTATCCTTAGCATGAATAGTGCACGCATTCCGCTTTGTGGAATACTTTGTGGAATACTTTGTGATACTTTGTTAATTAATTAAAAAATGAAAGAAAGCTGAGAGTGCATCCCTAGCTTTGAACAATATTATTGTGTGCAGACCTGATGCAGATGTGTCACTGCCTGCCCACAGATTGCTTCTAATCCTGGATTTGGTCTGGCTGTTCCCTGAGAGTTTGTGCCTTTGCTTTATCTGCTTGGCTTTTAAGAGGCCGTATTTATGGAATACAGAAGTTATCTTATTGCCTATAAGCAAAGCCATTTCAATTGTTACACAAGAAGCTGAGTTTTTGGACCTGAACAGGTTAGAGGATGATAAAGGAGTTTAGTTATACATTTTGAACCCTTAATTTGCTGTAAAATCTAGGTCATCCGTGCATCGTGCTTATCTGAGACCCTCTAGAGTGTTTCTAGTTCCAGCCTGCTTGAACAGCTCAGGAGAACTTAAAGACTTAATATTGTAGTGTTTTAATTTTCAGTTATTCCATGCTACTGGGAGAGTGGGTGATCAGCAAAACAATGTATGTACTCCAGTATTTGGTTATGGGTTACTGGGGTTTTTAACTTTTTTTTGGTGATTTTGAGTATACACTTAGAAAGCCAGTCTTGCATGTGTTCAACAGGGTTTATGGTTGTGTTTTTGTTTTTTAAAAGAAGTGCACTAACAAAAAATCTGTATTTCCTGTAGTTAATTAAGTTCTTACATCTCCAGTCGTAGCAGACTTATGTTCTACTCTCTTGTCTGCTGGTGAGGCCATGCATGCAGTAAAATACACAGTGGTAACAGACTAGTTGATCTAATTACTCTGAAATAGAGGGTGTGAAAAAAAGCATTAATTTTAATTTTATGCTAATTCATAGTCATCTTGGCTTTTATTTCCTTCCTGTTTTGTTTGGATTTATATAAATGACAGTATGTCAGTCTTTAGATTTTGCATGATTTCAGGTTATATGCAAAATGTATTTATGAAAGGCAAGAAAAGAGGAGTGATGCAGTAACCACATTAGATGTATGTTTGATGAATTAAGTCACCATAACAGTAAATTCTACTCTAATGTGTTATTTTATGTAAAAATTTATGCAGGGACACTGCTTTTTTGGGGTAATTCTGCACCTTCTTTAGCCTGTAACAGAAACATCAGATAAAGTCTGTGAGACTCCACTTGTGTTTTAAGCTGACCCAGTTTAGACTCATGTCTTTTTTTTTTTGTGTGAAGTGAAAGCTGTAGTAATATTAATGTTTGCTCTTCCTAATTGCGTTTAGATCAACTATTGAACAGATGTATTGCAGGACTGTTCTGTACTGACTGTTTGGATGCACCCTTCTCTTAGATCCTCATGTGACATTTTGGCAATGGTGGTTGGTGAAAGTATTTGAGTAGTATTTCAAAAGATGGAGGTGCTGACTCTGTGTGTCTGTGTGTGTATATATATATATATTTTAAGACTGCTTATGTATGGCCCAAATGATATGAAATAGCTCAGAGACTTGGTGCTGTACAGTTATGGGCTAGGTGTGTAGCCTGTATATTATATTCATGTCTTAGGAGCAGCAGAATTTCAATTCTTACACATCTCTCAACTGGATCTTGGATAAATAGATGGGTTATACAGATGGAGTATTGATTGGACAACCATCAATGGAAGTTAGTATTGCTTGGTAATTTCAGAGTGGTTATGGATATGAAGGATGGCTATGAAATGAAACTTGACGAGAAATGACAGAATCTGTTTCCCTCAGCGGAGAACTCTTTTGTTCTGCGGATTCATGTGGAACAAGTACTGTTTTCTGTTGTGACTCTTTCGTGTAAAAGACATTGAGATTACAGTAGATGCTTTGAAATAGTTATATTAATGATTATATATACCTTTTAATGTATATTTTTTAGTATACATTTGATTGCAATATTTTACTTATGGGAAAAGAATTTGTAAAAGCTGGACCTATTTGGATAGGACCTCATAATTACTAGTCCAAATAGTGTTAATCAGAAATTATCTTCTCCTTGGTAGAGTTCATGATTAAAATATGGCATGTTGAAATAATCTGTGACCTAATCTGAACATCTGAATTCATTTTGTAGAATATGGCCAACAGCTGCATTTCAGTTCAGAGCTAAAACAAATACAGCGTATTGACCCATTGAAGATTACAGTAGGCTTTTCAGTTCCATGCTAGCTGTACTTATTGAACAAAACTGATTTGAGAGTGCTTCTGCTTTTGAATGATTTTTTTTTTTTCTTTTTTCAAATGTCCGGAAGAAAGGAAATAGAACATACAGACGATGAGACTTTGATGTGTAAAGGAGTTAATTATCTAAACCATCAAACAAAACGTGGGCTGTGGAAGTAATTATTGTAAAGGGTCTGATGAAGCCTGACAAGCTGTTGGTTTTTTTTATGTCAAGAAAATGCTGTACACCTGCTTGATTTGAAAGTTAAATCATTTGGTTGCAATAGGAAGACCAAGTTTTTAGTGAGGCAGTAGCTGATAAGCTTTCAGCTCTCAAACCTACTGATAATTTATACAGATGTACAGCCCTCCAAGTTTTTCTTAAACTGTTCTTGTCCAGTTGGAGGGCAGGAACCTTAAAATGTATTTACTCCAAAATAGGACATGCATGAATCACAAATGTTACGCTGTGAGGAGGCAGCTATGGAATTGTGTCCCATGTTTTTTGGGAACTCTGGGAGAATGCTTCATAAATTAGCAGAATAGAACCTCATGGATAAAGCAAAACGTCTGCCCTGGATTAAAAAAAAAGTAGCAATATGTTTTAAATGATGTAGTTAGTTGAAAAAAAAAATTAGACTTCAAAAAACCCTGAAGTCTTTGTATTTTACTCAGTTTTTAAACTTTAAGGCACATATGATTGGTATGTTCCAGGGTTTTTTCTACAGCTATTTTAGAAAGCATTAACTGAGGCGTTCCCCCAACTACTTTCTCTAGGGTCTGGGTAAAATATAGAATTTACGGTGTATTAATTTATATTTAGGAATATTGATACTGTGATATTGGATATAAATGTATAGCTACAAAAATGAATCGTAATCAGTCCCAATCAAATAATGAACAGTAAAACACATAGACATTTCCAAATCTTTGGGCTGTTCCTGCGTACCATTGCAGCTTCCTCTTTGCTCCCTTCCATGTTTATATAGAGCTTTCCCAGAAATACTCTCTGTCACCTTCCTTCATGTTATAGATTTTTTAACTTTTTTTTAACTCACTAATTTGACTGTTTAGATTATATGACTCTTTGGTAACTGCTGATTATGGCAGGATCCTGCCAACACTTAAGCCTGGTGTGTGACTACTTGTGTGATTAAAATCAGACTTCAGTGGGAGTAAACTTGTAATTAAAGTTACACATGTGTATAAGTGCTTGCAGGGTGGGGACCTAAATTAGGCTGTGCTTGAAGATGAGCAGAAGTCTGTGAAAATCTACTTGAAAGCATTAATAAAAAAGTAAACTTGTATCTGAATGCATAAACTTCTTGTTTTTGTTGTTCATCCTTATACTGTTATGTCATTAGCCTTTCAAAACACTAATTCTTTTGTTACTTTTTGAAAGTATCTTACTCTTTGTATTTAGAGTATTACAAGTTTTCTTAAACCAAAGCATAATATTTGTGATTGATCACGATACTTTTAATGCTTTTTAGATTGTTTTTTAGAAAGGAAATCTCTCTTAACTGTAAAATTTAAAAGTGGAGAAGGGTAGGATCTCTTTAGAGGTCTTGCAGCAAAGCAAACTATATTAACATATGGTTTTCATTGTCATTACTACTGCTACTACTAATAGTACAAGAAACGAGCAGTACAACTCAACTGTTACTAGTGTGCAGCAAACAGAATATATTCCCACTACATTCTAGTTTATCAGGACACTTACATAGTGCAGTTCTTTGTTAAAAAAATTCTTGAAGGAAAAAATGAAACTTCCTATTCTACATTTATAGACTTTTCCATAATTAGATAAGCTTTAATTTGTCAGTGTTTTAGTAAATTAAGTTATTGTAAAAAATGACATAATTTAAAGGTATTTGACTTGCCTTTCTATTAGAGGAAAATGTAGATGCATTAGTTAATTCATAAAACAAGAGTAGAACTGTTCTGGGTTTGGTTTGGAGTTTTTAGTGAGAAATTTGTATAGAAAAGCTGTAAAACATTTTGTATAAAGATAGAACATCATCATATAAGTATTATGATGATGTTCAAGTCCCACTCTAACACACTTCCGTTTTGAAGACTTAAGTAATATGTGTACATAAAGCTGGTGTTTTAGAAAGGAAGCTTGTGATCCTGGTGCTCATCAAGTTTTATCTGGCTTTTTCCGAGATTCTGTTTTACTCCTGTTAGTCTCAGTGGAGGCAGTAGGGATGTGATTTACTAGTGCTGAGGGTACCACAGGGATATAAAAGGATGTTTTGGGTATCAAGATACTGGTGTCTAGGAATACCATGTATTCCAGAATAACAGTGTTTTTATCTTAATACTTTTCCATTGGTGCTCCTAGGGTACCTCTAAATGGGTTGCTGAGATGATATTTTTAAAGATAGCACACATTTCCAATACTTTGGTTACAGTAAACGTCAACTCTCTTATGTTTTCTACAGTGTCTCAGATAGGCTTCATTTTGCATGCAGAGTCTTTGCATTCAAGTCTACCCCAAAAAGCTTTTCTTCTCTTTTGAATATCTAGAGTGAAGCATGCATAGGCTATCTTTAAAATAAAATATAAGTATTTTAAGTGCTGTTATTTCTTTGTTTACTCAGATGAGCAGCACTGTTGCTAGCCCGATGTCAACGATTGCCTCTTCAAGCGGTGGAAGAAAATCAACAAGCTTTACGCCTGAATTGCAAAGTATGATGTAAGTAATCAGTCAAAATATTTGGTAATATCTACACTTTGTATGCATCTTTTAGCTGGTTTCTTCAAATGTACGTATAAGGGTGTTGGGGGGGAAAGAAGAGCAGGTATTAGTGATGGAACTGTTAGTATTTTACTTCTGATTTGTAAAACATTCAGATGTGAGTTAGATAAATAAAAAACACTTGCTGTATCGAAAGGAAAGTCCTGCTGAGTAAGGAAATGCATTTTTAATATTACTTTAGAAGTCATTAGAGACCTATATTTCTCAGTCCTTCATCAAAGAAAGCTAAGCTTCCTGTTGTCATATAAGCTTATTTAAATAAATATTTTGATTACCATTTTTCAGTGCTAATACAGAGAGGTAGACTGCTGAGATCTTAATATTGCTGGTGAAATTCAGATATGGAACAGTTGTAAATAACTGAGTTTTGGCAGATAGGAAGTAAAGTTGTTAAAAAGATAAGTTATTTGTTGTTGTAAATTAATAGTGGACTCTTAGAAACCCAGCTCCCAGCCGTGATATTTTATGATTTTGTAGTTTACAACTTCTAAAACCTTGAATGTTATTTAAACAGGTGGGTTTTGTCAGTCTTAAAGATACTTGTGTAATCAGAAGGATTATTTCTGTAGAAGTCTTATCTTGGCTGGTACTACACTGGGCTGACTGCAAATCTTCATTCTGTGGAAAGCAACGCATTCATCAAAATGTTTCACCTGCCACTATACGGCTTTTTTCCCCCTTCAATGTGTATCCAAGACACTGTACTGTCAGGATGGGGGCAGGGTGAAGTAACGAGCTTGTTCCCCTGTGGATTCATGCTCCTGATTTATCAAACAGTTTAAAGAGTATTTCAACCTAGAGCTAAAAGATATCTGACCTCTAAGGCTGCAGAAGGCTTGGCTGTAGTGGCTCATGTCTAAATTGTACATTTTTTAAAAATAAATGGTTATGAATGTTACTTATGGGGAGGGGAGAGGATGCATGTTTGCTGATTGCTGAGGTCAGCTGCACATAAAAGGGAGCTTTGCTTTATGAAATCTCGCAAAAGTGTCTTAAAGGGTTTTTCCCTATGTTCATTTGTCAGAGTTGAAAATGAAACGAAGAAAACTAGTCCCAGAGTACTGAGACGTAAATCCATGGTTTCAAAAGATAGTGGTAATCATTGGCTCTTTTCACTAGTCTTAGCTCTGAAAGACTGTCCAGGATGTTGTTTAAGATAGGATGAAGTGAAGTACGGTGAACTTAACAGGGAATTAATTTTGGGCTACTGATCTTTACTTTGGCAAGATCATTGAAAACACTCAATATTTGAGAGCTTTTTACAGTGTTGTTTTGTAATTTTTAAATTAATTTTTAATCAGCTATATAAAAAATCAAAATAGTTACAGCATCCACTTTCTGACCCACAGATGGGTAACTACGTTTCCGTGACAGGGAAATTTTACTTATTAAAATTATGCATGCATCCTGACTGTTACAATGATACTATCTTTTTGATCATTTTCCTTTGTCATTAATTGTTGAATATCTATTAATTTTTTTGCATGTGTCTTTTAATATATTACCTTGTGTGAGTTAAAATTTTTAGATAGTCTTATCTGAAATGTTCTACTCTCTTCTTCTTCCCCTTTCCATTGTGTTAGAGCTGAAGATTACGACAGGAAGAATGTTAAAGCTTTATTTTTACTTATATATTTATACATATTTATAAATATATATACATTTTTTTTCTGCCAGTTGTCTTCCCTGACCATAGAGAAGTTAAAGTATTTCATGCCTCCACAGATAATAATTATTTACTTGCATAAAACCTGCATTTGGCTTTTTAACATAATGGAAATATTTAACATTTTAGTATTGCTGTATCGCACTAGATATGCTCTTTGTCTTTGCTTCTTTTGTAGTGGTGAATGAATTCATTTAGGAGCGAAAAGGTGTTTTAAGTTGCTTTAGGCTACATTTTGAACTGCCTTTGTTTTGTTTTGGTCAGTTATGGACATGACAATGCAAGTCCCCCGCTTTCCCAGCTCTCTCACACTCAACCTGTTCCTAACAGTCTCCTCTGGCTCCTTGCTGCTACTTTTAGGAGATACAGGATTTTACGCAGATTAAATGATGGTGAGAAGAATGCTGTCTTGCTTGTTCCGTCATATGTTGTAGATTCTCCTTCACTGTCATGTAACATTTTCTGATTTGAATTGCTATATGGGCAGTAGGTATAAAAGGAATTACTTGCCTCTGTTAAATTCTACAAAGAGTTCCCTGTCCAAAAGTTGAAGATGCAATTTGTTTTCAGTTAAATGTCCTTAAGAGACTACTAGATTGTTGGTAAGTGGAGCATGGGATACATTCCACTAGAGTATTTTTCAGTATAATGTAAATGAGATAATGAACTGTTTCCTGTGCATTGGATCTTCTAAAGTAGATGACTACTTTGTTACAAACCCAGTGGTTTACTGTACTGAGTTCTTTTCAGATAGAAAAAATATTAGTTCTCTCCTTCAAGAGACTTCTGTTTAGTTATTGTTCACATGTATTATAGTCACCTACACTGGAAAATATAAGTGTTGTTCTTGGTGGAGAAAAGAACCGTAACTGTGTTTAAGAAACAAAAGAGCAGCTGTGAAGTTTGGAGTCGAAGAAGCCTGTGCATCAATTCGGATCAGTATCTGGGGAGCCTGCGTTTTATTTTATTTGTGGACTTCCTGATAAAGTATTTTGAAACTACCCTCCCCGCCAGTATACACATGATTCTGTCAGAATGTAGAAGTTATTGTTGGCCATATAAATGGAAGAAATGGACATTTTCCTTTTGCTTCAGAACTGGTGCAGTTATACTTTGAAAGCTATGCAAACAGATCTTCTGTGCTTTAGAGTAACAGTTTTCACAGTTTCATTAAACTAGTAGGAACTGAAGAAATTCCTTCAATGTAATGAGCACATTGAAAGCTACATTTTTTTATCGTTTGCGGGGAAAAAAGGAGACTTTTTGAAATGATAAAGTGCCAGGGATGAACCATGTGGAGGAAAAATGACAGCTGTTTCTTTTGGCCAGGACCACAAAATGAAGTTACCACTTTAAAAGAACTTTCCAGGCTCTGACAGAAGTTGACATTTTTTATAAACGACATAATTTAGGAAGTTACAGATTCTCCCATTTAGGCAATCTGTAACAAATCCATGCTGACATCTTAAGATCCTGGGAAATAGTGAAGGCATTTGCATTGTGTTACAGTGCAAAAAAAGTAACAACTTTCTTAAAGAAAACAGAGACTGTATCTATGTAGTTTGTTATTGTGAAGTTGAGTAGGATCACCTATTTCCTATGGATTGCCATCCATATGGAGTACTATGAAGAGTTACTTCAACTTGTCCTGCCTTTCTCAACAAAAAAATGTGTGCAGCAAGAAGATGAACTTGTGAGAAGTGAGTCATATAGGGACATTGGGTGCTAATCCAGAACGGCATTTGGTAGTTTGTGCTGATGTTAAAAAATGGGCTGTTTGCTTGTAGGGACTTAAAAGGCAGAAGGAACGTAGAGGAACTATGTTTTTGGAATAGAATATCAAATCCTGTTATAAGCCAGTAGTGAGATCTGGAAGTCTGTGGATAACAGTGCCTCACAGTCTGAAGGTGGTATTCGTTGATTAGTTTATAATTTATAGCACTTAAGTGTTGAGTCAGGGTTTGATTCCCTGGAATGCTTAAATTTATATGTAATGTTAAGCTTGTGAGTAATCCCATTTAAGGTGAGGAGGTTATTCATATGCTTTGTCTGTTACGTATGCTACACCTATTTTTGAACCACAGCATTAAGGAATGAGCTGAATCCTTTTATAGCATTGTGTTTTTATGATAAGGTCACAAATATTTTTATGATGTATTTGAGAAGGCAGGAAATGGGTAGGAGTCCTGAAATGAAATCCCAAAATACTGCAGAAAAGCTGTCTTAAAATATGTAAAAGTTTTTCATAGTATACATATATTTTTGTTATGAATAAAATGGTTCTGTATTTCCACTGATTAAGAATATTTTAAATATTTACTTGGATTTGAAGAAATTTTTGTTTGTCAGAAAAAAAATCTGTTCTGTATGATGTCTAATGCCTGTGTAAATAGTATTACTGGTGATAGTACTTAATATACTGATTACTTTAAGAGGAATACAGATTTAATTAAAAGTATGACTGTCACAGACCACCCAAACACATGTCAGTTTACAGTGTGCTACCTTTTACATGGATATGTTTGGTTTTTAATTGTTAAGACTTGGAATTATTTTATATTTATCTTATAATCATTTAAAAGAGCATAATGCTATGGAGATTTGCTTTGACTCCCACATCCTTTATTTGTATTTGGATATTTTATTATGTTACCATAGAACTTACAGCAGTAGGTGTTAATAATTTAAAAAATGTTTTCAGCACGTCTAGTGCATTTTGCTGAGGTTTGTTTTACAAAGCTTCATTTAGCTGATCTACAGCCTGTTTCCAAACTAACTGCTAACCTTAAGTCAGTTGCACTTAAATTGCAGTTCTGCCCAGTAGATTCACAACCATGATGATTTCACAGCAGCTGTTAAAATTTGTAATTTGGTTGACATCATCTATTTTGTAATATAAGCACTACTTAAAGAGTGAATTTCTGGAAACCGTGACATTCTAAACACTTGCGTTGAACAATTTGCAGATGGAGAGAGGTTTTTTCCCTCAGTAAAATATATTGATTTTTCTAAGCTATTTTAACTTTTTACAAAAATACTAGTTACTGCGATCTGAAGTTAATTGGGAAGTTATTTTTATTGATTCAGTGTGGTGGGTTTTTTTTCCCCACAAAAACTCATATACAGAAGGAACAGAGGCCATACTTCAGATTAATTTAGGTTATCAACAGAATACTTTTAAAAATCATGTGAGTAAAATTTTCCTATGGCCAACATATATTTAAAACTAATATGAATCAACCACTTCAGTTTCCTACACTCTACAGCTTGATCCTGCAGGTGACCCAGTGTTTAGCTTTGCATGTTTCAGTAATTTTGACAGCTAAACATTTGTAGGATTGGGCTCTAAAGTGATGATAAATCTTTGAATGATATTGTATAAAGTACTAGCTAGTTAAACTCCCATATCAAAGAGTGTGGGTTTTTTTGTGTGCCTCACTGTGCAGCATCGTTGGTAATGGTAGGCTGTATTACCACACTAATGCAAGTTGGTTGAAAATGCTGTTAGCTTGAATTCAGAGCAAAATGCAAATACATGAGAAACTGATTTATTTTTGTTGTTCCTATGGGCTGAAGCCCATAGGTTGAAGACAATCAGTGTGGATGCATGAATGGGCCATGTAAAGCTTTCCTGAAGTCACTGGAATTCCTTTGATGTGCAGGGAAGTAGCTGTGAGGATGCAGCTGTAGGAATAAAACTTTAAATATCTGCTTAAACAAGATGCTTCTCTGATATCAAAATCTTGTAAAAATCCATAGTTCAAGTAAATGGATGGCCATATTTATCTTTCAGGCTTGTGGCAACATGAATCATCAGCTTGATAATACATTACTTAAACTGAATCAAGAGGCTGAACTATTTTCCCAGATAGAGTCTGGTAACATTCTGAATTAAATAAATTAAAAGCTGCTTTTTTTCCTCCCCTTTGTATGTAACTTGAATATATATAATATAAATTAAACCTGGTTTCATAATTAGCTCTTAAGGCAGACTTTGTACCAAAAGTCAAAATTTGATGTTACAAGGTCATAAAGATAAATTTAATGATGGAGGTAGTGGAGAAAACAATGTTTCTGTTGGTTTTATGTAAGACTTTCTGGTTATTCATTATATTTGCTGTAGTTAGTATTAAAATAATAGTATCTGTTGATATAGTATCAGATTTAGTATTGCTACTAATTGATTGTTTCTTTCCAGACAGTGAGAGTCTGTCCAGTTCTTATTTCAAGTGCAGTTCTTATTTCAACTTTCTTCAGCTTGTAGCTTATACCCATCTCTAATATGCTCCAATGGTGTGTTAGTGTGCAATAGAGATCTTAATAAAACCTTCATATTCCCTTTTTATTTATAAATATTTATAATCTATTCTTTCTTTTTTAACATGTAGCAAATTATGGGAGAGACTTGGTGAGAACTGGGGCTAGTTCTTAAACCTTTATTTCATTAAGAGTCCTTAGACATGTCCGCCCAGCTCTTAGGATATTTCCGTGGTCCCTGTTACTGAAATATTTGAATGCTTTCTCAATATTCATAATTTTTCTCCTGTCCTTTACTTCTCCATTGTTACGGACTGGTGTTATCTGTGTATCACAAGAATCAAGTAAGGAAAAACTAAGCGAAGGACTTCAGTTTTGCTAACACACTGTCTGTTTTGTTCTGTTGAATTAACATATTTCATTAAGATAAAGATTACGTATCATCTGTCACCAATCTACTGACAGGTCTGTTTGTTCAGTGTCTCTTTCTCCAGCAAACAGTGGTAGAATGAGCAGTTAATATTGAGCACCGGTATGTTGAGTGTAGGACAAGAAGTTTGGTAAGGAGAACCCAAACTTGGAGTGTTCGGTTTTGGAAAGTGATGAAGAATCATTTTAGACAGGAATTTTATCTCTGAATACTTTCAATGTCTAAACAAGAAGGCATTTCCTAAATTTAATGAAGGCTACATCAGGTGAAGAAGTCATGATTCAGTCATGTTTTTCTATATATACATATGTGTATGTTTGGAGGTACATTTATAGCTATAAGGATAGTGAATGCTATAGCTAACTAGCACCATCTTAAACATTTCTATGTAGAAGGGTATGGATAGGCAATAGATTTGAGTTGAGTAACTTGTATTCCATTTTTTAAGTTTCTTTTTGAGATGCTTATAACTCCCCAAGTTAATTCTGGTGACGAAAAAGTTTCAGTAGTTTGTGCTAAAAGGCAAATTTGATCAAGTTTTTTGTTTCAGTTCAAAGTTATCAGAGCATGGAAAAAACACTTGTATTTGCTTATATTCTTTTTAGAAATGCCTACTGCAATAATTCCAATATAAAGTTAGAAACTAGTTTTGACTGACTGTGTGGATCTATGGCATTGATGTTTAGTGGAGAAGTTGCAGTGCTCTAAGGAAAACTCAAAATCATAGTTCTGTTCTTGCCTTTGTTAATTTTCAGCTTAGAAGCATCACAATTACAGGTAGTTACTCAGAAGCAATAGAGGATACAAAGCTCTTATTGTTTATCTTGCTATTTTTTCCCCTTTTTTCATTTTATCTCTCACAAGTTGTTAAAACAGATTAATAAACCACAAAAACTAACATAAAATACCTTTAGAAATGTGCAAAGCTGATAACTAATGGCTGCCAGTTCTACTGCAGCATGGTGTGTATTTTATTGTACTCAAGAAAAATGGGGGAAAGTGAGTTAGGCTTTGTCTTTGTGTTGCTAGTGTTATTTTGTCTTACTAAGATTAACCTGGTATTTTTGATCTTTCTAATGCTCCCGATTGTGCTGCACAAATTGCTCACAGGAAAGGGATAGAAAATAATCTGTGTGTGTAGAGTGTAAGAAACTAAAACAAATGGAAGACTTCCCTGTTGAGTTTAATACAATGATACGTCTTCTGTTCTTTTTATTTCTTTTTTTACTTTTGCATCAAAATACTTCTGGGAATATAAAATGGAATGTTATGGAGAATAACATCTATGCTGCTGATCATGAAGACTTTCCACTGGAGTACTCTTTCAGTAATAATTTCTTATGCACTGAGGCTTCACTGTGTAATGGAGCCAACTTTCATGATCATTCCCATTGTAATATTTTCAATAATATTTGCCGGCTTAAACTGGCTAGTAGAGAGTGGTTCTAGACCTCTAGTGACTCATGATGGGGTATCTAGGTTGAGGATACTTTTATCTTAGACTCACAGACATTGCATAGTATGAACGTTTATTTTTTTTCTTGCCTATACACGATGTGGTCTTATAAAATCTTCTCTTTTTGTCTGTTGCAACCTTGTCAATCAAATATTTTTAGGGATTAGTGTCCCTAGAACTCTCTTCTACTTATTTAGGATTTCTCATCCATTCTCAGATGACAACATCTTGAGGAGTAACATTCTAAATTTTTGAATGTGAAATGAAATTATCAAAAGTATGATCTCTGAACTAATCTTTTCTCCTGTTGATGTATTTGGATAACCCCTGCTGACTTGAGTTGGATTACAATTTGTTCAGCACTGAATGCCCTGGAAGATCTCACTGATTTCTTCTAGTATCAAATGTTAAATTTATTTTCAAATACAGAAATGGAAATTCTGTTTGATAGTAACAGTGCTTATGTATGCAAAAATAATGTTTTCTTATCATTTAGAAAGTTCTGGGAACTTGTTGCTAGCTGCTGAAGAAATGCACACCATATGTAACACTAAAGAAATGTTGCGATTCATATAGCTGTGCTTTGCCAGATTGGCTTGTGTTTGTGTGTTAATCCAGTTCTGAATATCAGAATAATTATAATCTAAGTCTTTTGAACCATTCAGATTACGTGTTAACTAAAAGAAAAAAATACACAATATGTGTTTTGTGCTGTTTGTAAGACATAATTTACTATTGCATATTTTACCTGAAGTGCTTTATTACATGATTTAATAAGATAACTTTTAAAAGACATTCTCTGTCTGACAAAGACTTCGGACAAGAGCTAGAAATCATTCTGTTTAGCTGTTACAGTCAGACTGCTACTTGGTTTTTGATAAACCTCTAATTTTGTTATCCTAGTCTTCAAAACACAAATGGGTTTTTTTATGTCTCTTTGTGATAATGGTTTTTGTTGCTGGTAAGTCCAGTTTGCAGTTGTTAAACCATGGCCTTGATTATTTTGTGTTTTTGTGATTGATTTTTTTTTTTTCCTGTTATACCCAAATGTATAAGCTTGACTCACCCTTGTGAGGCAGATATGAGCATAAATATGAGAGCAGCCGTTCCCCTCATGCCAAGGTTCCTCACAGGTTTCCCCTCATGCCATGCTCAGTTCTTCCCCGGGAAGAAGAGAGTTTTTTAGAGTGTTGGCTTTTATGTGTCTTAGGTTTCTTGGAATGCAGAGCACATGCAGACCCTGATTCGATTTGAAACAAGTAAATGATTATAGTGACTAGGAAGTTATGCTGAATAGACAGCCTAGACGATTGTTTTTAATAAAGTGGTCCAGAATTTATATATCATGCAACACACAATGAGCATGTGCTTGAGTTGAATATTAATATTAATTTATTTTATCTTGCTGTATGATGAGGTATGGTAGTACTCACGTAACCCTGTTATGACTGTCACCTTATGGCTTCAGTTGGTCGTATGCTTATCCCTCTCTGCTTTGAAGCTGATCAGTAAAATCATCTGACTTTGGATAGTTCATTTGGAATGATAGTGGAAGAAAACAGCAGTAATGACCTGGCTGAGGGAGCACTCTGGTTAACCAAACTGTAATTTGGGATTGTAAAGAATTTCTCTATTCTGTCCCATACTTGTTTACCATATTTGAACCCAGAATTGTGCTGAGATTGCATTGTTCAAAAATAACCAGTTTAGCCTACTGAGCTGAAATCCTGCTCTGCAAATGTGCATAGGAGACTTTTCCGCCTTTAGTAGAGAGAGAACTCTCAGTAGAGAAGGGCAGTGGCAGCCGATGTGGTACTTGTTTATCAGATTGTGTGTTGCCTTTTTTTGTCTACCTCATTAAATACATCAGGCAAGAGTGGTACGAGAGGGAAAACTAGGAGCAGAACTAAGTTTTCCTTTTGTACGTAGGAGCGAGTACAGGAAGGACATTCATGAAAGAGAGAGAAATTACTACAGCTCTTTCAGCTGCTGGTGTGATATTTTTAAACTTTTAAAGGCAGAGTCTCTTCTGTGTACCTGTTCTGTTGCTTAGCGCAACAGGATTTTTCTGAGGAGGCCTGATGGGGTTGGCACAACTGGTAATAAAAGATGCAAGAGCTGAAAATGGAGTGGGTTTTAGAGAACCTATTTGAAAATTCATTCTTTCAGGCTACCACATTTCTGTACTGCATTTTAAAGCGTAGTTATTTGAGACTTCCCTTTTGTAATACTGCAGTTTCATTGTATCTTTTAGTAGCAGAGTTCACTTGAAAGACAGCCTGAGCTTTGGCCTTATTAGTGTCAAGCATAATGTCTGAAATACACTCGTTTTATCTCTTGCTTTGCTCTCTGCTTTGTTTTGTTTTTGTTGTTGTTGAGTATGCTGTCCCTACTTATGAAGGGGGCAAAAGGTGATGGAGGATCTTTATTAACATCTGGAGTAGTACCTGGGCAATCTTTTACATAGAGCAAATAAATTGCTCAGTCTCTTTACAGACTTATGAAGGAACGTTCCTGTAACTAATTTCAAAATTACATTCGTACTCAGAAAGCTTGCAAAAGAAACACATGAAAGATGTTTTTATGAGGAAAGACTGGAGAGATTAATCTGGATAACTGTTTTTACTATAAACAAAATTAACTGAAGTTTAGCATTAGTCTGGGTTATGTGTATCTTGTATTTTTGCTCTAGTAGTACTATATTTTTCTCTTGCCGGTTCAAAGTTAATGTAGGTTTTGCAGTTAATTTGTGAAATCAGTTTTGATAAGTATGAGAAGAGTTCATCTAAGTTATGATGCATACTCAGTTTGTGCTGAGTTGCATACAACTTCTCAAGTAGATCCTGTGTCTGAAATTTTGTTTTGAATTGAAATATTTGTAAGATACATGGTTCCAGGATTCCAAGCTTAGATTACTGAAACTTTCTGGTTTCAGGTTTTGACAAGTTGCTTTAAGGTGTCATCTAATGCCTACGTAAAAGATTTTAAAATTTGGAAATGATCTGTCCTACTTAAAGTGAAGACATGTATGTATTGTAACCAAATACTGGTTAAGCCATAAACTAATACTTTAATCAAGTTCAGCATTTTCTACTTTTTTCCCCAGTGTAATAAATTGTAATACATTAGTTCTAGCAGACTGAACCTGAAAATCCAGTTTAACTATAGCTATGACCATAACTGGCAGATGTGTCTGTTCTTAACTGCTGAAGTCTTTAAACTGCAGCTGCTTGTGTAACTTGCAATCTCAGTTTATTTGTTTTAGTCATGTTTAATTTTACAGTACAGATAGTGTGTGTCAGTGTGCAATGTTGTTACAGAATATTATGCATCCATACAGAACAGTAGGGCGATAGACGCTATAATTGCTATTGGCTCTTTCATTCTTCTGAAGTCATTCCACCTCATGGAATTATTTCCAGTTGCATCAGATAATTTATTGAAAATTTACAGTTAAAATGTACATAAGTGACCAGAGTTAGAAGGAGCAGAAGGAAACTCTGCAGATTGCACTGCCGAACTAACTCAGAGCATCTTTCTCATCTAGGTGCTATTTCTGGCTTATTCAGCTATCTGCTCCATGGCTTTGGAGAGCAATACTTATCTTTATTTATTTTTTTTTTTTCCAAGGCACAAAGGCCGTGTAATCCTTCCCAGGTTTTGCTGGACTGATGCTATAGTCTGCCTCCCCTGGTACATGGCTGTCTCTTCGGAGGTACAAGATAGCCCTTAGCGGTTAGAGAAATGTGTTTATGTGTTTTTCTCTATCATTGTGAGTCCAACATAGTAATTTAGATTATGACGTTCTCCCTAAATTGGTCTGTGAGGTGATTAGTTTATCCTCAAATCCCACACTGGCTCTGGGACTTAACAATAAACCAGCTAAATAATGATAGATGGAGTAACTTGCATAGTTTCTAGCACTTTATAAATAAGGAGCACCATCAATTTTTTTAATATAACTAAGTGTATAAATGGCTCTATCATACTCTTAACTTCCATCAGATTACTCTGCTTACTCTTCCATTTGACTTTGTTATATATATAATAGATATATATAACAAATATATAGATATATATAACAAATATATATCTATTATATATATAATTATGTATCTCTGTTATAGATATAAGATATATATAACAAATATGTATATAGTATACTACATGTTAAATCTCACTGTCTCTCTCTATTGTTTTTAAGTTGATTATAAATCCCATAGACCAGCATTTGATCTTTTTGTGTGTTTCTGTAGGACCTTCTATAATGATGCACTAAGGCGTTGCAGTGATTAGAAGGGAACCCACCCTCCCCTCTGTACCTCCTGTGGCTGTGAAATAACTGAATACGGTTAATTTTAGCTTGGCTGTAGAAATGGTAAATAATGGTTTAGCAGTTGTGATATAACTGGATGGCAGAAATGTCAATAAGACTAATGACTAAGTGGGAGGTGGGTGGAGAAAGGACAAGGAGGAGAATAGTCTAATGGCATGTGTTAGTTTATTCTACAAAATAATATTGGCAGTGTCTTAATATGTTAGCAATGATGAGCTTTTTTAGCTTTAAAAAGAACAACGCTACCCAGAACATGTAGTTTGTGCTTAAAGCTTCTTTTTTTATAAACAGAACATGCTGAGCAAACAACTTATTTGCTCTCCTGATTTGGTGATGGTGACCTTTTTTTTTTTTCTGCTTCAGTTTTCAAACAGAAAGTTATAAGCACTTTATGGTGTTAAAAAGCAGCAGCTTCTGACCTAATGTACCCTTCTCTGAACGATAATGTTTCTTTGTTACTTATTTTTAGCTCAGATTGTTTTTCTCCCCTTTCCCCCAACATGATTTGTACAACCTTTAGAAAATTGAGTAGTTGTGGTTTTGAATCATCCTCCGTTTCTAGACTGAATGAGTGTTTCTGAAGGAGCATTGGGTTGCTTATGAGTGGGTCTTTTTCTTACTTAAAAAGGCAACAGCCATGACACAGTCTTACCCCCTGAAAAAAGAAGATGCAATACTATAGACTGTTAGTAGACTGTATTGTGACCCTGGAAAGGACAATGTGTTAAGTACTCATTTAATTTTGTACCAATGTTATATTGCTAGCAGATGTCCTGTTGTTTTCCTTTAACCATGATTCAGAGTCATTTGGATAAAATATCTTGAAGGAGTATATTTTGGTCCTGAAATAAAGCATGACTATCCATTTTGAAACTATACTAATACTTCGTTATGAATCAGTCTATATTTGACTCCTTGTTTGTGTGTAAAGCCTTCAGTATATCTAGTACAAGTCTAAGTACTGTTATTTGTGCTTTTGGTGAAGTACAGCAAGATAGCATAAACATCTGATGTGTACACACTGATCAAAAAAAAAAAAAAAAAGCCTTACAGGAATAAATTTGAATTCCACAAGGTATAAATAAATATGACTGGCCATTTTGAGTGTGGGAGAAAACAAATAATGTATTTCATGGCAAACTTATTTTTTTTCCTATTAAAAAAGTTAAAACTTTTGTATTAGAAAAAGTTCCTGTTAACTCTACAAATAAGGTGGCTGCCCTCTAAACCAGCCTTGTAGTTTTTAGTTGTTGTGTAGTTTTTATATTCTGAGTTATTCATAGGAAATCAAGAACCTGAGTGGTAGGCTTGTGCTTTTTTTTGTGTGCTCATATTATATGGGTTTTCATTTAAATGAGTACACACACACACGTGCACATACACACTCATTCTCAACAGTTTGGCAGTATTTCTGCACCAGTTAAACAATAATACCATAGAATGGAATAGTAGAAAAATTTAGGTTGGAAGGGACTTCTGGAGGTCATTTGGTCCAACCTACCTGCTTCAGACCTTAGATCAGGTTTCTCCACAACTATATGAGAAAAATGTGTGTTTATTTTATAGTCTACTGTGTTTAACTGCTATAGCCTACAGTAGTAAACTGCTTTTTCCAATATGGCTAAGCTAGTGTAACTACTCTGGAAAAACTTTTAAATGTAGACTAGACCTTAATATTAAGCAGCATCTAAAATTACTAAATAATATTTAATTTTGATTTTCTGGGAAGTCCCTTTCACTAGCCAAGTTAAGAGGAGAAAATATATAGTCCTTATGGAAGGTATGTATCGATGTGGTTTAATATGTGACTTCATACCTATGACTACTTTTTCTGCTAGACCGCAAAGCTACTGCAAATCTATATTTTAAAATGTAGACATCAGAGTCATTCTGCGTATTTCCCTGAAAAAATATAATTTAAAGTTAACACCCAACCCCAAACACTCTGTTATCTGTTTCTAATTTTTGAAGAACTTGTGCAAAAAATTGATAATTACTATTTTACAGACCTGCTTCTGAGTTATGATAAAACATTTTGTGTTACTGTTAAAACCGGAGTTTATTTTATGTAGCTGTTACAGTGCTGAAGGTTGCTATGAAGGAATTTTTCTTTTTTATTTAAAGTAAGAAGTTTGAGCAAACCTGGAGACTTGATAAAGTATTTGGAAAGGATGAAATAATACCCTTCAATTCCTCCCTCTTTTTAGAAAAAAAGTATGCATGTTTTAATTAAAATAAATTCTGTCTATTTCTTTGTATGCATGTGTTTATATATGCTTGTATACAACTGTAACATTTTGCTGACTTCCAGTTAATATTAATCTATTTGTCTAGCTATCTAGGAAGAAACATGGGAATAAAAATGTTAGCATGCAGGAAAGAGGTTGATCTGTGAGAAAGCATTTTCTTAACATCCCTCCACCTCTCAAAAAAGTGACCTAAATTAGTTAGTTGTTTTGTTCCTCTCTTAGTAACTTTAAATTGAAGGCGTAACTGTCTATCTAGTTGGCAGATTTGCTACAGCCAGATCTCTCTTCTACAGCTATGTTTCATCTAATAATTTGGTAAGGCAGTTCAGTCAACAGCAGTGAAGGCTGCTGAATAACTTTTGTTTCTTGATTTACAGTCTCAGTCATGAGGACTTCACTGTAGTACACTGGGTAGTATAAAAAATGATGGTGTGTTATTTTTTGGGTTTTTTTGTAATGTATGCATGTTTGTGTGTGTGTGTTTACAGAGTTTAGAGAAGAAAAAGTGTCTATCAGTTGTGGTGTGCTGATATAAGGGGGTGATTATTGGCTAAGGCTTTAATACATCATCTTTGTAAAGATTGTCTGACCATGGAATTGAGCATGACTTCATAGTACAACCTTTGATGTAAGAGAAAGCAGTTTTCTCTATATTACCTACTAGGAGGGGATGTAAGCTTTTTGAAGATGGTCATGGTAGTCTTTTGCTTTGTTTCTAATGCACAAAAATACTGTTGTTATCTGTTTAACTTCCTAAGCCTCTGCTGATGTGCCAGTAATTCCAATTTTGCTTTTGATAGTGGACAGATCAGTTGTGGAAATCAAATCTTATGTAAGTCTAAAGTATGTAATACAAATCATGTGATTAAATTTAGCTGTATGCAAATTAACTTTAAAAACTGTTGGGGTATAAATGCTGATTGTCTCTGAATGGGATGTATTATGAGAGTTACAGAAATGGTATTGATCCTGGACTAGGCACTTCTAGGTCAGTTTATGCCTACTGAACTGAAATGGCAAGTAAGTAGCCCTATGTAGTGAATACTGAAAAATCTACTAAGCTGAACCAGCTTTAATACATGTTAAACAGGGCTAGCTGCATATCTGGTGACTTGCAAGAGAAAGGCTCTGTAGCTGGTTGGCAAACTTCTGTATTCTCTGTTTCTCTATTAAATGCCAGTTTCATTCCTTCAAGAATGAGACTCTCTTCTTGGAAAGAAACGTATTAAAACAAGCTCTGCCTGTGAGTTTGCGCTGGCAGGATCTTCCGCTCTGCCTGCCCAGGTAGGACCCTTCACATCCCGGTCTAGTTATGTGCCCAGTGCTAACTTTAAAGTGACAACTCAGTATCTGTTGGGTCCTGCTATGGTTCAGATGACTGAAAAGATAAGTGATCAATTTATAGAAGGAGACGTGAAACTCTAGGGGTTCTTTCTAATGAATTATAGAATTATTTTTGAAAAAGCACTGCAGTGTTTGAATAATCAAAGGCAAATACATTTCTGGAGCCAGGGTTAGGATGGCAATATTTATCTTTGAATTCTTAAGACAGATAAAAATCGAAAGCCCAAACCACCAGCTATTTTTTTAATGTTTAGATTAATCCAGAAAAATAGACCAAAATTTTGAAAATGGCTTATTTAAACATGGATTGGGGTACTATATATGGTGCACTTCACTTCTTTCTTAAAAAGACTTCTCTATGTAGCAACATAGGGTTTGAGGGAAAGATATTAATTGATTTATCATTATGATTCTTTTGAAACAGGGAAGTCATAACACTCCTTTATCAATTGAAAATTGAGGCCCTGGACAGAAACTCCTCGACACCATTTAGTCTTAATGGAGACTTTTGTCTTCTCCTTACCTGTCTTAACAAAGCTTTCTCTAGTCTCTTTGATGTAGGCGATAGCGAAATGTGTGTCTGCAAGGATGTCTTGATTTTTCTTTTGGCAACACTACTTCCTCCATTCACACACCAGTGAAGATAGTTGTCTTAATACAAATAAAATAGACTTTTTTTTTTGTATCGTTATTTGCTACATGTAAGCTTGCCATGTGTCTTTCCCTGCGTGCCACATGTTTCTTGTAATAGCTACTCTTATATAATCTACTATTAAAGGCAAGTGTTGGTAGCTAGTATCACTAACAATTCACATGCACTACGGTGAAAAGCTAATGTCATCTCTAGCTGATGATAGCTGTCATTGCTATTGCTGTTTTGGTAGTCTCTTGTTGCTTTGAATGTGAGATGATAAAAGCATGAAGGACAGTTGCTGCTACTTTAATACTGCACCAGAGGTAATATTCATGTGTTTCTCTGTTTTTGTGGTCAGTGAAAGACTCCTTTCTTATTGTAGATGGAAAAAAAGGAAATTAGGAGTATTTTAGTGCTGATTGTAAGAACAGAGCTAGCACTCATGAGCTGAGACATTCAAAGAGCAGTCCACCTATTACAGCCAAAGCTGGAGAAAAAATTTTTCAGGGAGTTTAAACTTCAAAAAACGAAGTAAGAAGGCTTTTTTTTTTTGGACTGAAGGAATGAGTGAGTGTCAGTACACTTTAAAACTCTGCAGTTTAGTTTTTATATATAGTACAGTAGTTATAATTTAAATTTGATTATTGAGGCTTTTCTGATATACTTGCTAATAATTCATGCAACAACATGTGTGAGTGGTCTTTTTTTTTTTTTTGCCAAATGGAAAGGCCGAGTGCTATTTTTTTCTCAAAGAGGTAATGATGAGCTCATGCAGTCTTTCCTTTCACCTTGTCAGTATGTCTCAGTTCTGGTCTTTTGAGACTATTGGTAGAGGGATCTGTATGATTGTCTTTATCTTCTTAATCTCAGGGCTTGGTCTGATCAGTCTTGGATTAAGAACTGGAGTCACATCTTCTAAGTCTTGGACAGGACCTCTATCTTAAAGTAATCCACTTGATTTATAAGCCAAAGTAAAGTGGACTAAATTCAAATCTACTTAGTGTTGAAAGGCTAGAAAGCAATTTATCTGCAAAGGTATCAGCTTTCAGAAATCTATGCTACTTTGTTAAAATTTACAAGGGATAGTCCTTTACCAAGGATGAAATGCACTTTTTTTGGCAGGAGTTTTAAAATTTATCTGAACCAAACCAGCACCACTCTGCAGTGAAGCCCATTAGTTGAGTCCTCTAGCCATTTGTGCCATCTGACTGTAAAAAAATAAAAAGGCAGCTGTAAACATGACTTAACTAGCTAGTTAAACTGTCAGTTCAGCTGTTACCTGTTACTGAAGCAGGACAAAGCCTACCAAGTAACCTTTTGTTGGGTTTTATGCATAATGTAAAAAAAAAAAAAAAGGGGGGGGGGGGCGGAAGGATGTGCACAACCTAATTGTAAGAACATACGGAACAGGGGAAATTTTTTTTTAATTATTTTTTTAGTCAACATGCGGGTGCTTTAAAACTTGAGTGAAGTTTCTTGCAGAAATTTAAATCTTACTCTCAACAGGAAAAAAAATTGTGGAAGTGATTCCTGTTCTTATTTGACTTTTTTGTTGTAACTGCAAATTAAACATGAGTTGTGCATCACATATCAAATTCAGTAATAGGAACTGGAAACATTTTATATGTACTTTACACGTCGAGAACAGACTGAGCAGATTATCTGGACAATTTCAGATTTTGAGCAGGATATTAGCATTGACTTTGTTAGGAATGAGATACAAATAGCTGTGCATGTACTTAAGTGTTTTGGTGAGTAAGGCCTATTTATAAATAAATAAAACCTTTCACTGAAATCTAGAGACCTCAAGACTCATTATACTTTCTGTTACAAATTATTGCTAGGTTTTGGGCATGCAAACAGATTCCCCATAGATAAATTGGGATGTGAATTTGTGTTGCCTTATACACTCTATTGTACTTGCATGTATACATGCTTCTTCCCATACTAAATAGAAAGTTGTTAATTCCCCTTTCATTCAGGGGTACTATAACCAACTGAAGAATGAATGTGTGCACCTGAGCACATCCTTCAGAGTAGCTGAGCCACTGCAAGGTTTCCATCCTACCTTTTCTTGTGAAAAGTTGATTATGTATCAAAGCCCTTACCTTTGTTAATGACTGTTACTTGTTAGTCATTGAATACAAGAGGTATAGGGCTGGGAGGGAACTAAAATAATCTGCTTATTCCAGACCGGGTCACTGAGGCAGGATTCTGTATTACCAAAACCTTCCTGACAGCCAGCTGTCTCAGCTGCTGCAAACTCTCGAGTGAAGGAGATTGTTGGGTAATTTCTACAGAACTTATTTTCTTTTCTGATAATTACTCCTGTGTTTCTCTAGGGAAATGATATCTGTGATAACTTGACATTTTTGTTGTACAAGATTGTAGAGAGAGTACGACTGATCAGTGTTAGTGACTCTGGATACAATGTGAAAATAGGTTGGATGTGGAGGATGTATTTCATCAACTTTCTCATTGTTTAAAAAATAAGTAAGTATTTCAAGACACAAACAGGCTTTAGAAGCTGTGTACATAGGTTTGCAGACCTCAAAGGCCCAGAAAATCCAAGCTGGCAAGTCCTTTTGTGGCATACATGGTACAGTTGCAACCTAGCCATGGAATACTGAATTGTTCAAAATGTCTTCTCCTTTGCTTCTGATTTTCTTTTTGTTTTTAACTGCAAGACCAAGGAAGAGTTGATCACCGCTCACTTTAAACCGACTAACTCGATTTCTTTAACCTTTTCACATTGATATTAATGTCTTATTTTCCACCAGTGTTCTGGGATTTTTTTTTTCTCCTTCTCTCTTAAAAGATGATATCCAAAAGGGAAAAAAAAAAAGAGTAAAAAGGAAAATTTTCTTGTTCAGCTCTTCTCATCAGTGAGATATGCAGAAACCATCTACTTTTTCTGTTTATGGCAGGCCTGATAGCATCTGTGAGAATGCATTGAGTGCCTGCCACCAGTTTAGTCTGCGACCCTTTTTAATTTACAGATTTTCTTCTAAGTTACCATTTTTGAGAAAGTTATTCACCTTTAAATAAACAGTTGATTCTCCAAGTCTGCATTTTTACACTTGTCTGTTTAATGTAATCCTGTTGGTTTTGAGCTTTCTCTAATTGATCAAGACTATCACATTCTCTTCAAATGTCTGAGTGTCCTCCAGCTTGATGTCATAGTAAATTGCAATAAATGTGGTTCCTGTTCTCTCATCTATGCTGAATATATTAACCTCAACAAAACTGGGCATAGCATATCTCTGTGGGACTCTTAAAATATCTTCTATTTTGATAGGGAATCATTGTTATCAACTACAGTTTGTAACACTGTACTGCAACACTTACTCTCTTCTGAGTTTACAGTTCCCTTGCATAATATGTAGGCAGCATCAAATTTTATCTGAAGCCAGATTGCTTTGATTCTACTGCTTAATCTTTACTGATAAAGTCATTTTTTCTGTGAAATTAATCAGTTAGGTTGATATGTAATTATTTGTTCTTGATTAATCCATTTTGGTTGTCTTTTCGCCTTGCTACTCTGCAAGTGTTTATGGGTTGACTATTTCAGTTTGTTCAGAATCTCAGGTGCGGCAGTGGTTTCAATGAAGAGCATTGGTGTATGAGGACTAGATGCAGGACAATACTTTGTATACAGTGTAAACGGTGCTTTTAGGAAACTGGCTGAGAAAGAACACAATAATCGACTCTTTTCAATCAGAATCCTGTATGGTGCTGTTGACACAACCAAGTCGGTCAGTGAGGTTTTTAAAATCATAAATGCTTTGAATTTTTTTCAATTTTTAGTTGCAGCCAAAACCAGTTTTCTAGTTGAAAATACCTTCAGGATCGTATCCAAAGTAGGGAACAGCTATATTTGGTGATGGCACAATTGTTAGCATTGCTATTTTCAGGTTTAAAATATGCTTATGCAAAGAAAATGGATGCATTTTGCTGACAATATTTGCTAAGCATTTTTCCAGCAAGAACCAAAATTACCAAGTCCTGATGATGTGAGTCATCAGTATGTCTTTAAATTTTTTTTTTAGAACAGCCTTCTCAAATATACATCAAAATAAGTTAACCTTGAAGGAGACAGCTTTACTTTGAGTTAAAACAAACAGATGCTCAGCAAGGCTGAACTGATGATGCTGTTTATAAAAGTTCTGCTATCATTATTGATTTATGTTGTCATATAAGGGTCATACTTACGGATCAGTGTTTTTATTATCGTAGGCACTGAACAAATGTATAACAAAAATATAATCTTGAAAATCCCTGCTAAAGAAATGAAGGATACAGTTGTTTTTAAGATGTCTAGAATTTCCAGGTGGCTCTGACTTCTACATGGGACCAGGACCTCTAAAAGACGTAGCAGATAACCATTGCCATGTGAAAATAAGACAGTTGAAAAACCTTTAGACAGGTCGTCGTACTCTTTTTTTTTTTTTTGCTGATTTTGAAAGTAGAATAATATGTTTTATGATCCTAATACATTCAAGTAAGTTTGGAATCAGCTTCTTGTGGGAGCTATGCCCTGCTCTATCAGAAAATAGAGGAGAAAGGTTAGTCTATAAGTGTGAAGATGCTTAGAAACACTTTTAAAAGAGAAGACCAATGGCCAAGAACTGGCATTTGAAAATGGAGCCAGAGTTATACTCCCTGCTTTCAAGACCTGAGATTGAGAAGGTCAGAAGTATGAGAGGTGGGTAGTAAAGTGCTAAGGGACGTTTGCCAGAGTCAAAATATTTGGCTGTGAAACAGCATTCTCTTAGTACTTTCACCATTCGGAAATGTGGGGAGAATCATTAAACCAAAAAATAAACCAAGAAATTAATCCACTGGGAAATATGGAAGAATTGTCAGAATTGCCATGAAAATGAGCTGTGTTACCCAAATTATAGGTTGCCAAAATGTGTGCGTTGTGTGACCTGTAGTGCTCCCATCATCCTAAGCCTCTGGGTATGCCACCAAGGACAAGTACTTTTTGGTGCTCCTCTCTTTGTTGTGTAATACCAGTCACATGTCAGAGCTTTTCCTTATCTGTACAGTTTTCCTGCTTGAGTCTTTATAAAACAGCCTTGCAAAATATGGTTCTGGAGTTTGCTGTCTCCTTAGTTTGTCTTCCCTTATTCAAAACACTGAAATCAAGTTTTAGGGTTCCTGAATTATCATAGTTGCTCCTCTAATAGCATGCAGATTTGAGTAGTCAAGTATGTTGCTTTTTACAGACATATATATATATGGATATATGTGTGTGTATATGTGTGTATATATAAAATCTTTATGAACTGAAAATCTGGAGGCAATTTCTCTGTGGCAAACCTGTGTAGACAGACTTACTCAGAGAGCTGCCACGGCGGCCAGCGCTCTTGAAGGTGAACGTGCACATGTTCTGTTCCATCGGAACAGAGCAAAAGGTTCCCTACGTGAGTTCTTGGAAAGGCTGTGGATCTCCCCTGCTAGGACACTTGTGAGTAGTCAGGAAAGGAAAGAGTTTACAGGTTAAGGGCATGAAGTTAGTTTTCCACTATCTGACCTTTCTCACATGCCAGCACAGAGCAGCTTTTCTGTAGCATCAAAAGATGTTATTGTTTGCCAGAATAACTATGCTAATAAATCCTCTTGTACAAATGTATCTATTATGTTATAAAAAACCCTGTGTGCTACTATAAGTAGTTTTATTAGTGTAACTGCATTTAAACTAGGCCTTTTTCCATCATCACTGTCTGTAAAAATTTGCATTTCTAACATATTCCAGTGCTTTTCAGTATTGCCTAGGACCTTCCTTAAGGTGCACTGTAATAGCAAGTGACAGCAGAATTTCTGTTCTGTAATATAACGGTGGAAGAGAGATACAGCTCTCAGGACGAGGCTGTTCGTTACAGGATTTTCAAACGTGTATCATCCAAAGGATTTTTTTTTCTAAAATCTATAGGTTGTTTTATTTTCCTCTTGCTCCATTAACTTTTATTCTACAAGTACTAAAGTTGAAATCAAGTAAGTATGATTTGATATGCTTCAATGATCTTTCTAGGATCTTGTTTGGAGTTACTAGTTATTCATGGATACTGTTCCTGGTCTGCAGGAGATAACTGATTGTTTGAATGCTCTCACACTACTGCAGTTCAAAGCAAACTGGGTTTACATAAATGCAAGCACTCATCTGATCAGATCCTTGATGTGCCGGCATGAATGAAGGTAGAACTAGGCTGTCCTTAAAAAAAATCCACTGCTGCATGTCACATTAAGGTCTTAGTTTCCTCTGGCATAGCGAAGTGTAAGGCTTGCGTCAAGGGATATTCTATGCGTGGATGTTGTATATTTGGGTAGGGATTCATCTTTAGAATATTTCTCAGAAAAAGTGGAAGAAGAAACAAAATTAGTGGTGTATTTTCTAAAAGACAAGCCAAGCTCTTATTGAAAAAAAGAAAAAAAATATCTGAATTTGCAGATGTATACTTTTTGATATGCCATACATTCTGATTACAGTTCATTGCTTTGATGTGCTAACTTAACTACATTACATGTGTAGATAGGCACTTATCTCACTAATGAATTGTTTTGATATTTTTCTTCCTTTGTAGGATTGCTACATATTTCTTTGTAGATGAGAGACCTTAATATCAGTGGTTTATAGACATTGTTGTCTTCAGAAAAAATGTAGATATAAATCTTATTAAAATAGGTGGTCTGTGTTACAGTGTATTGCCCATCTAAACTGTGCCTGGCTATGCTGCTTCTTTCTGCTGTGAAGAACAACATACTAGAATTTCATGCTAGTAGCTGTTAGGACTAAGAATCATTTTCTTTACCAGGTTTTCTCCATTTATTTATTTTTAAAAAAAAAAAAAACAAACACGGCTCCCATACCCTGATTTCCTTTATAAGTAATATAACTAATGTAATTTGTAACATAAGTGTATTTTCTTTTGTTTAACTCTTCAGTCACTGTATTCACTTCTGCTTTATACTGTTAAGAAGTTTACCATAATGAGCAACTCAAAACAGTTTACTTTCTGAAAAACAAGGGATGCCTGGTAATGCTCAAGTGTGGTTTGTAACATTCCAAAGAACAACAAATACTAAAATACACTATTTTTTTCAGACCTGAGCTTCAAAATAATAGAATATGAATCTGACATCAAGAAATACTGTTTTGAAATACATATGAAATAGATTTCTGATGCAGAGGGAATTTGAGAAGTACTTCTTTAAGAATTCTGGTGAGATACACAAACCACCTTCTGTAAGCTCTCTGAACATAACTAGCATGCTGCTCAGTTTATTCAAAAAGGACTGTAAATTCTGGAAGTTTTAACTTGATATGTTTGCAGGTAACATGATTGATGTGTAACTCTAGAATGAAAGAAGTATTTAGAGTCTGGGCTATCAGTTCACCAGTTCTTATTCCTTAAACAAAGACAGGTCAGATATTAGTCTTGTCCTCTGTAAGTGTTACAGTTTCTGACTTCATCCTATGAATACAGACACATACAAACTCAGAAAATATTCTAATACACGAATGCTTATCGATCATTAAATCAGAAAAAACATAATAGTGGAGGGGGGCTAGCCTATCTGTCATAAGATTTTTTTTTTTTCATAACTTCTCAGAGGTATATCATATTATAAATGCATTAGAAATGTTTTGCTCTGAGGATATGTAGCATTCCTATAAAGGTTAAATCAATAAAAATGATTTGGCCACATTCCTAAGCATGGCTAGAACAGGTAGCCCGTTGTTTAAGGTACCCTTGAATTTCTGGATCAGATTATTATGGTGCAGCAAAAAGGCTTACTAAAGGCTTCTTACTGTCTGCAGACGTTCTGTGTTTCTATGTGAAGATATCGTCAGCCTAAAAAAACCTTCAGATTTTCTGGGCTACTGGAAAAAAAAAAAGTATTTTTATGTATATAGCTCTCAAATGTTGTGCTGTGTGTGCTGTAAGTTTTAAAGGAAGTTTTGCAACAAGAAGGGGTGAAGACACATCAGTAATTGATAACAACCAGGTATGTAAAGAAGAAAAAAAGAGACATCTTTTAAATCAGTGTTGAGGCTAGTAAAATTGTTGCCCATCTCAGTATTTTTGTTAGTTTGTTTAGATTATTCTTATTGTATGCATATCTGATCAAGTGGAATAGCCATTATATTATGTATATTTACTATATCTAGCCAGTTCAGTAAGCAAGTAAGATTATTAAATGTGACGGTAGACAACTTCAAACAATCGTTAATTCAAATTCTTCTAACTTTATACATAGCTGATAAAACTTAGTAGCCATTAAGTAGTATTTATTAAATATATCTGGTTGATTCAGTAGACAGTGTTGAAGTCTGACAGTAGACTATTTTTATAGATTTAGTGCATTTAAAAATCTTTCATGCACGTTGAGGAGCTACTGTATGTTATTGTTACAGGGCAGACTTGTGTCTTACATTGCGTGCATGTGCTATGCATCTACGCTCCTGAAATTTTTATATAGGTTTTATGGAGCACAAGCTTGCTGTAAGAACATGTCACTAAGATTACAGTTCAGATTGTACAGGTATATTAAATTTATTTCACTCAGTCTTACTGTGCCCTTTAAGAATACTGGAACTGAAAACCAGTGCCTTTTTATCTTTTTCTTTGTTTCTTTGTTTTGTTTTTTTTAAAGTGTGAGAAAGAGTTTATACTATTTTTAAGATAAGTCATAAAATGTAAAATGATGATGAGTAATTCTGATGATAAAGTACAAAGCACACACTACTGGTAACTAGGACTATATGTTTCAAGATGTTTTTCAGTTGTGAAAATTTGATCAGTGAATTAACCGCACATCCGGCTACATACATCTTTGATCAGAATTGGAACATTCCAGCTCGTGTCTGTGTGTATGTAAGCTGGCTGCATCAAGTAGATTTTACACATGTGCACTACACATGTGCCTTGAAATTAGTTAGTAAATTAATATTATCATTTAAAGTATCAAAATTACGCTCTTTCAAGCCTTTGTTTTGTACCTAATGAGTATTATAATAATTTATCTTTGTGTCTGGACAAACTCAAGTCTTCATTTATTTTAAGGTGTATTAATACCCATTTAGATGGCTCAGCTGTAATTAAGATTTTGCTTTTGCCTTTAAAGGTAATATTAAAATGTTACTTAAATGAGCTTAGAACCCCAAATTATTATGAGGTCATGGCTAAATTAATTGCTATGCTGAATAACAGAGCATGATTTTAGGTCCTCTTCCTGAAATACAGTAAAATTAAAAGTTGTTCTAGTGTTTGCATATGCAATACACAGTGTCGTGTTAGAATGAAACTGTTCTTGCTACAGTATGAAAACGATTTCTGCTGTGGAAGATATTTCTTCCAATTTGATGCTAAATTAATTTTTTTGTTTTTGCTACCTAGATGGTAGTGTTTTATTATCCACAAATGGCTGGACTTTTTCTGAATGTTGGTTTCTTTAATAAAATGTCAGTATAAAGAGTGTGCCCTCTGAGTTTGTTTTAGTGTTTCTGTTTATGCCTTTTAATCAGAAAGGGGGAAATAAAAATATACTGAATAGCAAGAAAAATATAGCACTTAGTTTTGAATGTACAGAGTTGGATATAAGAGGGGTGGGAAGGAAGCAAAGTGAATGCCCTTTATGCAGAAAATCCTTTTGGGAAAAGAGAACATTTTTACTGGTGTATACTAAGGTACGCCGCCTAAGTAAATAGTTGCTACTTTCTGGTCCTGTCAGTTTTAAATAAACCATTCATTGTTATGGTTTGGTTATTCTGCAAATAACCAAACACAGCGGAGTTAAACTTTGATACTGCTGATTGGAAAAACACAGATGATGAACTCTCTTAATGTGAATTTATACTGGTGGTCTTTACTTAAAGGAAACAAGTTTTGCAGATTGTGTTAGGAAGTAAATATACTGCAGACTTTAAGTACTCTATTACAAAGCTGCTCCTGTGCTTGAGTATTATACAATAGCTAGTAGCATTAATTCATCAAATGCTTGTTAATAGTCACTAAGCTAGATCATATGTGTCCCTTCAGTGTTAAAGAGCAAATGTGACACTTTTTTTTTTTCCTAAAAGTTTTCTATTTAAGGTGGAGGATTCTCAGTTGAATAGATGATGCATTTGAATGAAAGCAGTTACTCGTGGAATTTATACAGATATAAATATTAATAATTAATAATTAATATATTAATATAAATATATTTATATTAATGCAGCAATGGCATAGTTACTGTAGCGGTTCAGTACTATGGCTCACCTAAAAGGCTTTTTGAGACATGATAACCTAAAATAGCAAATTCTGACACAGTCTTCAGAATTAGCTTTTTTGGTCATGTCTTAAAATGTCTTTTAAGTTCTACTGAATCCTAACTGTTTAATCTGTGTGAAATTACTCTTGCTGATTCTGCATGAAGGTTGGTGTTTATAGTAAATTATTGATGTATTTTATAGTATTAATATAAAAATAATGTTGTGAAGTAATATCAATTCTTGGCAGAACAACTCTTCATTTCACCTCAGAATTTACTTTTAATGTAAATATGGTGTGCCCTATTTTTTTTGGTCACTTGCAGAAGAAATATATTGCACTGCGTCAGAAACAGCAGCTGACCTACTAATAAATAAGACACTTTGGCTAAAATGTATGGTTTCACTTTGAAAGTTGAATGAGTTAAGATGGGCCAGTCTAATGTCCACAAAAGCAGTTTCTCTCTTCATGGGACTATGGGAAGAAGCAAGAAGATACCAAGAGACTTACTCCAAAACATCTATTTCCTCAGAAATATTGCCAAGTATTCTAAAATGAGTACTTCTGCCATCTGTTACTTCACTACTAGCACTAACACTTACAATTTATGTAGAACACTATAATAGCACTAATAGACATTCTTCTTTACAAATATTAAGACATGACCCTTGCTGCAAGTTCCTACATCGCATATTAGCAGAGTAAGTAGAGAAATGTGAGGAACTGTAAATGTTCTTTGGATATTCGTACTGCTGGCAAATCTGAATGTGATAGCATGTTCTCTTTTATAACTTCAGTGTTAGGGTAGAAAATACTGTACCAATCGGACGCTTTCTAAATTTACACTATGAATTTTTTTACTTGAATAATTTCAAAATTTTGGAAGTAAGGATTAGTAGGAATTAGAGGTTTGAACTGTATACATGTGCATGTTTGCACATACACAGCTCATTAACATTTCTTGAAAGAAAGAATACCCTGTTCTAATACCACACATGGATACATTAAAATATCATGCTTTTTTAACTCTGTCTTTTCTGATTTGTATTTAAGTGAATTACAGATATTTTGGGGGATTAACACTATCTGGAAGGTAATGCATTTAGGCATAATTCTTTGTCTATACTGTTCTTCCTGGGGGAGGGGGGGGGGAGAACCAACACCCTTCTCTTTTGCTGAAGTGTGTAGGGTCATATATATTAAAGGTATTTGAAGAAATTCAGTTGAACGATTAATAATGACTTGTAATGTCACCCTGCTCTGATTTGTTATACCAGACCCACTTTCAGAAGAACTGTACCCAGCGTATGGTCGTTGGCATATATGTGCGTACATGCATATAGACGCAAACACATCTTATGAATGTTAATTTTCATTGTGATTGAGGCAGGGTCCTTTTCCCCTGAACAATAAAATATTATGTAACTGGCAGTGGCTCTGTCTTTCTGTTTTAGTAAACCACAGAGTGGATTTAGATGTAAGATATCTGACCATGAGGGATAAGTAAACAATGGTTTGGCACACTTATGGTTCAAATAAATTCTGGGGAAAATAAATGTATGTAAGGTCATCAGCTTTTAACTTTCCTTATTCAAGAAAATGAATGATAATAAATTTTAAGTCATTATGAAACACTAGCAATTCTGATGAAATATAATATGTGAAATAAGCTGGTGTCTATCAGAAATATAGTAACCATATTTGAATGAATTCCTGCCAAAATATTTTTGCCACGGGGTTTTTAGCTATAACATATTAAAACTTAAAACTATTGTTAATTCCAGAACTGCCTGACCTTAATGAATATGGCATTTTAAAAGGAGACGGGCAGCAGAAGAAGCTGTTTTTAGCCTTTGCTGTATAAATAAAGGTAGCTTATTAGAGATTAAAAAAAATTCTTAAAGAAAACTGTTAAGGGTACAGTAAATATGAAAATACTTTTTAAAGCACCATGAGTATTTAAAGGAGAATGTAGCCTTTTCCCCTTTTATCTTTTGCTATGCTAAAATTAAATTTTATAAATAAAAAAGTTTAATAAGGAGTAGGTTGCGCAGAATAATTTAATTGCTCTGATTAAAATTACTTCAGCAGTTAAAGTGGGTCAGTAGAAAACCTATGTTTTTTTCCCTCCTGGGGCAAGTTCATACATGAAATAGGAAACTTATAGCTACATGAGGAAGGCTAGAGCAGTACACAGTATGCTAACAAGCAGAATAAAAAATATATACAGGAAACAGATGCATGAATAATGGATTTTTTTATTGGAAGTGTTAAACTGTTTTATGATATAGTAACCGGCGTTTATTTTGTCTTTGTGCTCATCTTTAAAATATTCTCTTTAGGGTGTGCTTTTCAGTATGTTAAGTGGCAGGTCTTATATTTATTTGTAGAAGAGAGCATGTTTATGTAAGGAAACGTACTCTTAGATTTAAGCTTTATTAACTTAAAAACAAAAACACCTGAGAGCAGAAGATAGACCTCCTTGGTCTGTTCCCTATAAGACTTTAGAAGCCAGTTTGAAATGAACGCATACAATAGAAATTACAGCTGTTGTATATAACGTGAGCAAAAATTAATTCTGTTGATAACAGTAGTTTCTTGTGGGTGTTCTGTGGTGGAGGAGGTAGATGTTTTCTGCATTTTGTGGGTATCTGCCGTCTCTGGATGAAAATCTGTGGGTAATTCATAAGTCTGGCAAAATTTAGAAGGAAAATCTTTTTGAAATAGCACACGGTTTACTGATTTGTATTTGAGTTCACTTATCAGAATAAATGTTGTATTTCAGACAAATTAACTTTTTAATATTTAAAATATTTTTATGTTGCAGTTTCTTAACTGGTTGTATGAAACTTGGATTCTCTCAGTGCCGAAGTTAAGACCTTAAAATGCTTCAGGTTTTACCATCTTAAACTCACTATTTATCTTGAGGCTGCCTTAATTAAAATATTATGTACTCTAGGGCATATTAAACATGGCAATTTATTGTAATTCTTATTAATGGAGTGTATTTAATGAGTTTTCAGAACCAACTCCATCACCTACAACACACAATGTTGATTTTTATGAGGTACGTAGAGTGAAACGTACGCATGGTCTAATTTTCAAGAGGTGCCCAGCACTGACAGCTGCCGGTGGCTCCTGGAGGAGCTAAGCAGAAGCGCGGGTGCTCAGCACCTTTGCAGCCTGGCAGGCATGGGATAATTCCTCCCCTCCCTCTCTGCTTTAATTTCCATCGGAGTGTGCTGGACTCGTGCATAAAAGAATGCCAAATGTTGCTTCTATTTTCAGCTTCTTGTGTTAACTTAGAGTTTTAGAAAGTATTTCTTCTGACTTGTTATTAATGCTACCCATTGATGGGTGTGTGCCACGAGGTGTGACACGTTCCTTAAACACAGTTATTATCTAGCTTCTCTTCGCTCTTTTGAACTGTCTGCACTGCATAGTTAGCATCTCTTGCAAGAATGATTTACTGCTTTATTTTTCCCTTTTTACTTAAATGGATACAGTATTAGGTGCTCATTATTTACTTAAGACTGCTTTGAACTTCTTGTTATTTGTAAAAAGTACAACTGTGTTCTGAAAAGCAATCAGGAAAAATCAGGGTATAAGGTGCAATTTTAAGATTAATATTAGTCTGACCATGACCAAGAGCTCACACTGCTTGAGAGGAATTTCAGTATTATTGTTATGCTCTTAATGTGGGGTGGCAGAGCCTTTAAATATTTCTGCTAGAGTAGTTAATACAGCATGGAAGTTTGATATTTGTACAGTTTGTAAAGGAATTTGAGGTGTTACCCTATTTTGACTTCAGTTTTCAAGTATGCACTGGTGCATCATTAATCATAGGAAATGCAAAAATAAATAATATAGTCCCTTTGGATTTTTCATGTGAATACTTACCTTTTCCTTTTTTTGTATATACAGTTGAGGTATTTAGGTAACCCCTAACCTTTTGCTTCAACAAGGAGGTACAGTATAAAAATATTACCACAGTCTTCATATGAGCAGTTCTCTCTAAGAAAACCTCTAGATGAATATTTATTGAAAAAAAGCAAAGTTGCAATACAGAATGACTTAGCTTGGCCTGAATATTATATTTTAGACCACCAGTGAATAAAATTAAAAGCACATGGATTTTGAATAACTAGAAAAGGTTGTAATTGATTAGCACTGCATGAAAGTATTGAAGTGGAGTAAGTTTTGATTTGTGAATGGTTCTATTCAATAGAGATTAATCCTGTATGTTTGATAAAATCTTAGTGCCCCTAATGAGTTTTTTTTTTTCCCTCTCCCCAGTTTATTTAACCATCAGATATTTCGATGTTCTTCTAACAAACTGGAACATTTCGATCTTAGCGAATTTTATATCAGTGTAGTTGATTTAAACAATATTGGCTATTAATAGTTCATTTGAGACAGATCATTAAACAGATCAGTGCATTTTGCCTAAGAATCCTATAAGTGGTGTAGTGCAATTCTGCATGGTTTAGGGGTTTCATATACTGAAAGCCTTAGTGAGAAGTTTGCAGCTTTCTTAATGCACATGAGAATAGCCATTCTTACATAGTTTTCAGTATTTTTTTAAAAGTCCTACTATTTTGAATTATATTTTATGCAAAGGGTAGTGATTCCTGAGATTTTGCTTAGCATTCACAATAATATGAATATGTTAAACAGAGCTGGAACATACGGAAAATTTCTGCTTTATATACATAGATAATCAAAAAAGGTCTGTTCCTCTATTATCAATATCTTAATTAAAATAAAAAAAACAAGATTCCTTACCAAATAGTAAAGCGCTTGAGAATTGAAATTTACAAAAGGTTTGGTTTTTTGAAGAATAAATGAGAAGATACTGAGCAGTATTTTAATATAAGCAGAGTAAATTTTTTGTTGTTAACTTGAAGACTTTCATTTAGATTTACCATGTCTGTCTATTGGGATCAGCTTCCAGAAGTTACATGTGAAATACTTGATTAAATTATCAGCCAAATTTTGATCTGATTTACTTTCTTTAGTGAAATCCTCATATGAAGATGCACAGAACATATTTGAAAATGCCCGTTTTTTTTTTTTGTTTAAATTGTAACTATTGTGGGAGGCATTTCAAAAGTATTTGAATCTCTGAAATACTTTGTATAAACAACATTTACCAAATTTTCTAATAAATATGCTGGGGTTTTTTTTGGCATAGTGTTTATTTTGAGCATTTCATTTTTTTCTTCAAACGATATGGATGTGAATATCCTTTGCTGGTTGAAATGAATGCACTTACATTTAAAAGCTTAAGATGGTTTACATAGGCATGATGCAGTCAAAACCTGTGTATAACTAGCATAGGGTAGAAATACTCTGGATATGAAAACATAGTGTCTAGTTAATTCAAATGTACTAAATTGTAGAGGAATATATATGTTTGCATTAATTAGGAAAGGATCCTTCCTCTTCCTTACTCTTGTTTTCCCTTTCATGTGAAGTCAAAACCACATAGACAAAGATAAGTGAAATAAGAATTTTCAGAAATATGGTTAATGGCATAGATCAGCCACCATGCGAGTTAATCATCATAGCGCTGTTTTCCTTCCCTATTGTTACTTGTCATTATGTTTCATCAGTTAATTCTTGAAGAGAAACAATTAAATTTGGCAGTCCTGAAAGGAATGAAGTGGAGGTGGGAGTAGAGGGAGATATAGACAGTACAGAAAGGAAGAATAGATCGTGCATTCTGACATACTGCTCTGCACCATTGGTAGGAAACGGCGAATTCATGAGTAACCCGGGTCTTCTGGCTTTTGTTCTTTTTAAAATATACTGTTGCCTTTTTATAAAGGTGGGGTTTTTTTAGTTTTGTTTTTAGCTTAAGATATATTGCTTACATATTGATAGAGTTGATGAGATTTTGTAGTTCCTTGCGTCCATTGTTTGTGTCCAAAGGGAAATTTGTGTACCCAACCCTGTTTAGTGAAGTTTGGGGAAAAGTATTATTCACGTTACAGTACTTCTCACTCGCCTTAGGAGTGATCAAAAGGAGATGAATTAAGCAGTCAGCACTCTGTTTTGATAATTTTAGCCAACTAAATTTCTTCTAATCTCTTTTGGAAGTAAAAGCAAAAGAAAGTCCCTATACATGTAAACTGTATTTCCTGTTGTAAACACTGGGATAATGTGGTCTGGCTACGCTTCTGCTGTGCTTCATTAAGACAGCAGTTTCAGTAGAAAAGCTGCTTACCAGTTTTGCGTTAGCATTTCAGCTCAGCGTTTGGTGTATTATAGCTACATGACCAGCCACAGGTTACGTTATCTCTTCTGCTGTCTATAGATCATAAATTAAATTGGTCTCTCTCCTGGAAGAAGCTATTCTTCGTTTCTTTTCCTACGCACAGTCTTAGCTTATTCATGTGCTTATCTGGGAACCAGTCAAAGCGTGTGAAGTAGGAGGGGTAAAAGGAACTCCAGTCATCAGTTCATTACAATACAAGCTTAATCAGGATGTATATACTGAAAATGATTCTAGCATTGTTTTTCTTAGAAGGGGGGCAGGGGAGGAAAAGAAATAGCTTTAGCTACAGTCCCAACATAGTTTCAACATGATGGACACCATTAAGAAAATCTTGTAAGTTTTCAGATTTTGTTTTCTTGATTTTTTTCAGAATTTTCAGTTAGTTTTCCTGATCTGTCTCAGTAAAAGATGCTTTGAAAAAAATTTTGAATATATTTCTTACTACTTGTCAAGGATGACTAGAATAGAGCGTTTTCCAACACGCTTTAAAAGATAACTTTATTTTACTTGCAGATAAATCACTGAAAGTCCTATTCAGTTTTATTTAATATTTTGAGTGAGGTGCTCTGTACTGATTTTAGAACTGTATCTGAGAGGAAGAAGCTTTTCAAAGTAAGCAATGATAGAGGTGCAATTTTATACCGTATTTATGATTTTTATGGGCATGTATGTATGCAGTGCATATAAATAATTACCTCAGTATACATATATGATTTCTTAAAGGAATCTGTGTTTAAAGTTCAGAATATTGAAGTAAATATTTGGCAGTGTTCTACTACAGAGTTTTTTAAATCCCACTTTCAATTAAAGCTTACAATCATCAGCATGTTAAATCATGTATTTTTTTATTTCATAGCTTAATATTTTCATGCATGAATGTTTTGCCTTGTTCATAATAAGTGTAATGAGAAGAATTTGCTTTTACAAATGAATATATTATCAAACATGCTTTGCTGTGAAATGAGGGCAACAAAAGACTAGAGAACTGCAGATTTACACTGATAACTTTGTCTGATATATATATCTCTCTCTCCTTAAAAATAAGATGTCTGGAACAATGATACGGCAATTATGGGTAGGATAGGCTACATGCTACTCATTTTCATCAGGTTTAGAGAATAAGGAGCCTTAAATCATGTAACTTAAGTCTCTTGCAATATCTTTAGTTAACCAGTCATGGTGGATACATCTAAAAGTGTTACGCTTTACACCAGAGTTCTTAATAAGATATTCTGTGCTGTTGTTGATTAACTCACTAAATACTTTATCTTTTTCCCTAAGATAATATTAAGCATTACACTAGATCCCATCAGATTCTTCCAAATTTGTGTAGCTACACCTTGACCCAGGTGACAGCTGAGCACACCTGCTGTCAAACACTAAGGACTAAGCCACCGACTTCATTTTGCTCAGCTTGTCAGCTAACAAATTTGTTCATAAATCTGCAGAAGTTACTTACAGTGACTTCTCCCCCCCCTGCCCCCCCCCAAACCAGGTATGCTATTTTAACACCCTAACATCCCATTCAGCAAGTTTTTGCTTAGATAACTATAACCAGCATTGTTAAAAGTAAGAAAACTCCCGACAATGGAAAACAGAAGCTCAAATATTGCAGTACTTACCCCAAAAGAAGTTTTGCTGACATGGTGTCACTGAACTGAACAGGCTGTTTGATGCCATAGTCCCTCTCGGTTCACGCAGAGCTTTCACCTTCTGGTGTAAATACTTCTTGGATCCTCAAACTGAAAACACAAACCATAGCCAAACCTTGTTTTAATTTTACAGTGTTCCTGGATTGCATAGACTCTATAGTTGGTTTTTTCCCTGTCAAAAAATTGTGTAGCACTGGTAACATGTGAAAAGCAAGGAAACAAAACAAAAAAAAAAGAGAATGAGCAAATATTTGAAGGACCTACTATTACTGCATAGACTGTGGTTAGAGAGCACTTACTGACTCTGTTGGTCTCAGTGGCTGGTAGTGACCTGCGGAGATTAACCATTTAAAAACCAGAGACTTCTTTGCTGTCCTCCTGGAGAAAGTTTGCACCGCACTTGTGGTTCTGTGGTTGTTTGTGAGGCGAATGAAGCATTCACACAATCCAAAAAAGCAAAAGCTTTAAAACTCCTTTTTTTTGCAAGCACTGTTACTGGAGCGAGCGAGTCATGTGGCTGTGACATCAGAGGACTCCAAGTAGGACTGCCTACACTGTGGCTTTTTCTTTCTCTCTCCCTTTTTTTTTTCCCCTTTTCTTTTTTTCCTTTTTTTTTTTTTTTTTTTAATATTTTGACAAAAGGCCCGTGGTAAGGCCCTTCCTGGCATCCAGAAGGATATAGCTTTTTAATTTTTGTGACTCATGAGGATTTGGAGAGAGTACAAAATGCTGTAAGAGCCCAAACTTCTGTACAGTTAAAGCATATGGACAGCAGAACTTTATTTGTACTCTCAGTTCAGGTTCCCCCCACTCTTCTTCCCCCCTCCTTTTTTTTTTCTTTTTTTTTTCCTCCCCTTCCCTCTCCCTACTTCATTATTGTGTCTGTGGAAAAGTGAGCAAAATTGGCACAAGTGGCTGTGTGAAATTCTGAACAACAGTGATGATTTACAATAATTTACATCTTTGGATTGTATCACGATCTTGGGTCTGCTTCATATTTGCTGGGTGGCTGGATTCCTTCTGTTTTACTTTTTCTCCTTGTCTTCCTATACTTGTGAATCTGTAACTCATTGTAAGAAACTTTACCTTTCCTAAGGTCTAGTAGCAGGCTGCTTGTTGGGCTTGTGTTTTTTACTGTAATTGGCTGTCACAGAAGTGTTAGTCTGGGGATTCCTTTGCAAATCTTAAATCATGTCTGCCTTGCTTTACATGCCTTCAAAAGTACTTGGCAGTTCTATGTAATGCAAATTAAGCGCAATTATGTTTCTTTTATATTTGGGGCAAAATATGTCATTTGGATATCATAACTAGTTGTGTACTGCAGCCTAAGTGATGCTTTTGAATACCGATATTTCTGGGATTTAACGTAGATGTTGCATAACAGAATGAACTGTGAGAGTTGGGAGGTTTTGATTGCGCTTACATTAATTGCTTAATATAGTTTCAGTGTTTAAGAGAAATAGAACAGTCTTTAGACTTTTTGGGAGACTATAAATAACTTTATTCACTAGTTAATGTTAACACTTAGTTTTAAAATGAAACATAAATTTGATGCATATGTAAGATTTAAATACTTAATATCATATGTGTGCATGTGTGTATAATATTTTTTATATACTTAACATATTGTAACTTTGACTTTGATTGTGTAATATAAGCCTTTACTGTACCAGTACAGAGTGGGTTAACAAAAGCAGTATTTTTTTGTTTATAATAGAGGCTTTGAAATAAATTGCAAAATGCTGTGTGTAGTAAGGAATAATGTGCACAGACAGTGTGTATTAGTAGTCTTGATTTGCTCACTCAGATTCAGAACAAAATTGGAAACATCTTTGAGAAAGTATCTTATTTTTTGCCTCTTTGGACATTACGTCTAGAACTTTTCTTATTAGCCTGATTGTATCACAGATGCACTGTATTTTCTAGTTTTAGCTGAGTGATTTTTAAATTTCTTTTTTTGTCATTTATATTTTTGGGAGCAGAAGAATTGTGTAAAACATTTTCCAGATATTGTTCAGTTTTTATCTGTAAAATAAAATACATCTCTTTGAAGCTGCCATCCCTCCTATTTTATTTTCCTCTTTGTGCTCAGCACTCCCAGTAAGAAATTGGCCAGGAAAGATGTGGGATGAATTGCTGAAGGTGTGGGTGGAGGGCAGGTTCTCTGTTTTGCGGGGATGGAAGGAAAATGGGAAAGGAGGTTTCAGTAAAAAATACAGATTGTATGTTTTGATTTTCATTATATATTTATCAAAGCAACATAAAGCCCTGTTCATGAAAACTACTTTAATAATATTTATTGTAAGGTAAATGGCATTGTTCTTAATTCAGTACTTTATTATTAGATATCTAAGTTATTAGATATAATAATAACTTAGTTAACTAATATTATTAGATATAACTAAGTTATTATACCTAATAACTTAGATATAATAACAAAATATATCGAATTCTACCTTAAAATGAAAAAGGAGTATTCTGCAAATCACCTATCTCATATAAAAGTAAGGGTGATGTTTAATTCTCCTAATGATGGATTGCTTTGACTTCTTTATATTTTCACAGTATGGTTAAGAACATCAATGGAAAAAAGTTAAAGGTATAAAAATGGTGGAAAGAATGGTAATCTTTTCATATGAACAAAATATGTTTGTGTGCATTAATTTTAATCAACTTTTGATGCAGCAAAAGCTTTTGGAGGTTGCTGCCTCTGTTATTGGTGGACTCTTAATTGTAAGCATAATGTTTCTTCAACTACAGCTATACATTGAAGATATTTATCAACTTTTATTTGATGGTAGGTAGATTCAGTATTTTTATATAATAGATAACTCTTGTCTTGATCTTAAATACATGTTTTCATTCACATGAATGCAGTTGTTTGATTTTTAAAACTCCAGAGTTTATTCTTAGTCACATCTTTAATATTAGAACATTGAATTTCCTACAGAAGTCTGAATTTTAAAATTTATTGCATTGAAATACTGCGCTCAGGCTTTCTCTGGAATGGCTTTTTAATGCTTTCACTTGTGGACACAAAGTTATTCTCTAACTTTGTTACTGTGTTTTGATATGATACCTCTATAAGATTTTTTTTTTTTTTTACTGTACATACTTTTTCACCTGTGCTGTCAAGATCAAGACCACTACAGTGAAGTCTTCATCTAGTAAGGCAAAATCCATTAAAAGCAGAAAAACAAATAGTTCAACTGAGTAATCTAGATGTAGTTTGCAGAAACTATAACTGAAAAAAATGCTATTTTTTTAGTATAGAGACATTATAAAGCTAAACTTTATGCAGACCTAATACCTGTGAAACTGCCGGTGTCTTTCAGTATAGTTTGCACTTCTAATGAAGCAGATGCATGAATCCTGAAAATCCACTGTATAAACCAGTGTCTTGATTGCAGACTTACGCCTGACAAGCCTTTTGTTTAAAAGGTAGATCTACAAAAGTCGAAGTGAACTTATGTGTTCCATAGGGGATGCTTTAAGTCACAATTACACTTACAAAGGAAGTATTATGCTAAGGAATTTCTCTGGTAAACTATGAGCTTGATCTTTGACTACAAATGAAATCTTATTTAAAGTCAATTGTAATGCAACACTAAAAGGTAATTACATCTTTCACTTTTTTTGAAATGTGTTTTGAAACTTTTAAGCCATCCTTTGTTTCCACACATTTTGCCTTATGTCACTCAAAGTTCATACAGCGTATAAACAGTATGATACCCTGCTGAAAGTTTATTTGTACTTAAATGTTTGTTTCTATGCTACAACTGGAGAGATAGAAATATTCTTCTTAATGCAGTATGATAACAAACTTGTTAAATTACACTTACTTACAAGCTTTACAATATATACTATAACAGGATGCTGATTTTTATCATACAGAAAATCCTAATGCAGTTTCCTCAGATGCAGGTATTAACTGTAGGTGTTGTTAACGTATCTGTTTCCACTAGAGCAACATTTTCTTTTTTTTTTTTTTTAGGAGTGAAATGTCTCTCCTTGGCTTTGTTTCTCATAACTTAGAAGTAATTGTAATTTTTAGAGGGATAGTACTGTGTTTTCCGATGGTTCTTAGCTAATATATTTAATGTACTGTTTGATTTTAAATATTTGCACTTTTTATGGAACTTTTGTTGCCTGACTTGGGTATCTTGCAGACTTCTGATTTCCAGCATCTCTGCAACAGCTTCAAGTATGCTGATATCGTGTATATACTAATCTGTTACAGCAAAAGCTGAAGCTGCCTGTTAGTTAAAAAAATTCTAACAGCAAGGGTTTTTTAGCAGTCCTTTATTTTAACATGCTGCTTATTGGCATCTGCAAGGAGTAGCATTGAACATCCGAGTTTTACTGCCGCCTTTTTCTGATGACTTTCTGTTCGCTGCCTTACAACCTTTTTCTAAATAAGATATGGTTTGAAGTAGACAGTGCCTAGGACCGCTAAGCATATAGAGGGGAAAAAAATGCTGTTACATTTCTAGTGTAAACAAATGTTGTGTGTTTTCCGTACAGTGGAATCAGGCTACTGAAGATCAAATTAAACCTTAAACTGAACTGTTATTTAAATTAAAAGGATGGTTATCTTCTGTTAACCAGTGAGTACATCATACAATAGCAAGTAGTAATAAATTGTTTTCATTCGTCTTGAGTTGCCAGCTCTCTCACTTCTTCATAGAATAGAAAAGATATTCTCCATTGAAATAATCTAACCCCTGCTCAGGCTTTGAATAAGGGGCTACATCTTAATGGTCAAGTGTGTTTCATCTTGATTATTCTTGCTGGTCAGACATTGTTTCTGACAAGTGTTACTTTTCTTGTGTTCCTCAAATACATGTCTTGTAGACTGTACAGTAATTGAGAAAGCCCTTTTGATTAGATGCATGCATTCTAAACAGTCAATATATGGTGTTTAAGATCATCCTAACCTTCTAGCTATTTTCTCCTGTCTGTTTTTTTTTCTTTTTTCTTTTTTTTTTTTTTTAAAGTCAACTTGCAGAAAATATGGGAAACTTGTCTCATATAACAGCTGAGGATGTGGCTAGGTTAAGGCAGGAAACTGCTACCCACAATGCAATGTTACATACACTACCACTTAATAAAATTTATTTCAAACATGCTACTGACAAAACCAAAGAAAAATAATATCCTAACTATGCTAGTTAGTACACTAAATATATCTAGGGAGAAGTGAAAGTAATCTCTCCAGAGCCTTTCTTGCTTCTAGGGTACAATGCTACCAGTAGTTAAACCAGAGCAGATCTCAGTAGTTAAAAGCAGTGACCTATTTTTGGAAAATATTCACATCGCTCTGGAAATTAATGATTATATGCTTTTTAATAACAGTCAAAGTTATTTTATATAAACAGAATTCAGAGAAGCTCTCTCCTTAGATTTTTCTGGTCGTCAGAATATCCTCTTATATAGTTTTAAAACTGGCAGCTTTTCTTGCTTCATCCCATTTGCACTGAATCTTACCTTTACTGTAGCCAAACAGCCTTTTACCTCTCCTTCCCACTTAATCTATGTGTAGGTTGGTGTGAAAATATTTTCCATGTCATATGTGGGAAAGGAACTGAGAAGAGGAGAGTTCATCTTCCTAGTTTATATGAAGTTTTAAGGTTTCTAGTTGTTTTATTTGATTGCCTGCAATTTGCAGAGTGTAATAATGAGTGAGAGGTAAATAGTTAACTTTTAAGGTGAATTTAATAGTCTTGAATCTTCAGTGAGTATTTCCAAATATCAGACAGAGATACGTATGAAGTCACTGTTGCTGCTCTGCCATAAATGTCCTGAAAGTCTTGTTCGAGATACATTTTTGTTTCTGTTTGTTTTTTACATGCACGTATATTAAGGGTGATCCTCTTACAGAACATTTTTGAAGCATTTGCCTCTATAGTTAGAGAACACTTATCAAGAACAGCTGCTGTAGTGCTGTGGATCCTATCCATGGACTCATGGTGGTCTGCTGAACAACGTTCTTCAAGTTTGACAGGTGAGACAGAGACTCTCCAGTGCCACTGCTTTTGGATGAATCTAGCTGTGGTTGGAGAAAGTGCATCTTGCCAAAATATATGGGTAAGACCACACACAGTCTTTAAAATAGTTATTGTAAGCTTATTTTTAGGCAATATATGTCTTGACAGTTCTTTTCTTTGCATGCCAGTTTCACTGCTGCTTATAGATTTTTCATTTATTTTAGTAATGGCAATTGCAGATTTAGATCTATGTTTGTAAAGCTTTTGCACAGCATTTACACTGGAAAAATACAGACTTGCTACTTTCAAACCTCAGTCAAGATTAGAGAACAGATTTTAAAAAATACTAAAGCAGAGTATTCACGCTCTTCAGATTTGGTGTCAGTCTTTTCATATTAAACCCCATTTTCAGGGGCATAGTTCAGCAGTAAAAATTTGCTTCTGGTTTTAAAATTATACCAGTTTCAGTAGCTTCTGTGCTTGTATAAGTCTGCAGCAATGTAGATTTAAGACATGAAATTAGTTCAGTAAGTAATAAAAACGAAATGTTTTTTTTTAAATTGTGTAGTTATTAAATACTGAATTTAGAATCTGTATTTGATTTATGTTATAACTCCTGGACAGTATTTTTCGTGCATGTTTTAATGTGTAGAGTATTCTTTGCATTCTAAGTGCCTGCTTCAACAATTGGCTCCATAAAGTGTATTTAAAATACTGTATGTTTAACTGACAGTATAGAAGGGGGTTGTATCCTGTAGAATTTCTGAGTAAACAATACCCATTCGGTAACTTTCAGAACAGATGTTTTTTAAATACCCCAAGAGAAATTAAATATAATACTGAAATGGAATATCATAAACCATTCATTGGGTAATGATGCTTTAAAGTTATGGATTCAGAACGACATGTTTTTTTTCCCTGTTTCTGTATTTTCCAGATTATCTTGCATAATTAATGCATGACTGTTTCTCAACAAAACATTACTAATTTTTTATTACTTAACATTGCATAGTACCGTTGTTTATAGCAGTGGACTTTACAGACAATTAAGGAAATAGTCACTGCCCTGAGGAGTATACAATTAAATATATGCAGCTAGCCATTTAATAAAAGTATGAAAAAGAAGGAGGGGAAAACCCCCATATAATGAACTGTAATAAAAATGAGTGATTTGAAGAATTTCATGGAGAAGGGAGAGTAGTTGGTTGTAATCTTATTACTAACTTTCTCCACACATTCTAGTATGAAGTGTTAGTTATTGGGTGCAATACACAAGTCTTGTTATCTGCTTGAACTTGAGCATGATGCTGGATCATCACAGTTGCTTCTCTATATTTTTTGAAAAAAAATCCAACCCTGTAACCTTTCCTTATGCAATGAATGCAAGTTGAAATATTTGTGCTGTTTATGATGCTCACATTAGTTTGAGATCCTCAGTCCTGTGAATAGTATTTTTTAGAACAAGAAATAGTAAAATGAGATAGTTTCATTCTTTCTCCCATTTATCTCTCCACGTCCTTTTTTCTTTTCTTTTTTTTTTTTTTAAAGTATTTAGTACCTGGGTCTGCTTCTTTTCCACAGCTTGTCAACAGTGTAAGCTTTCCCTTGTAATTAAAAATGTATTGTGGTTTTTTGTTGGAGAAGAGATCTGAAGATCATTCATGAGAAAGAGAGTTGAAAAGAGAATGAGAGGGGAATGGAAGGAATAAAATTGGAAGGAGGAGAGTTAGAAAGAAAATCTTGTTGTTTTTTAAGGAGTTTCTGTTTTACCAGTATGGCTCCCATTTTGTAGAGAAGGAATACTAAAGGTGAGGAGAAATGAAGAAACTGAAATGGGATGAAGAACAAACAAAATGCACCCCTTCTCATGGTGACAGCATACATAGGAGACATAGGAGACAATTGCCCTCCAATCTCCCAGGCAACGTGAAACCCAGTTTGTTCTGAAATAGCCAGTTGAGATACTGGAAGCAGCCTAGCTGTGTCCAGTGTGGTGTTGAGCTCCTTTGGAGTAAATTGGGCTGTCTCTGCATAGCACTTACAATGGCCTATATAGGTATGCCTAAAGAATAATGGAAGAGAATCACACTTAAGTGAGGTTGGGAAGAGTATGGGAGATGTTTGTATTAAACTTCCAACATGTGATGTGTTCTGTGCTGGAGAGTTGGTTGGTTGATTTTTCACATCTACAGGAGAAAGCACGCAGTATTTATAGACAGTCCATTCACCAATATTCAGATAAGCAAGTGTCAATTCTTTTTAAGATTTTTTTTTTTGTCATGCTCTGAGTAACAGACTGCTTAATAACTGAATGGTGGTAATGAAGAAAAAAATATAAAAATGAATTGCAATCATTCCTTCCACTCATACCTCCTCTGGCCTTCCAACCCCAAAAGTGACGAAGCAGGGCTATATATATATGTATATATTCTATTTTTTTTTTAGAGAGACTGTGTGGTTTGGTCACCAGAATCCAGCCGTGTAACTTCTAAGATAAATAATGCAAGCTTTGAGGAAATGTACTGTGTGGATAAGACAGTGTATGCATTATTTTTTTAATACTTAGATATTTTATTACTTTAACCATTTATTTCTGTTCTGTTGAGTTGGCAAAATAATAATTTGTTTTAAGATGATGCACCACCGCGTCTACTTGTTAGCTCCATGAGGGAAGTGTCTAGTAGGCATCCAAAGCAATTAGCTCTGCAGAGTACTGACAGTTGGGTGAACAGGGTGCTTTTAACTTGGAGACCCCGCCTATAATCAAAGTGAGTTGTTGCTTTTCCATTTCAAGAGCAAACCCAGCTTCTGGGTCTGCCACTTGCCTGTGAGGGGTCAAAGGTGCTATTCTGCAGGATGCAATTCTGCATTTTGGCATAAAAAGATGATAGTGGACAGCCTAGAGACTATTGGGTATTGCCTACTGATTACAAGGTGTATGAGGACAGGCCATAGCAATGAATGGGCACTTAGTACCTGAAACGCTTATGGAAGTGTACAGCAAAATTCCTTGTTGGTGATTGGAATAGCAGTATGTTGGAACAAGAGCACTAAAACCCAGTTTTGTTGGAAAATTCAGCAGTGTAGTCAGAAATTAATCCAGGCTGAAACATAAAGTGTTCTTCAGTATTTTCTAAATTCCTTTCCTGAGAGCATTCTGCTTCTGGAGTGGTGTGTTTTAGTTGTTCTGGACCTGAAAAGGCTTTGGACTCAAGGTTATCACTCTGTCTGAAAATGAGTTCAAAAATCAAACAAATCTCTGTTTCACATACTTGCATATCAGAGAGCATGTTGATGGGTTAATATTTGTGTGGAATGATAGAATTTCTTTGTACTTTTAAAGCTTGGTATTTTAAAGAAAGCTGTGTTTTGGGGGTGTGGGACCTACATTATAGATTAATTCCTGTAACATATACTTTGTACCCATATCCATTAGATGAGGTCAGTTATAACAGTTACGTTCCCTGTGACATTCATCTCCTCTGGATTTCTTACTCTGTAACGATGCTGCCAGAGCAGGTCCTTGTAGCCAGGCTTATTCATGTATTTGGGGAACCCGTGGGGATGTACAGACTGGCGCTACCAGATCTTTTTGTAAGATCGAGCAGTGCTCTGGGCAGTTTGCTGCTTTGCTAAAAGCCTCCACGCTAAAGGAGGTGTGGCTTTTCGTGAGCCAGAGTTCATTCTCATGGCATGGGCTTTAAGGTTGGGGCCCTCGGAAATATGTGTATTCTCTGTAAAGTGTAAAATGAGCTAAGCTTTATCTTTCATATTTTGTGCCTTTACGTCTGTATAGGTGGAGTATATCTTATTTTAAAAAGAAACTTCAGTAACTTTTGGGATTTGGGAGTAAGGCAGAATATGCAGAATATGCAATTTTATTTTGTCATCTTTATCCTGCTCATTCCGTAAAATTTGTAATTGTTGTCCTTTCTTCAAAGTATTTTAAAATTATTTTTATTTTTTATGAAAATCTAAATGTTTTCTTCCTTTTTAAGTCCAGTTTTGCCCAGTGTGGGTTTGAAGCAACTCTGCAGCAGAATGTTTATATTTCAGTTTCAGGAAAAATGATACCAGTCTGTTCAGAAATGGAGTATTTGCAGTAGTAAGTGGCATCTTTACAAGCTAAACATAATGATCAAAGAGTAGAAGAAATAACAAATTTAGTTGTCTTTTGGACAAAATTACAATGGAATAGCATTTGGTTTGTCATTTAGCTTCAGTATGATTTATTTTTCTTCTATTTTAATTGAAGAACAAATCCAATTCATAACTGAATGCAATTCAATCTTCTCATTTTCTGATGTGGGTAGAAAATATCTGTTTTATCTGTGTATAGGAGCTACAGTAATTCAAGCTTATTTTTCCTTTTGAATAACTGAAATAAACTGAAAGAGTCAGACATTCATTACATGACATTATTGTGCCCAGACACATTTTTAGAATTAATGAATTTTACAGAACACTGATTCTTTGAGTGCTTTCCTTTTTACTCTCATTAGTGACTATTCCTAGATTGGACATATGACAGATATGCAGCTAAAATAGTAAAGATTTTCTACAAGGTTGCCTGTTAATTTAGAGGTGAAATCTGAAGAACTTGCAAATAGAACTATTCCCAACTGATAGGGGTTTTTTTCTTTTTTTTTTTTTTTTTTCTTAAATCTGTTGTTCCTTGCTAAAAAAGTAAGTTTAGCTAAATTCTGCACTGGAAGAATAAGTTGATTAAAATAGCACAGAAATGCTAGAATTAAGGTTTCCAGTGATCCTTAGTACAGCCCCATTGTATATGGTACATTATAATACAGTGTTAATTGATTGCATTTTTTTTTTTGTCCTCAGAACTCCTGACTCATTCTTTGCATGGAACGAATACTACTCACTTCAGAGTTAGTTATTCAGTGATTTTCTTTTTATCACTGATTGCTCATTATATGGCTGTCTGCCATCTTTCCTGTACAGTATTCAAACTCTATTGTGAAGAAGAATTACTAACTTTCATGTGCTCTTTTGTGGCACATGTCACACTATGAAAGTACTTAACAAATATTAATTATTTTTTTTTTCTTCACAGTACTCTTGGGAGAAATATGTTATTCTCTATATCAGAGATATAGTTTGGTGGAGGTCCAGAGAGAGTAAAATAAAATTTAAAAAAAGATGAATTAAAACCCAAACTTCTCAGTCATTCTGCAGCGCACTTCTAGGGTGTACTTTTTGTGAAAATGCTTAGCTTTATCTGTACATCTTTATACGTTTAAACAGCTCATTTTTTCAGTGATGGATATATGAACTTCTAGAGATCAAATACCATGGTTGAAACAAGGAATGGATAATTATTGATCACTTCCTAAAAGGGGACATGGTTAGATGGAGTGTTGTTCTGATCTAGTATGAGGTTTCTTTATTCTTGTATGTAGATGAGCTTCATTGTGTGTGTTTTCCAAACATAAAATTAACAATTTGGAACCCAGCATGTCCACTTTTATGATCAAGAACATATGCAACTTTTTATAGGTTCCGGTGCGTAGCTTCATGGAGACCAAATGGTTTCATCACAATGCTGGAAGTAATAGATTGAGGCTACAAGTCTCCTTCACCTGAATACCAGAATCTTTGTGTGGCCTAAACTCCTGACACATTGGCCGTGTAGGTTGTTGGATAACTTGCAGGTGGCTCATGGGTAGGAGATGAGAGTGTTCCCTGTGGTCCGCTTCAGTGTAAAACAGGGCAAGGTGAGGTAAGCTGATGGGTCCTGACATGATGTTTCCATTTCAACGGTTTGTATCTTGCTTAAAATAAAATAATTAAGGATTTGCTTATTTTGGCAGCTTTCATGCCAACAATGACCTCTTGATGATCATTTGACATATTTCATGCACAGGAGCTGTGTTTGAATTCAAAGCCGTATGCAGATCAAGAACCAAAAAGATGCTTCACTGTTTAGGACACTGATTTACTGTCAAGAGGCATGGATTCATTTTACCACACTCTTACTTTGAGATGTTTGATTAACAAACTCAAAAGTGTTGGGTTTAGTGAGAAGTAGAGTATTTAAAACACCTCTTAGGGACTCTGATATAGGGGTTTGTTTTTTCATTTGCAAGTTACTAATCTGTGAAATTGGGGTGGGGAGGGGCTAAGGGATTGAGGAAGAATTCTATAAACAGCAAAGCCACTCTTTCTGTGAGATTGTGGAAAGATCATTAAAACATTATATATACTTTTTCTCTTTTTTGCATTTCTTTTGATGGCTGTATAGAAGTCTGTACAACATAATTCTCCTTTTCCAGAATTCTCCTATTTCTATGGAGAGAGGGAGAACCAAGAAAATAAGGAGAAAAATGTTTCTTCTGTATTGCTGCTTTTCACTTTGTTATTGGCTGTTTGTTAAGGGAACTTGCTGTTTTTTATATTTTCAAATATTAATTAATAGCTTCTTCTATCCTCCTTCATGCTTGTTTAGGAGGTAAACAAGTTTATTTCTGTTTTACAAATACGTAAGGGAGACAGACCGATTCTGGGTCTGAATTTGGGAGTTGGTAGTTGGTAGTACTTGTTCCAAAATAAGTACTAGACTTGCTGTTGAAAATGCGTGGTTGTGTTCAGCTCTTAACATGCCTGCAGTCTTTAGTTAAAGTAGAGATAGTATAATAATGAACTAAAGATGAAAAAATATGAAAATGTGTTGATAGAAACTGGCCTTATGTAGCAATATTAAAGAAAGATCTTTATTAGATGTCCAAACATAGGATCTTAGAAGTTTCAATACAAGCTTTGACCAGTATTTTTTTTGTTGGCTTTGGGCTAGTCACTTGAACTTGGCATGCGTCTGTCTTGGCTTGATTATTCCTTTCATTTACCATAAATCAGAGTGATTATGCTGAAGTTACTGCAATTTTATGGAGGTAAAAGTGCTGTAAAAAAGCAGAGACAATGCTACAGTGGGAAAGGGCTGTAGTCTGGTGCTTGAGAGGTGAGTTTAGCTATGGAGCTGAACCACAGACTTCTCTTTGAACCTTCAGGAAGTTAGGTCAAATGTTCTGTCCTTCAGTTTTTCATCTGTAAAATGGGAATGATAGTGTTCTTTTTTGTTTTCTTTTTCGTTTAACTTTAATAAAAGTTAATTTATGTCATTTGAGGGATGTTCAGGTACCAATGATGAAGGTCATAGGAGTACCAACATTGACTGAGTTTGTCTCTGTGGTGTTTAATAGAGTTTTTAGTCCCCTATAACTCTGAGAAAGAGAAGACTGCCTGATATTTTACCATAAAAGTGAAGATTTACACTACTTAAATAGTTGAAGTGCTAAGTAATATTACAATTTTGTTTTCTACTTCATCCACCAGTCAGCATTGTAGAATATTTGTTTAGTAGAGTATGAGCATCCTTCACTTGATTTAACTCCCTTAATGGAATCTCCTACAAGTTTTCTGGTGCCAGGTTTTCTGATGCATTTTGTCCCACTATCAAAGTTAATATCCTGGGAACGGCTTGAGTTAGCTAAAGAAATTGCTAGTGACTATGGTACTTTCATATTTGTAGATTTATGTTGCTACTGAGCCTGTAACCCTAGGGATTTTTTTTTTAAATTTAAGGAGGGTGCAGAACATAAGCAAGTGTTATACTTAATCTTATCTATTAAACATCACCATGCAGTCATCAGAGTACAGTCATTGCCTGTCCCTTGTGCTTTTCTCAGTATAACTTACTGCTTTGTTTTAAAAAAAAATAAAATAAAAAAAAAAATCAGGGCACTTACAAATCTTCTGTAAAACTAGACGTTTCAACTGAGATCAACATTTTGTTGTTCAAAACAGGATAACAGCTGTGACTTTGTAAGCTACTGTTAGTGGTTTTTAGAAGCTAATTTGTCAGCTAGCTGGCACACTGAGCTCATTTGCCGAAAGAAGTTGATGTCATCTCCCATATCGTTCTTTGTCAAAGCTCAGCGTCTCTTTCTTTAACCAGTGATTCTCAAATAGAACGTTACAGAATGGGGCTGTTTGCCAGTGGCATTAGTTTTCTGTTTATGTAACTTCAATTTAGATCATTCATGGCTTAACACAAAATTGAGTCGTCATGTGAGAGTTGGTTACCCTTTTTTTGTATCTTGTATTCATGATATGTAGCTTCTTTTTGTGTGCTTTGAATAAAAAAACTTGAAGAGCAGAAATGTTTATTATTTTCAAGTATTACTACTTAATTTATTCACACAGTATTCAATGTAGTTTATTATTGCTTGTTCCTATTTCCCAAAACTCCTATTTCCCAAAACTTTCCTATTGCTTGTTCCTAATTCCCAAAACTACAGTTGCAACTGTAGTTTATTATTGCTATATTGTGCTCAAACATAATATAGCACAAAATAAGGATTTATTAATGACTATAGCTATTGATTAAAAACAACGTTTCTTGGAAGAATGAATGTCTAAAATCAGTGTTTATCAATTAAATGTCAATATATTGTTTCAACAAAAATTTATTTATAATTTCTGTTGAACATCCTGTCTAAAAAGGAACTGCAAAACTGCATCTTTTCAGGTTCTGTCTTATTGCTAAGAAGTAATTGCAACATTGGCATGGAATTTGGTGGAGCCCCAGTAGTTTTAATCTTTTTAGTAAATTGCTTAGTGGCTTTTTACTAGCTTTAGTGTCTCAGTAGCTTTACAAAGTGTTGTGGGATATGCAGAAGAGATCTTTTTACAAGATATCAGCTAAATAAAAGATGAGAAATTAAAGGTAGGAATAGTTTATTTTCACACTACAGCAAAGTTACTTGTGAGATCTACCAAGGTTCTTGGAGAAGTGAGAAAGCTTGCTAACGGCAAAGGGATTTAGAGTACTGAAATCAAATGCTGAATGTGTAGAGCCACCCAAGGATTTCACAGAATTTAATGGGTGATAAAATAGGTGAAATCCATTGCTGATAAACCCAAAGTCATGTGCATGAACTCTGTGCTGTTTATTTTCATAGAAAAAGAGATCTGAGATTCACAGTGGATAGCTCACAGTGGATAGTTGAGGCTTAGTAGTTGTCAAAAATTGATTAGATTTTAAAGGAATTGAGACTATATGAGGAAAACAGTGTTACTAGTAGTTCTGCTGTTGTGCTCACCCTATTATAAAAACAATATTCTAGAATTAGAAAAGAATTGAATGAATTCTGTACAAGGAGAAACTAAATTGACAGGGTGCTAAAGCCTGGAAAAAGATAACTGGGAGGGGAATGTGATAGAAATCTAGAATTATGAGCAATGTGGAGAAAGTGAATGGGAACAATTATTTCCCTTTTTCATAACAAAAACTAGGGGCACCTAATTAAATTATCAGATGGCAGGCTTAAAATGAACACAAGGAAGTAGGTTTTTTAACAATGTGTAATTAAATTGTTGAATTCATAAATTCATTGCCACAAGGTACTGTAAAAGCCAAAAAATAGTAGCTTAAAAAGGAATAAGAGAAGATCATGGAGGTGAGGTTTATCTATAGCTATAAAACACAGTTGTCTAGTCATAACCTTAGGCTAAACTTTAGGTCTGTTGGAGGGAAAACCAAGTAGGGGCTTTCCCTAAGAATTCAGTACTGGCCTTTATAGACAGTACTTGATCTCTGTACAGATCCCTACTCTGAAGGTTTTGTGTATAGATAGACTGATAACAGTATCTAGATTATAGTGCTACATACTGTGTAACAGTGTATTACTATGGGGAAAAAAGTCACCACGTCTTCAAAGATCTGATGTTAGCATATAAATGAATAACCGGTGTAAAATCAAGATGCAGAACCTTAAGAACTTTATTTGCTTATCCTTATAAAGGTAAGTAGGCTTTACTTCTGCAAAAGTATTTTCAAAAGCATATAACCTCAGTAGTATTAATTTGATTTATAATTTATTGGTCATCCAAGCATTAATATTTCACTGTGAATTTTTAAAACAATAAGGTATTTTCCAGTTTCCTTTTCTCAGGGTAGTCAATCTGAGGTTTTTCAAATCCCCCCCCCCCCAACCATTGTCTTTATTTTTTTAACATTTTTAAGCTTGGTTCTTTGAATGACGAAATTTTGTGCTCCAGTTGTTGATCTTCTTAATGATTTTGCCTGGTCTTTCTGGAAGAACTGGCCTCTTGAAAGCTATATGACTACCCTCAATAGCTGTATGTATTGTAAAAGTGAGGCTTCAAATGGGAAAGGGATTACCACTTTAAAAAGTCTGGAAAATGCTGGTTTTAATAATCTGTGCTTTAATCTTGTAGTCCTTTTCTGAAGGAAATAGCCCCATTGAAAGCTATGTGAATACCCATGGTATTAAGGCTACTAAAATTCTATTAATTTATCTAAAATGACTGACTTTCGGGAGAGATTCACTTGGGTATTTACTATTATCCTACTTTATTTCCTAAAAGTATGCTTTGATGAAACCCTTTGGGCATAAATTTGGTTCCATTTCATCCTTAAATATGAACAAAATTAAGCCTTAAGGTGTGCTTAATAATAAAAAAGCTCCAGTAAAGTTTCAAAATATAACATTGTAGATGATAATTTATAATAACTCTTAATGTGATAGACAGGCAAAATATACTGAAACCATAATGTGTGTATCTGTTATTAAACACTTATTTGAGATTTTTTTTTTTTAAATTTCAGTTTTGAATCCAGCATTTATCATCTTAGATTTCAACCATGCTTTTATATATGCCCGAGGGTGAACTTTATACATCTTTTTATAGATTAGAAACACAAAATGTTATCACACTGCCATCTGGACTGATTTATCCTTATATCGTCACAGATTTATGATTATTATATTCCAACACTTAGTGTTTTCTTTTTTGAACATTTCAACACAGTAGACTAGTAAATCAAAACTTCCTTTTGAAAGATTGATTGGTGCAAATGTATCTAATCACATCCAAAGTATATTCAGAAGTCTATTCAAAAGCGTTGATACCGTGTTTTTGGATTACAGAAGGACCACATGTATTGTAAGTGGTTCTTTAATGGTTGCATAAAACTCGGTCCTATTTTCCCTGGATCCTGATTATTTCCAGAGGTAGTAGGTAAAAATTTCTAACTTCCCCTTCCTCTTTCTCATCCATTAAAGAGTTTTTTGAGGTAACAGTTTTGTGGCCTTGACTGATTTCTGCATCGCCATGTGATTATTTAAAAGCCTACGCCTCTGTCAGTGTGATAACAAGGTAATTGAGCTGCTTTTCCTATCTATATTTCTTAGATTTACTACAGATACTCCTTTTTAAGGCATGTTTAACTGCAGACTTCTCTTCCTCCCCCTGCTGCCTGTGAACACCCTCCATCCCCAAAAAACTTTTTCAGGTGGTCTGTTGATTTTTTTCAAGTGGCACTGAAAATTCAGATCAGCAATTGTCAACTGTATTTTTATGTTTTTAGAAATTGCTTTACAGGGCTGGGTGGTAGGATGAAATTTTCCTTGTATGACAACCTTTTGGGGGGATAGCCTACGCAGTATATATGCATGCTTATCTGTATATTCGGCAAAAGTGGGCTGGCATTACAACGAGGCCGAGGAGGACATTTGAGGTGACATTGTTATCCTTTTCTTGTTTAAAAGGAAAATAACATTTATTTCGATGCATAGACTTTACGGACCTTTTAAGTGTCTGATGTTACTGTAATAGTATAAAGCTAATAACAAACCTCTCTTAAATAGCAAATTCATTTTGATTTTGCCAAAATGCTGTTACATTTTTTTTAATTTGCTTAATTGTTGTATCAGTGTGAATATTTTGAAAGCATGTAGAACTGAAAACACTGTAGCCAGATGTACTTGCTAATCTCTGGAAAAGCCTGGAACATGGGTTGGGCAAGACAAGTAGCATAATATGGGGATATGTGTGGCATCATTAGTAGTTTCAAATAAGTATCATGCAAATGTAAATATGGGTGGTTTGTGGGGTTTTGTTTTTTTTAGAAGTAGCAAGAAAATAATGTTGTTAAAATTTAAACAAAGTGTTTAATCAGGAGGAATTTATGCCTTGTTATAACAAACCCGTATTGAGTCACTTGTTGACGTATTTCAGTATTTTGTCTATAGCAGTGGCCAAATTTGGTTACTTAAGAAGAAAGTATAAGAATTGTGAAAGAGGACAGCTGTGCAATAGCCTGCTCATATGGGGAGGAAAAAACCCACCCGACCATCAGTTAGTGATTTAAGTTTCTGAAATACAAGCATATTTCATAAGTTATTTATAACAGGAATTTACGAATTCTTTAATTCAACTTTAACCTGAGGTATTGTGTTGTATTATGGCCATTGCCACATGTTTTTAGAGAAAGATGAAAGAAAATTTGCAGTAGATATATGGGATAATCAGCTTTCTGAGGTGGTCTTATTGTAATCCTTAATACCAAGATAACATTTTAAACCTCATATCATGAGGTTTGTATTTCTTTCAAAACATGTTTGAATACTAGCTGTCAAGGATCCAAGACATGTTTGAGTACTAACGCATAATTGTTGTCCATGTAAGCATTCAGTTATAAAACCATTGAACAAATTATTCAATGACTTATTTTTCTTGATATTTGAGTCCTACTTTTCTCTTGTCCAGAAGCTCCAGTTCTAGTCTTTACTGCTTTGATTTGGCAAGGGAACTGGATCACAGCTAATTTAAGGCTCTTTTCTTTACACAAGAGTTTATTTTTACAGAACTTCTGCGTCACTGTGTCCTGCATCACTTTACTCATTGGCCCATTTCAGCAAAATTTGACAAAATTAAGAGTGAGGGGAGTGGGAGATGGCTGGTCAGTGCAATTGCATTAAACCTTGTTTCTTAACACTACAAACAGTGCTGGAGAGGGATACTGAGAGATCGGTGAGTTCATCTTCCCTTTTTAAATAGCAAATGTACTTAATATTGGTGGATTTTACACTTGTAAGGCAGGTTAGTGGAAATTTTAGAATCTCCCATTTAGTCTTTTCTAAGGCTGCCCTTGGCTTATCTTTCTGTCTTGCTAACTTGTCTTCAACATCATCAACTGCAAATGAGTTATACAATATAAGTACATTCTGTAGGAAGATTATTTCTTTCAGTTAGTGGATAATCTGAGAGTGGGGCTACATCCTAGAAGGAAACAAGCATTTCCATTCTTTGGAACTCAGTGGAGAGAGTGAAGAGGCTTCATGAAGTCTTTCTGCTTTCCATCAGGGCCATGACATACAGGTGATGTGTGACAATACAGTATCTCATGGTTTTAATGGTATCATCAAAAGATTCTACACTGACAGACGGAATAGTTCTGTAACCCTTTTCCTGTTGACTTATGGCACTTACATCTCATGTTGATTGAATGATTCAGTATTTTACCTGCCACACAGTTGTTTCAGATTGATATCGACAAGTGAGAGATTTGCTTTAAAGGCGTATGATGTTTTCACTCATTAAAAAATATCCACAGGTCAATAGATTTTGTTGTGAATTCCAACAGAAATGTCTTCTGTGTGAGAGCAGGACTTAGCACAATCTTTCCATTGGATGAAGAGAAAGATTTAATGTGTTTCCTCTCCGAATCCTGTTACCCAGAATATTTTAACCCCCTAGAGTTGGATAGACTTTTAAAAATACTGGGGTGGTTCTAGTTCCAAGATCTTTTGGGTCTGTTGGTGAGGACTGCTTTGACTGTCTTGAAGTTCCAGGAAAGTGTATGTCTGAACCTTGCTGGTTCTCATTGTAGCATCCCCTGGATAGAGGATGGGTCTTGTTGAAGTGCATGTCACTCCTTGGTGGGAAACCTCTCATTGGTGGCAGAAACTTCTGTTGTAACTCTTCAGTAGATTTTCTTTTTATTTCTGGTTAACCAGGCATGAATCTTCTCTTCCTGTTCACTTATGGCTAAATAGTTGTTGCAAGAAGGATTCATTTCATTAACTTCACATGTCTTCATTGTCAACGGATGCACCTGAGAAAGTAAGCATAACCTTTCTTTCTATAGCCAGCAGAGAGAAATAAGCAATTTTAGTTAGTGATTCACCTGAAAATAAGTGTCTAAAATCAGACAGCCGAATCATAACACGTTTCTCTTCACTGCCTTTGAAGGAAGCATGGGTTGACTCACTTAGACGTAGGTATTTGGTCCCCCTCAGAAACATCATGCTTCACCCATAGCTTAAGTATTTCTTACTCAAACTGATGGAGAACAGGGCCATGAAGTGCCATCTGTTACTTTGAGGTTCCCGTCAGAATCTTTGCCATAAATGTGTGCTTCTGTACTTGCGCAGTGTATGTCACTGGGGCAGGTCTTTAAAGTACTTTTACATCGTTTTGCGTGAATGGTGTAAAATAGTGTTGTTATTGAATCAAAGCTTCTCTTCTAGGCTGTGTAGCTGGACCTAAATCTCAGATGTGTTTTTTTCTTTTCTGCTTTTTAAACATGCTGACTTAATTGTTTTTTCTTAGAGTACAACAACTTTATTATATTTTAGTTAAAATTGACTGTATACTTCTGTTACATTTCCGTATAATGTTTGTATCATTAAAACTTCTCAAATAAGTATAGCTAAGAATTTTTAATGTTGTTAGGGCAAGTTTTGTCACCATTCTTTTTCCTTCAATAATTAAAAAAACGAAGAAGCAAAACCAATCCATCAGTCAATCCTAAGATCTTATATGACATTCATCACGTTTTATCTTTGAAACAGATCCTACATTCGCTTTTGTAAATCAACATCTTTGCTTGTGGAAACAATTCAGTGAGGCTTGGCTAGGGTAGGATAATCTCCTGTAGGTATTACATTTGTAAGAGCAGCCCATTAAAAAGACTCTTACCCCAGTAGAGAAACTACACCTGACTTCTAGCACTTCAAACTGGTTTGTTGAAACTTCTGATTTTGGGATCAGACCCTAGATGTTTTGAAGTCATGGGTGACTCTAATATTAGTGACAATATTAGTGACTGCAGCTGCAGTTTAACTCCGTCTCTGAGCTAAAGGCAATAACTTACCTTTCCTCTTAAACCTGTCCTCTCGTTTTGACTGTGGATGGTATGTTCCCTGTTCCCCAAGCTTGTGATTTAGATGTCATCTTCAATTTCTCTAAGATTTACCTCAGAGCAATTATGGCATATCTTGCTGTTAAACATTTTGCAAGATAACAGTATTTTCTTCAAACTTTTAAGTCAAAGTTTAATGCCATGTGATTTATTTTAATTAACTCTGAAAGAAGTAGATTTTTTTTTTTTCTTTGGCTTGTGAACTCCTTTGGAAATGTGTCTGCACGGTTTCTTTATACTCTGTGATTGGGGCATGTAAGTAATCTGTGATAACAGAGCTTAAAGGCCATTCAAAGGGGAATGAGAATAGTATGTAAAATAAAATGTATAATCTAAGTTCATTTTTGTGGGCAGATAGTACTTAAAATGAGAAATTCTTTTAGTTGCAGGTATTTGTTTTTTCTGACTTACTATTTCAAGTTGACTTTCGTTTGCATTGAGTTATATTCATAGTCATCTCAGTAGCAATTGAAACGGTGAATATATTCTCACCACCCTACTTGTATTTGTGTTGTTTTTAGAGAGTTTTTCTTCTAGGAAAAAGAAAATAGTTGATGTTAAATATTTTTTCATTTCAGGTTGAACTAAAATAATAATACAAGCAAATCTTAGCTCTAAGCATTGAAGAATATTGTTGAAAAGCAGGAAATTCATATTGGGACAACTTATAATAAACTTAATCAGCAGAATTGCATTCTGTTTAATGGAAAGGCTCTGTTGAGTCATTCTCAGCCAAAGCTGAGAGCAATCACTAGAGTCTGTGCTGCTTAAAAGGACTGATTTTTTTTCTTTCTTTTTTTTTTTTTTTCTCTAAAGAGGAGGTTCATGTGGACTGAATTCCCTTTTACAAAATGGGCATGTTTCCCAGGGAAAACATGATACTTCTTCACTAATCAGGATGGAGCCTTATCCTGCAATGGGACCTACATTTTGGTCTTTTCGCCACATCATTGCTGTTTTCTACATGGACAAAAATAGATATAGAGTAAACCAACCCAAAAAGTCAATTATAGGGTTTTATAGTGATGTACTGTGAAAAATTTGGTCATGTTTTTCATTATACAGAATGTTCTTTCCGAAGACATAAACAGAAAAAAGCACATATGTTTGATTTTAAAAATAACTTTGCTTAGCTGTTTAAAAATGCTGGAGACATTTTGGATAGTTCTAAATGATCAGCATCATAATTATATGATAAAACTTCTGTGTAAAGACCTATCTGGTTTATAATTATTTAACTGTTGGGAGTTTGGGGTTCAAGAGGTATACTTTGAAAAATTTCTCATACATATCTGAAAAGTCTGAGTTATTAATCTTCCTCTCCTCTCTAATCAGGAAGTAACTGTTAAATCTGTGATGTCAGTTTAGGGGGAATGATTTAATTTAAAAAATATTAACATGTGAAAGAAATATTGGAATGAATGAAAACAGTTTGGTCCACTGACATTTAAACCAGTGATTATCCTAGGATAGTGTAGTGTAGGAGAGATGTTGAAGTAATAACTACAATTACAGTATCAAAGCAATAAAAATTAATATGTTATAATAGAATTATAAACGAAAGCCACACTTTTTCAGTTGCGGGTGCCTGAAGTTCAATAGATAAATCCATATTTGGACATCTACAGAAATGTAGTAAGACTTTCATAGGTGTGGAGCTCTGGCACTTCACGGTGTTTTCATGGCAAATTGCAAATGCTCAGCACTTTTGCAAATGAGTCCAAATCTGTTTAGGTTTCTAAATACGGACACTAATATTTGAAAAATGAGAAAGATTTGAAGATGTTAAGAGTTATACAAATTAGAATAGCTGCTTTTTGAATAATAAATGCTGGTGGGTTTTTTAGATAGCTTAATTTGTTAGGTTTAATTCTTGCTAGGTTTAGTTTGGGCCTGATCCAGTTCCTAACAAATTTAGTGGGAACTTTTGAAACCTTTATTTATATGTTTAGTCAGAAAACATGTTAATAATAAATTTGCTTGTTGTTTTGCTTGACACTGAAACTAAGTAAACAGTTGCTTGCTTAGATTTATATGAAAACACCCTTTAATCTTATTCTTTAAAGAAAAAATAATTCATAAAAATTGCTATTTCTTGAGATTATTACATATGCTAAAATTATCAGATGTATAATGTAATGAGATGCTACTAAGTTGGTTACTAATTTTTTTATGATTTCTAAGCAGTCTCTTTCCAGTTTGCAAATACTTTGTGTTTCCAGTACAGTGACCACAGTCAAAAGAGTACCCTTACACACCAGCAGTTCTTGTTGCTTGTGTAGTGTCCTCCTACTTCTCTCCATTGTCAGTCTGCATCATCTTTTTTATTTCTCCACAGAAAGCAGACTGTACCACCACCTTTTCATTTAGTTACCATATTTATGAGGTGCTTCCTTTGCATGTTCTGGGTAACCCAATACATATTTCCTCCTACTTATTTCCTCTGTACAACTTGATTTCCCCAAGCGATACCGTATTTCACTTCCTTGAACTTCAGTATTGCATTCCTTCTGAATGTCTTCTAATTAATCCATGGATCTCTCAGGCTTCCTTATGCTCTAACTCAGCCATTGGGCGTGTCTCCAGTTTATGCATTTAAAGGACAAAAGTGTATTTTAGCTTATCTGGCCTAACCTATTATGTTATCCCTGTTAAAAAGTACTTCCACCTAAAATGTTAGTGAATGTTTGACTAAAACTTTTCTTCCAAAATGTAATCCAGATTGGATTTAAAACATGAAAAGATAATGAATCTACCATGTCTCTTGGTATTCTGTTTAATTAATTAATCAATCACTTAAGAAGTGGTTGTATTAAATCAAATTTGAGTGTGCCTGGTGTTGATTTACAGTCACTTTGGCTGTCTCCACTCTTTTATGCATCTTCCTCCAGGAAATATACTTTTCTTAGGATATTGGGTCACCTCTTGATGCTTTTTTTTGCTAAGCTAGACAAGTTGGATTCTGTCTGTGTTTTGCTTTAAATATATTTTCTAGTCAATAACTTGTTTCTCTGCTTTTAGAAGTGGATCCTGGGACTGGGCACACAATTTCAATATCTGTATCACAAATGAGGCATAAAGAGGTGAAATAACTTTCTGCTCTTGCATATGGTGATCTCATTAAACACTTTTGAGTTATTGTACTGGGCGCTCCTATTAAATTGAATAGCTGCTCTAAATCTTAACTTCTTTTCAGTGTTGTCTTCTAGAGCGTTGTCCATTTTGCAGGTATGGTGTGTATTTTTCTCTGAAATATGTACCTTTACTTGGAGATCTATATCGAATTGTGTTTTGTTGGAGTAGACTCCTATTTGCTAGGTAATCCACATCACGTTAAATGACTTGACTCTTGTACGGGATGGTGCTGGGATGGCGTCCCGTTGTGGGGGCAGCATGGACTGGGGGAAGGTGAGGGGGTGAGCAGCTGTGTGGATGCGTAGCTACTGGCTGGGGTCAACCCACCGCATCTTCTTCAGATTTTCCAGTCTCCCAACTTAAAACCCTTGGCAAAGGTTGAAACAGGTGCATAGACTTGTGTAGATGAAGCAGAGTGAGAGAGAGGATATAGGACAGGAGAAGTTGATGGAAGAATTGAAGAATGGAAAGGAAGGCTGGATGGAAGGGAAGGGAGGTGAATAAAATGTGAAGGGAAAAGGAGAAGGTAAAAAAGGAGAGGTGGAGAAAGGAGCTCTAAGAACAGCCAAAGTTGCCTCATTCCTCAGCAAAAAAAGACCAGAATGCGATGAGGAGGTCTCAGTTGCAGTGTTCCTCAAAACTCTAATGTGAACAGAGATAATAAAAAAAAAAAATATTTTTTTTTTTTTTTAACTAGGTTAAGTTGTCTCAGAAGTAGAACTGCATGAGGTCTTTGGGGTCAAGGTGGTGCAGGAATTCCAAAGACAAATTATTCTGATGTATGTCCATATATATCGCTTCTGGGCTTAATGGAATCAAATTGTGGTTACAATAAAGGGAACTTTGTTTACATTCTCTGGATCCATTTTATGTAGTTAAATCTAAGTAATGTTTCTTTTATAGGGATCATCACATACTTTTAAACCAGGGCCCTGCAATGGAATGCAACAAAATAGTGTGATGAAAGTATCTAGGAAATTAACTGTTAAGTCTGTACTCAACTCTTCTAAATTTCCATAAAACTTAAAGTTTTGATCACAGCTGCATTCACTAATACTATAAGTTAGTCTGGCCACCTGCCTTAATATCAAACTTTCTTTCAGGAAAAGAAAACATTTTCAGATTTCTGACTGCTAGAGAAGGTCAACAAATCTTTATTTTTTGTTCATGTGAATAAATGCATTTCTTGGTGACCAGAAAGTAGACTTCAGATAGTGTACGGCATAGAATTAATTTAAATTATTCCATTTGTATTTTGTACAAGCGAGAGGATGCATTCTGATGCTGCATTTGAACTGGATGAGACGTTGTAAATTGCCTAGAGGTGATTACCCTTGTTTCTAGCTCTTTGAAATATTTTCTTGTTAACATGATGAGAGGTTGTGTCAGTAGGTAGAATTTGTGTTAGCGTGGAAATGAATTTTAGAATGACACATCCAGTTACATGTGCTCACATTTTTGTGTAAAGTCATGTCATGACTGTAACGTTACTGGAATGTCAGAACAAAAGCAAGGTGTAAAGCAAGCTTTTAGAGAAGACCTTTTGGGGTGGCCTCTTGCTGTAGGAAAGTGGTGGTGTAGAGAAAAAACACTTGAAGGGTGAAATAGGACTCTAAGCATAGCTTTCTTCTCTCTGCTACTGGAGAGAGTATGCTCTCTTCTGATGCTTCCTGAGCAATGTAATCTTCAGGCATCGTCTCCTCCAGTATTTTCTGAGCACCGGCTTTTTCTTTTTTCCTTACTTTGAAATTCCTCTATAATGCCACAATTAAATCATTCTCTGTCATTTGTTTTCTAGTTTGGATAATTCTTGGCTTTACAAGTAGATACTGTGTATTAACACCATTGGCCTTTTTTTACTCTAGCACCTTGGGTTTGTGATTATGGACCAGAACACAGTTATTTGGATCTGTGAAGAACAAAATTGCATCCTGTTACTGTCTAAAAGTAAGATGAGAGGTAAAAGAGGTGGATCTAGATGAGTGAACTCAAATACAAATAATCCATACCTCTGCATTTTGCGCACTTACCTGTGACAAAGAGGGGAGGAGCCCTCTACTAGATCATTCATATAGATCATTCATTAGGGTTAAGTGAATCTCTCGAGTTGTTTATTTCTCTCTGCTGAGAATGTAGGACAATTAATGTTAATGTAAATACAGATATCTAACGTTTATCTGCCAAAGCTTGGGCAGGTGAACCAAAACATTTAAATAACTGAATAAAAAGTGATGCCTGCCCCTCCCTTAACATTGGGAGTTCTGTTATTGGATCTCTCTTCTCTGTCTAGCTGCTGATTTTTTTTGTTTGTTTTAACCTAAACTGTAGAAGGACTTAATTTTATTTGGGTCTTTTACCTATTTAATAAGCTGTTAATGAGCTTGTGGTTCACAAGTCATTAAGGAGAGGCTGGCATATAGACAATATGATAATATAAACATGTTTATCATCTCTTTTCTTAGAAAACTAGGCTGAAGACGTTAAAGGTGTAGATCAATGCCAATCTTGAGTCTGAATGTAGGAGCAAGTTGTAGACCAATCTGCAAAGCACTAAAGTTTTGGAAACAACAGTGAAACAGGTAGTCAAAAATTCTCAGAAGAGTTTGGGGAAGGAGATGAAGAATCATCTTCATCTGATCTGGGGATCCAGCAGCATGATCCCTGAAACATACGCTTTTCTGTGGATAGCTGCGTTGGTTAAGTACCATCAAACTGTAAACAGAACTGTTTGTTTGTGAAATGGAATCAATTTGGACTAGTCCTTGAGTTACAACTTAATTTTTCGCTGATGACAAACTCTAAAAATTTGTTGAGATCCATGTTGCCGTGAAGTTGATGTTCAGCTCCTTTAAGAACAGCGTGGGTAATTAATGCTAGCAGAATGTAATTTCATCCAGAGATATTGCACTGAAAATACAGTCCTTCAATTAATCTATATAAGTTCTTCTCTTCAATTAATCTTATATGGGTTCTTCTCTTCATTTGAGTTTTTATTCTGAGGTGCTGCTTGATGCATTGCATTGCTTGTTAACTTACATGACTTACCTCGCAGATTTTGGCTGCTTGTTACTGTTGTAGCATTCTGAGGTTCAGCTGACACCAGGACCATTTTATGGTAGGGACTCTTTGCTGCTGTGGTAATCTGTGAGTATGTAAAAATTAATTATGAAGGGATTGGAAGAGAATTAAATAGGTGTATGGATAAAAAATTGCTATTTTTTTACGATTTAAAGTTTCAGAGTTGCCCATCTGTCCCTTAGTCTATTTGCCAGTGAATGACCCTATGCTTGCTCAGGAACTGGCCCATAAATAGTACTGAGGGAACAGTAATGATGATGTCTTTTGGTAGTAGCATCTAATACTCAAAGTATGTTAGCAGTTGATTTGAATAAAAATCAGATAACACTTCAGGTGAATAAATGGAATAACTTTTTGGATATTATAAGGAAATGATCTACTGAATGAGAGTTGCATACAGGAATGGAAGAGAAGAAGAAGAAAAATGCTGCCAAGACTTTTCAGAATGAAGATCTATGATATATTAGAAGTAAGAGGCAGACCAGGAGAAAGTGATAGTCATCCTTCTATTATTTCTTCCACTTGATATCATTTTATCTCTTCTAACTTGTACACTTTCATATTTCTATGTGCCTGATGAATGTGTTCAAAAGTTCATTCACTTACGGAGCAATCTGGTTCCATTGAACATGTACGTGGGCAATGGCAGAGTTTTAACTCCGTTATTTCCCAAGGACTATCCAGTCTTTGATCTCTATGAAGGGCTGAAACAAAGCCTGTACACAGTCTTTTGTCTTTGAAAACAGAAGAAAGCTTGCTGGAGGTGTTCTTTTTTTGGAATGTTTTTGTAATTTTCCAATGATTTTAAGTCCTTTAAGTCTGAACAAAACAGTGAAAAGGGTACATGATTGTTTTTATGCCAAATTTGCATTCTTTCTGCAATATTGTGTGACATGCAGGTTAATTGAGAACCGCTAACTTTGTAACACGCTGGTTAGGAAAAAATACATGCTTGAGGGAAGGAGGAAAACCTGGAAAAAAGAAATTCTTAGGTCTCAACAGGATGAAGCAAAGAACATCTAATTCCCTCTCCATCTTTAGCTGTCCTTCATGTACTTTTTTTTTTTCATAAACCAAACAGTCACAGGCACAAATTATTTCTTTATTGTTGGGATGTTGCTAAAATGTTAACTGTACATATTCCATAGTAAAATTCCATAGTAAAAATGACAAAGTTTGTACACATGGTATCTATACCCTTGGATCAATAGCAACAGATGGGTTAGTAATTTTAGAATAGGTACACCTATTGGCCCATGCACTGGATTTTGACTGCAGAATTTGGCAAGAAAAAAATAATCATTTATGTAAAGAACAGTATAAACTACCAAGATTTATATTTGACAGTTATGTACATACCAAGAAATACTTTTTAACCTTTGATGTTTTGAGACCGCCAAGCTAATAAAAAGGAGTATGCTTTTCCCTTTAAAGCAGGCGTATCTTTGCATTTTGTCCCAATATGGTACTGCTAGTTGATGTTAATATTTTTCCTTTTGGTTTTCTGAATTCATAGGTGAAACTTTTTGGATTAACTGTTGCCCTATGACTTTCAGAAAGTTTATGGTGGTAGTCACTGCTAATTTAAGGAAGGCAGTATTAAATATTTATATTTATCCTGAAGAGCTTTTGATCATAGCTCCATCCCACTCCATCTCAGAAGCCAGCATTTTTCTCCCGTCTGTATCAACAATCCCAACTTCTTAGAAGTTGGAGATCATAAATAAGTATTTAAAGATATCTTAAATCTATTTAGTTCCAAAAATTCCTCTCTATTACCCTCCTCCATGCCACACACATACATGCAAAGGCAGAGCTTGGTGGCCCATAAAAACTCAATATTGACCCTAAGGCCCTCTGAAAATCCGCTTTGAAATCTTGGTTTTATTTTCTTCAAGTTGTTAATGGTTATAGTTCATATTCCCAAGTATTTAAAAGGTGTGGATCAGCACCTTATCTGCAGTGTTATTTAAAGTCCTTGGTGTTCTCAAATCTGCTCTGAATTTTTTTCATTGGGTTAATTATAGTGGGATTTTTTTTTTTAATCAAAAAGTATTTCTTTGTCCTTATGCCTAAATCTTGAAAATTCCCAGGAGAGAAATTTTCACATTCTGGAGTTTAGGACAGAGTTTTGCAAGACGCCTACTGTGTTTGGCTATTTCCATCTTAATAAGAAGGGCTTTATGTCTACTAAACCACTATTTCTACGTTTTTATGGAATTGGGCAGTGCCCAGTTCCATAAAAAGCCATTGTACCATAGCTGTAGCAGCAGCATTTCTGCAGATCAGCTACGTGAAGCAGTCTGTAGTTATTTGTAAAAGAAGTTAAAAATTGAATATAGAAACTTCAGGAAAAATAGCTTTTCTTAGAGAAAAACTGCAATTAGTTAGGTTTGTTTATGTGATTTACCTGGAGTTTTTTTTATATTCACGGTCACTCAGGCGTCTCACAGAATAAGATAAGGAAAAAAAATCGCCTAGCTGGAACTGTGAATTACTTTAATATTTTCTGAATCACTACTGAAATGCTTTGAAATGTATTTATATTTAGTATAAATTGTTGCTTTATGTTCAGCATAGTATCTTGAAGCTTGTATTTGTAGGCTTCAAGTTTTTTTTTTTCCTGTAGGTTGTGCTTGTCATTCAACAGTTTGTTGTGTTTATAATATTTTTATCCTGAATATTTCCATATTGACTTAAGTGGTAACAAAGGAAGGTTTTTGTGATGCTATTTCAGTGCTGGGAAGTAGTAGTCAGGTAGAATTTGGTAGCTTGGTAGTCCCTTTGGCACCTGTCACATCTCAAAACTCTTCAGTGCTTTAAAAAATTAAAGTCAGTAGCATAGATACCTACCAATATTGCTAATATTATAAGGACTGCTGTGTGCTTAATAATTGCTTCCAGCAATACTGAAGATATTTTAAACTCATAGTTAAATAGTAATTTCTGTCTTGATAATCTCTAAAGATTTTTGAAGTGTTAGGACTTCTCGATTAGAAAGTAGAGGGGTTAATATGAAAAATATGATCTTAATACAAGTGAAGTTTCTTCTTCGGCAGTTTTGTGTTCAATTTATAGTACCTAGAAGAACATCAGGGTATGGACAGAAACTACTCATGTATCAATGTAGTTAAAAATATAACAATATGAGTCCGTTAAGACTAATTTGTTCTTTTGCAGGATTTTTGTACATTACACGTCTAATTTTGCAAGAATGAAATTCTTGTAAAATCTGTTTTATAGAAGTTGGTTTCCTTTAGAAATGTTTTTGATCTGGCTTTATAAATGGTGTTAAATATAAATGCAACATGTGTGGTACTGAAACACTCATGAACGTTTCAGAAAGATTTTGATTTTTGAAGCACTATTTAATACCGTTCCAAATCCTCCGTGTGAGTTTATCTGCAAATCCATAGTGAAGTACGGCATCGTATCTTCCTGTAAATTCAGTGTAGCTGTAGGTAGGATTTGTCAATGTGTTGTTTGTATCCTTGTGTTAGAAGTTAACTGATCTTGGTCCTGTTACACCACTAATCAAACCATATATCTACTGTAAGACTTGAACAGGAGCTGTGCTTTAAAGGAGCTGTGAGCTGGGATGTAAGTCTCCGTATTATCACGCACAGCTTAGACATATTCTAGTGTGTTGATTTACTTGCCATCTGTTTTACAGTAAGCTGGATACCTGAGCTCTCAGCAGAAATTGTAAAATTGGGCAGAGTGTGTATGTATCAAGCACCAAATATATATTGTTAAAGATAGTTTACTTTCTTAACTTCATTATATTTTCCATGGAATTTCATGAATCTTTTTTTTTTTTTTAAGGGTCATAGTTTCAGGATCTTTTAAATGCTGTTTGCTGGAAGAATTTTGATGAAATAACAGAAACGAACTCGTTTTTCATCTCTTAACTTTCAGCGTGGCCTTTTTACTAAGAAAGGCTGACATCAAATACCAATTTCTTGTTAAAAAAAATCACAGTTAATTCCAACATGCAGTTGGTAAAAGACACATTATCACACATAGGTTAATTTTCTCTTTCCACCTCTTGAAATGATATCATATATACTAACTATAGCAGTTAGCCCTGAGAAAGTCAAGTGTTTTTCCTTTCAAGTGTTTTCTATAGGATTGTGGGGTTTTTTGTAATCTCACAATCCTCTGATCATTACTATTGTTTCAACTTAGATAAGATGGAATACATTTTTTAATAATGTATTTTTTCTGAAATATGAAAGTATTTTTGTGCATATAACACAATGTAGCCTTGCCAACATTCTTAAAGGATCCTGCTGAGCTTAAGGAATTGGAGGGCTTGTAATAAACTTTGGTTATTATGGTGAATTTACTAACTGTGTATTTTTATCAACTTAAATATTACTTAATTATTGCAAATTTTGGAGGAGACTCCAAGGAAGATAAAAGGACAGCTTTTATGTACCATCAGATGTAATACTTACGTCATTTAGAGCAGTAATGGTACATTCCTACATTTTCACATTTATCTATGCTTTGTGACTTTTGAGGATGCTGCTGTTTAAACAGAGATATGCTATGTAAAGTTATTTTAGATTTTTTGGATCTAAGATGAGCTAACACCAAATATGCTGTATTTTTTTCCTCTCCTCTCTTTGTGTCATAGGTAGTTGGTAAATGTCAGTGCTAACTGTCGGAATTACAGCAGTAGGAAAAAATGAGGAAAAATCAGAGCACCTTTTAAATATGTGAAAGGTGTATTTCTTATTGCATGACTTTTACTGCAGGTATATACAAGTACTTGGCTTAATAGGCCTTTCTTGGGGACAAGTGTGTTATTGCAAGTCTTGCTGATGAAGATAATTTTTTTTTTTTTCATAATTGAATTGGCTAGGCAGTTTTTCGCTGTCAACTGATGGGCTGTTTATCTCCATCTTGTTGAAAAGGGCTGCTTGGATTCAGTTCTTATTCCACCAAGGTGAACAAATGCTGTTCTGATGTTTGTATGCATCACAAATCCACCTAGTTAAAGTACTCATGAAACATGTATTTTATCATACTGAGTCAGAGTGATGGTCATTCACTGGTCAAGGACAAAAATGTGTTTGAGCTGAACAGACAAACAAAATGAAAGTCACTGTCAGTCAAAGAAAACTTACTCATGAAATATGCTTTCAAACACAACTTCAGGTTTTATTTTCTCTTGCTACCACCAGTTCACTGTGTAAGTGGAAGAGGACTACAGGCTTGGCCACAGGTAACATGATGCCTGACATCTGCCTACTGCCCGCTCAGAGGCTTTGTTGTTGGATAACCCAAGGGCCAGAGTAACAAGAGCTTGCCTTTACTGTCAGCCAGGTGATCATTAAGGAAGATGTTGAACAGAGTCAGACCCAGTATTGATCCCTCGGGTACACCTCTAGTTACTGGCCTCCAACTAGACTTCGTTCCACTGATCACCGCCCTCTGTGCCCAGCCATTCAGACAATTTTCAACCCACCTCACTACTCATCCAGCCCATACTTCATCAACTTCATCTTCCCCTTGTACAGGCAAAGATCAGAAATATTGCCCTATTTGGTCAGCTAGAGTTTGTGAGCGCTGCTGCCTCTGGCTTTGCCCGTCAGATCTGTTCTGTCTTCCCATGCTGCAGACTTCAGGATAATAATGTATTTAGCAGTATTTAATAAAGTATTAAGGAATCTAGAGAATGTGCATCAATGCTTCTTAGCTCCTAATTGTTAGTCACCCTCACCTGTTCCCCTTTTTTAATTTCTTCTCTATTTTAGCCCTTTTTGTTCCATTATTCCTTATTCTTGAAACTTCTTTCATTACTAGATGAATGAAACCTTCCTTTCTCTCTTCAGGATATCCCTAAAGCAAAAACTGTGTTCCAGCAATGTGTATATACACAAACACCCATGTCTATTGGGGCAGGAATATTTTTTTTTTGTCTGGTCTGCTTTCTTACTTTCTTAAATGTAACTTTCTATGCTTAGTAGGAGCATGAATGGACTGTATTCTTCTGTAGTCATGTTTTTTCCTACAAAATTTTCATGCTGTAGAGGGCTTAGTAAGTTAAGGTGTATTCCACTTTTGACCTTGTTGATACAAATTCAGGTATTTAATCACCCTGACTATTACTTGCTTAATTTGTGAGAACCATGAAAAATTAATCATTATGGCACAATATATAGGGCATATGGAGTGTACTTAATGTTTATTTTGGGGAAAAAACCCCACAATTTTTATAGCTTGTGTAAGTGGGATCACAGAAAAGTCGAAGTTGGAAGGAACCTCTGGAGGTCATCTAGTCCAATGAGCCTTTTCAAAGCAGGGTCAGCTAGAGAAGGTTGCTCAGAACTGCATCTAGTTGTGTTTTTAATATCTCCAAGGATGGAGACTACATAAACATCTCTTAGTAACCTGTTCCAGTGGTTGACCACCCTCACAGTAAAAGGGTCTCTTTTTTTTTTCTTATGTTGAAGTGAAATTTCCTGTATTTCAGTCCATGTCCATTGTGTCACCAGATGGGCTTTGGCTTTCCTAACCCCATTGCTTGGACGATGTCTCTCTATTCCTTCTGGGTCACCTGTCCCTGCTTCCACCTCTTCTGTGCTTCCTTTTTATGATTGAGTTAAGTCAGGAGCTCCTTGCTCATCCAAACAAGCTTCCTGCCTTCTTTGCTTGATTTCCTGTTCATCATGATGGACCATTCTTGAGCTTGCAGGAGGTGATCCGTGAAAATTAGCCAGCTCTCCTGGATTCCTCTTCTCTCCAGGACTGTACGCCATGGGATGCCTCTTCAGCCTTGTGTCCTTGAAAAAAAGATTGTGAGCATTGTCCTCACATTCTGTTTTTTGTCCCCAATGTATTTTTAGTTTTTCAGTTATAATTGGCAAGGTTTAAGCTTTCCTTGAAATTTTTTTCAATCATGGATAAGTTTTGGCTTGTTAAATTCATATTGTAAAACTAATGCTGTTTCCCAAGCCTTGGGGATATCCTGCCTGTGTAATTACAGGTTTATGCTGCAGCTATGCAGACGCAATTATTACCAATAGTATGAATAATTGCACCACTTGGCTGGTTTGTGGTCAGCCACTGTCTAGTACCTAGATGTGGAACAGTTAAAATAAAAAATAAAACAGAAAACTGCTGAAGTGCTTGTATGTATTGCTCCTGACTGGCAGTTTTGTTTTCTATGGTTCTGCAGGTATGATGAGATTTAATTGACAATAAATCCCACCAGGTGAAAAGTCCTGGATTTTGTCCTAGTTACTGGAAAGAAGATAATGTGAAGGGAGCATTATACAATTTTGTTCTTAATTTGGAAGCAGTCCTTTCCCACCCCTTCTAGAAATACGAATTCATATAAATGAATGTAGGTGAAGGGCAGTGTATGTTACATTGGAAGTTAGTTCTGATTAAGAAACTACTCGGGAATAGGATAGGTGATTATATGAACATTAACACTTTCATTGCCCTATATTGTTTAATGCTACTTCTTAAACATAAGAAAAGACCCAATTTTTTCACCCATCCCTCCAGCAGAACCTGACTTTGGGGGCTTAAAACAGGGTGATGTTCCTCTGTCTTGTTCCCCTCCTCCCCAGCTGTGACTCTAATGATCTATCATGAACACATGCCTGGAAAGCTTTAAATTTTGAGGTTTCCTTTGCACTCAGGAACTCAGAGAATATAGGAAATTAACAGTAGCTGGAAGTAGGATTAGTACTAGTTAGGAAAGCTGTTGACTGTTAGTATGTAATTTATAATGTATCAATTTTCTTTGAAACTTTTGCCAGATAAGTTTCATTTTTATGTACTTCTTTAGTGACATTTAAAACTAGGTAATTACTATGATGGGGTAAATGATCTTTTGGAAGACAATGTTTATTTCCATATAAAACATACGTTTAAATCACAGTTAGTACTGTGCTTATGGGCTAAGCAGGTGATAATCACAGCTGATTGTGGCTAAGAGAGAAATAGCATTCCCAGTGGGGGAGTGCTAGTGATAAAAGCGAGGTTAAAATACCTTTCTGATTGAAGTAAGGGTTATTAAATATTTGGGTTAGAGAAGAAGAGGAGGTGTTCAGAGGGAGAAGGAAAAGAAATGAATCTGTATAAATACAAGCCCAAAATCTTGGGATGCTAATAAACTGCCACTTGGACCACATAAATCGAGAGAAACCTTTGGTGCAAAAGTAAGTAGCATTTATATGCTTATCTTTCCTTTCATTTTGGTTCCCCTGTTTATTTAATTTTCAGCTTTCTTGCCTGTGTTTAGTTTCTTCAGGGTAAATGGCAAACACCAGTGGATGCTATTGCTGTAAGTACCTTGATCATGATGATATGTATACTAGTGTACTTGAGCAGGGCCCAGCATCTGATTACGTTGCTGTAAGATACTCAAAGGATATTGGGTGTTTTTCCACTTTGCTGCAGAATTTAGTGTTGAAACTAGCAGTAGAGAAATACAGGTGAGAAAAGTTTCTGATGGCTGAGTTATCCATGCAAGCTTCCTTAGAGATTCAGGGTAGTGGGGAGAATACTTGAATCCAAAAGACCATCAGAAAATGTGGCACTATATGTAAAATCAGATCTGAAAATCATTATATGATAACTTAAAGATAAGAAATGTGGTTAAGGTAACAGGTAAGTTAGTGAATGTACAGCTTCAGTAGTTTAGAGTCAGCTCAGTTCTGGAATAGTTTCAGTCCCATGGAAAATAGTCCTTTATTCTTTTTCATGCATTTGCTTTTTCTAAGGAACCCCGTAGCTGTAGTCCTACCAAGAGCAACAGAAGGACCTCTATTTATGAATTCCTGTAAAGCATTTAATGTTTATTGCTCTTATTGTTACAGAATTTCTCCTTGGTAAGGGAATTCCCTCTGTTTCTGAAGAGAATTTGAGGAGAGGAAACTGAGATGGAAAACAGTGATTTGCAGATAAGCAGGAAGGGAAGACTGCAGCTAATAAACGGAAAGTGATGTTCTTGTGAAAATAAATGTAGTAACAAGTAACCATCTTTTTAATCTTCATTTTTGTGGTGTTATACTATTCAATGTTTTAAAAGTAATGTGAAAATCTCAGTTACACATGAATATTTAACTGATATGTGAGCTCTACAGCTTTGGTTTGTGATTTGTCTCCAAAAATGGTACTTTGAAAGAAAGTATTCTAGAGTGGCAGATCACAAGTACACGTTGAAGCTTAAAATGTTTTTCTTTGCCCTTAGTGGTGTTTTCTCATCAGTTATATATCTCGTTAGTTATTTTTGCTAGGAGTTAATTCAATTTAACGTTTGGAGAGAACAGTGCTCTCAGAAATAACAGCCACTTTCTCATGGCTCAATTTTTTTTCTTATTTTAAAAGTAATTTTCAGATTGTAGACATGTTGATGCCATGTGAGAGGAGAGACTGCTGTTTTGCAGGTTCATGTAAGCACAAGTGGAAGGCTAAACAAGGTCAATCACATCGACTCAAGTTCCTGCTGTAGTTGGCATAACCTGCTCCACAAGTATGGAGAGTAAGGAGAAATTATTTAAGCTAGATTAACTGTAAATCGGGTTTTATTTTTCAATTTCTCACTTTTAAAACCCATATTGATACGTTGGGGTGCTAACCTATCCTTTATTACCAGTATTTTCTAATGTCTGGAAGGATTCTTGTATTTAATATGAAGAAGTCTGTTTAAGATCTTTTTTCCAAAACTGGACTGCAAATACTGTGAGCTGTTGGCATTGGAATTCATTCACTTTGTTTAATTCTGTAACAGTTTTCAGAGCTGCAAAGTGTCATGCTCTCAATGCGATGCTCGTTCAGCCTACCTTTAACTCTCTCATCCCTGCCAGGTTGGTATCAACGTCTTGGGTATTTGCAGAGAGTAGCGCTGTTGCTTCTCCCTTGCCCCCAAGCTGATGCATAGGATCGTGCACTGAAGGAAAGGGATCGGTTTAGTACTTTGTCCAGTCATCGGTATCACACCACAATCCTTTCCTGGAGGTCGGATACAAGTGACTTCAGTGAGTGGGTGTCCTAACCCTAACTCTGTTGTGATGTGCTGACATATGTTTTACAGACTTCAAGGAGGTGGTTTTTTTTTTTTTCCTTTCTCCCCATGTATATGGGAAAGCAGCTCATATCTGTAGGCATCCTAGATTTGGAGCTAGCAGATGCGCCTGTAATCCTCAAAGGCCGTTTCCTTAGATCTACAGACTTTTGGTTTTCGACACTACCACACACTTAAGAAATGAGCAGTTCCCTTGACTCAAATCCATAAGACACTCGTATCTCAGTTGAGTAATACTGCGTGTCCCAATAGCTGGGGTTGAAACTGGGCCGACTCTGGTGTTGCAATCACGTTGATTTGTCAGATAAAGCTATAATATGCTTTGATGCTGGTGTTTAGAGAACTCTATATATTGAATAAATGGAAGATTCTGTAGTGTGTTGCAAATGGTTTGAAAGCATTTTAACAAATAGGATTACAGTACAAAAGGGGTTTTGATGCTGGTTTATGAGGTTTGATTAGTTTTGTGTCTACTTCCAAAACACCTTTAAGAATTTTTCTTCTTTGTATAGCATATTAGATTCTTCATTCAAATGCTCAGTAAAGGAATTAGCTAAAGTAATGAATATAAAATGAAAATTTTATTTGGGGAAGGAAAGGCTCTGTTTCTGTGTTCTGATTTTAAACACATTGTTTGGTCGTAATGTGTAATGCAGTAATTCAAAACTCGCAATGTTTTAGGACATTTGGGAGGAGAACCTTAACCAGGGTTGCAGTTTCCTTGCCTCAGTTTATCTGGGTAATGGACCAGTGTAAACTGGGAGACCCAAATATTTCTTGGAAGAAGGTGAAATCCAAATCTGAACTCCAAATTTTACCTGTATTAATGACAGTACATATTCCACAAACTTGGAAAATGTACATAACTCAGCTTTAAAACTTGGCTTCAGTTCTTCATCGTTTAAAAGATGTGATAAATATAAGGGAAACACCAAATAAAAAGACAGAACATAAGGATACATGAGCTTAAGTACACTAAACTAAATCAAACACTGAATTAATCCTGTTTAGAAATACCACTAAAAAGTATAAAACGGTAGTGACCAATTACACAAGAATGGGATAGCCTGTCAACTAGCTTGTATTAAGAATACCTTGTGAGAAAAACTATAGCTTAATAATAGGTTTTAATCCTACCTTAAAAGGTAGGATTAGAAATGTAAAGCTTTATTCCCAAGGCATCCAGACTAAGACTGTTAAACTTTGTGCTAGCATCAGACCAAAGCTTCATTTAACCTGTTATATCATCTCCTGTGCTGGCCAACAGTGGATTTTAAGGAAGGAATATGAGAAAAGGGGAAACATATAGGGATACTTCCACAGGATGCTTTCCTAACCTCTAGCTATGTGTAGTACAGACTCCCTGAGCTAGAGGTGTCTTTGGTTTTAGTAGCTCTCAATGAATGTTTCTTCCATGAGTTTATCCAGCTGCTGTTTGAACCTGTCTAAACTTTTAGTAGTAGCTTGCAGCAAGTCCTTTATTTCTGTAAGTCTCCTCTTCCTGCTTATACAGCATGACTTTTAATGGTTATAAGAATTCCCTGATCTTTGGGTAGGAGGAGTGGTTGGAAAAGTTAATGAGTTTTATCTGTTATTTCTGTAAGATAGTCTAGTAACAACAGTTGGTCTATTTGGTGTATGATAAATAAAGCGACTAGAACTTCAGAGTGGGACCAAAAAAATGGGGTTTTTTTGTCTGTCAGTGGCTGATCAGCTGTACAATCCTGATCAAGTTATGTCACTTTTCTATGAGGCATAATATCCTAGTACTGACTTATGGTGGTGTTAATGCAGGTGAGGGTTTTCTGAACCAGGGCTAACTCATGTCCAGCTGGCTTTGAGCAGAGTAAGTGCAAAACTTCCTGTACTTGTTAATGTGGACATGACTTTATTTCTCCTTCTATAAAATGAAATGGTCATAAACCTCACATTTAGTATGCTAAATCTATGGTCATATACTCTGACAACTATGGATGAAAGTGCTCTGAGAGCTACTTAGTCTTTTTTAGGCCATGTGAAGAAGGTACAGTATGACTGTTACACTTGGTCTGCAGGTCATCCTGTAGATATTTTTAATTATACAAGTCACATCAGCACTGAAGACTTACATTTTTAAAGATTGGAGGACATTGCCAGTAAGCCAAGAATAAAAACTTAATACTTAGAATATATTCTGCTTACCTTCTTATTGTATAAATTCCCTAAAAATATCTGTAATGCTCTAAAGCTCAATGTTGATTTTCAAAAAGCAATTAGCATAAGAAAATATACCTTTTGTAACCTTTTCCTTAAACCCCATGTGTATGCAAAAAAGTACAGTTTTAACCACAAAGCAGAACCTTTGACCAATGCCTTGTAAAGTTGTTCAGTGCCCGTCTACTCCCCCAGTGTAACTCAAGATGCTGTCTTATCACCGGTTGGCTTTATGGAATTTGGCTGAATTTTGAATAAGTTAAGGTTAATCACTTGTATGGCACAGAATTCTATTTATTTTAGTTTAGAAGATGGTTAAATCAAGCAATTTTCTAATTGACCGGATTAAAGGTTTAGTATATCCAAAAGCTTTTGCTCATTGCATAAAAGTTTTATTTTTCTCAGCAGAAGTTTCTGCTCATAATGTGCAAGGTAAGCTAATTTTGTCTGATTTTTATTTTTAAGGAAGTGAAATAGGGCCTCTTATGAACTTCATCTAGTCATGTAAGCTCTAATCTTTATTTTAAAGGTTCTGGAAAGTAATTTCCTTCATTTATCACCTTCCCTCTTTTGGATGACACTAGTTTTTCAGTGAAATAATAGGATTTTCTTTTTCAGCAGAGTATTTAGTATGGAGGCCAGAAAAGCCTACAAGAAAACAGAATTTGAAATGCGTTGTCTTTAGTAGGAATGGGTACATAAAAGGCACAACACAAGAGCAACATACTGCCAATTATGTGAGCTTCAGACCTTTGTACTGCTATGAGCAATGGGTTTCTAAGCTTTGTACCATTATAAGCTTTTCTGGGTTTTAGTCTTCAGTCTTGGACAGCAGTCATGGTGATTAAAGTATGTGGTGATAGATACATGGATCATCGTAGTAAATCCCTGCACATTCTCTGTGCATGGTCCTTCTCAGTGCTCTGGTGCTGAACCATGGAAGCGAGAGCTGGGTGAGGTTGTGATGCCGAAGAGGAGCAACTGGAGAAGAAGGCAGATGGATCTCAGCATGGGACATGGTGCGATGTGATGTGTGCGTTTGGAGAGAATGAACTCTGGGGTAGATGTTATGGGTAAATGCTAGGAAGATAGGAAGGAGAGGAAGAGGAACCTAAAATAGGATAATGTGATGGCAGGTGAGCAATGGGAAAGAAAGGTAAGGGGGCGGGGAATAAAACAGTTACGGATAAGTGTAAAAACTGGGCTGTGAGAAATCAATATTGGGCCTGTAGGCAAGAGATAGGCACTAAACACGGATGGCACCTGGCAATTCTGTGGATCAGAGCAGAAAGGAGTAAACTGATTCCTGAGGTGTCTCTGTTAATGAATTTGGAAATAAGATTAGTTCCACATCTCAGTATTTCTTTGCTTTGTTTTGAACAGCAGTAGGTCCTTCAAGTATCCAAATAGAAAATCTTCAGAGGTAATAAATGACCTTTCATTTTTACCTGGTCCTGCATTAAATCAAGTGATAGATGCTAACTTCTTGACTCTAAAGATTCCAAAATTGCTCATGATTCATGCATGCAGTAAATATTTGCCTTGAGATTAACATATGTGTTTATTATTTTTATTTTGAAAAAAGTATAGCAAATTGCATTTTATGAACTATGTGAAAAGAACATCAATGTTGCAAAATGAAGCATTAAAAATTAGGAAATACTACAATAGAGGTTACCTCTGTAACCTTGCTTTATCTCCTTGTGCAGTGAAGAATGAACTGGTGCTAATTACTGCTTCTGTCTTGTGAGGACGCTGCCCTGGAAAGCTGCAGCAGTTCCTTAGCACTGATTAATACCATCTCACTAACTCACTTACCCAGACATCAGGCCTTTGCTGAAGCCATTTATGGTATCAGGTGCACTGTTGATAAACTTGATACGTGGCTTTCCTCTCTCAAAGGATTTTGCGAATTATCTTCAAACAGTCAGATACTGGAATCTTGTCGTATGTAGTACTGCCAAATCTGGCACCCTAAAAAAAAGTATTGTGCCAAACAGTGAAATGCACTTGTTCTTATTATCTCATAACATGCAAACAATAAGGATTTATTCTAGTTCTCCAAACTGCACTTTTGCAAGAAACAGATACCAAGAATAATGATAGGAATAGGATTTTTTTTAAGACACAATGCTGCCCTTCTTGTACCTGACTGTGTGTGCATTTGTCATCTTTCCCACTTTCCAACCTCAGAAAATGACTTTTAATTCTGGTAAATCTACTTGTGCAGATAGATCTGCCGCTGGCCATTTTACTCTTTCAGTCCCAAATGTTGGAGGTACTGGTTTTCCAAGTTCCTATTCCAGTTTTGGTAGTGCTTAGTTGTTTTTTCTCTTCTTGTCAATGGACTCTAGATAGTCACCAAGCATGGCTACAGCAAATTCTTCTAAAGCACCAGACTCCTTGCTTTGCAAAGACAGACTGGTTTGGCAAAGCCTGTCCCAAATTCTCTGCTAACTGGAATCCATAACCCTCATTCTTTCTGATGAGGAAAACCAGGAAAGAAGCAATGGTTGCTGAATCTTTACCACATGACTGACTAGGATGCTTTATATCAGGTGAAAAGCACAAGTGAAGATGCAGAATTGACATTTATGTAAACTAGGTGCCTTCAGTCCTTCAATACATGATAATATCCTCTGGGGATGTGGTGTTGTCTTGTCATAAATGATTAGTGTTCTTAATACTTGAATGAAAATTCATGCTTGTGATCATCACTTCTTATCAGACACTCTCTATGTGTTTATATTACGCAGTTACTCTGTAGAGGAGTTGCTACAAGTTTATGGCAAAGATTTATTTTAAGCTTGATTGAATTTGTTTTATAACCAGACATAGTTTATTTGAAAAAAACTGAATAAAAGATCCTTTCTTGCAGTGCTTCCCTTTGAAGGCTATGTAAAATCTGTTTTGCTAACTCAGGAGGCTTTATTTAGCATAGCTTGATTACGTTTTTCCATTCTTTTTGTACTGGCTGTTACAGACCATTATATTTTATACATATCAGCATGTTGGTATTTAAAGGCTTATTCAAAATTTCCATTCTTGGATCATTATCTGGAAAACCATTGCTAAATTTCAGTTATTTACATTTTCCTATTCCTTAAATTTTGGCATTCAGTAAAGTCTTAACTAACCTGTAAATAGTCTCCATCAGGATATTTGGAAACCACCCTGTAAGCACTTCCAAGCTTTGTGTTCATTTTGGTAGTTTGAGATAATAAAGAGTGCTACTTTTATTTTTATGATGCTGTTGCATGTTTCAAGGCTGGCATTTATTTTAAGTGGATAATAGTATACCACAGGTTTTTAGTTTTTCCCCTTATGATGCTGAACAGTTGAGTATGTTGGTCAATTGCTGATGGAAATATCTCTTTGATCAAGTCGTGTATGTGGTGAATTTTAAGACAGAGAAGATGTCCCAAAGTAAGAGATTTTTCTTTCCTAAAAGGCCTCCTTCTTAAGACATGAAATGAATCTTGCTGATGAATTATGTGTTAATATTTGTTTTTGAATATGTAGCTCTCCATGACAGAAATGGTTTGGAGCAGAGAGTATTATATATGAGTTAAAAGTTCTATGGCCAGCTCAGGAAGACTGGAGATTGTTTTGAATAAATATTTAATTAAGCAAACACTTCATTTCAGTGATCTGAAATAATAGTTTTTATTTTCATCAAGTTTACCACAAAGTGTAGATGAGTATAAATACCTGCTTTGAGTGAAAATCATTACTTAATAAGCTTGATCTGTTGCTTTTTGTAGCCAATGAAATGAGTCAGCATCGGGAGACTTGAGGAAATTACAAGTAAGAAATGAATTATGGAAAGTTCATTTCTGTAAAACATTGAAAATGACCAGCATTTAATTTCTATTACATTCATGCACTTTCATGGCTGAAAGCTAAATACTTGTACTATTTTTCAAGATTTGGAGACCTTTTGTAACACCTGCATTTCTTGTATTTTTATTGAGGGCATTCTCCTGTTAAGGAAAATAGAGGGTTATTTCATTGTAGCTTAATTCCTTTTACACTTACAAGCATAGAGACAATGCTGACAGAAAAGGGAGATCGTTACATACTTTCTGAGGGCCCTGGCCAATCGAGAAAATGATATGTGATCTATAGTAGCAGAACTCTTATTACTGGTGTATTTTAATGGGAGGTAACCTACCTACCATTAATGCAGGTAACACAAGGCATTTCCATGCATTAGAAAAACAATTCTAAACTAGAAACACATTTTTAAGTGCTTAATATGTATATAAAATGCTCTGCTTACCTGTAGTTAGTGTAATGTTGTTGTAAGACATGTATATAGCTGGAAAAGAAAATGAATGTAGTCCTAACTTCCAAATTACAAGTCTAAAAAAAAAAAGAACGTCATGTGTGTATATGTATAGTTAAAGTATTAGTAAACGCCAACATTGGTGCATTTTTTTTGTACAAGTATAGTACTCTACTTGTGAGACAAATAGTATCCTATTTATAGTATGGATGTATTTTGTTCCATAGCACCATGTAGATCTATAACAATATTTGAGTATTTAATTTTTGCATTAAAAATAGCTGAAGAATATGGTTATATATTCTAATAGGGATGTATATTGTATGTTAAAATAATAGCTTACTAAAAAGCTCTTCTTTATTCATAGTATGTGTAAGATAATTTTATCTATGGTATCTTCATGCTACCCTTCCATTTTACTTGTTTCCTACTGTCATATAAAAATTTGTATTTAAGGTGATAAGTAGATTTTAACAGCACTGGAGAAACAAAGATTAATATACTGTATTGGCCATTAAGAGCTTGCATCCCACACAGATGAGGGCAGATAAAGTATGATTAGAACAGTCAGCAAAATGGTGGCTCTCAGAGAACCTTATTTCTACATAACGAAGGAAATTTAGGTGGAGGAACAGAAGTGTTTTGTGAAACAGGGAAATGTTCCAAGATTTGCAGCAAAAAAGAAAGGATGTCATCTGAAGTGCTAGAAAGCAGCAAAAAGTCAAGGTGAGGATTGTGGATATTTATAAGCATAGTTCTTGGAGAATTTAAATTTCTTTCATTGCCTTAGCTGTAATGCTTAGGGGCCACTGCTGATAGTAATTAGGTAGGTAACAAGACGTGATTACTCCTTGATATTAACAAATCTGCCTGTTTTCCAACTATTTCCATCTACCCATCTGTCTTTTATGGCTGTTTCCTATTATGATTTATCTTAAACTTATGTTGTCGGCCTTTTGGGCTATCCATGTATGGTTGCTTCTCTGCTTGCTTGCGCTTACAACTGTAGCCCATCAGCCCAGAAGGCCAACTGTATCCTGGGCTGCATCAAAAGAAGCGTGGCCAGCAGGTCGAGGGAGGGGATTCTGCCCCTCTGCTCTGCTCTGGTGAGACCCCACCTGCAGTACTGCGTCCAGCTCTGGGGTCCCCTGCCCAGGAAGGACATGGACCTGCTCAAGTGGGTCCAGAGGAGGGCCACAAAAATGGTCAGAAGGATTGAACACCTCTGCTATGAGGAAAGGCTGAGAGAGTTGGGGTTGTTCAGCCTGGAGAAGAGAAGGCTCTGAGGAGACCTTATTGTGGCCTTTCAGTCCTTAAAGAGGGCTTATAAGAAAGGTGAGGACAGACTTTTTAGTAGGGCCTGTTGCGATAGGACAAGGGGTAATGGTTTTAAACTAAAAGAGGATAGATTTACGATTGGATATAAAGACGACTTTTTTTTTTTTAATGAGGGTGGTGAGACACTGGAACAGGTTGCCCAGAGAAGCTGTGGGTGCTCCATCATTGGAAGTGTTCAAGGCCAGGTTGGACGGGGCTCTGAGCAACCTGATCTAGTGAAAAATGTCCCTGCCCATGGCAGGGGGGTTGAACTACATGACCTTTAAAGGTCCCTTCTGACCCTAGCCTTTCTGTGATCCCTTTAAGTCCTCAGGTTGTTACTGCAATACCAAAAAAATCATACTTGGAGATGCTATTTTTGGCATCTTGAGTAACAGCTTTTAAAACTTGTATATCCTACATACAGTACTTCTATCTATGTAGAGTTATCTCAATGGATTTTGAGGCTCATCTGCCTGACATATAGTTAGAATGCATATAATAACTATAGATTTGAATTTCACTTGTAACTAAATTTTGTAATAACATTTCAATCCTTTCAGTGGAGATTTCATTAAAAAGTGAGAAATGCCCTGTTCGTGTGCCCTCATGTTACTGTCCCTTTTTCATGGATGGTTTTTTCTACTCATATTTCAGGCTCTTGGATGTTATCAATTAGGATTTTTTAATAAAACTCATTTATAAACATCTGTTTGTTTAAATTGTTAGACTGTTTTCCTTAATATTTTTCTTTTTTTGCCACACAGCCTGTGTGTGGTCAGAAGGTTTTGAGATTGTTGTAGGAAATAAGTTACTTGCTTCTAAACTTCTCTGTACTTGGGTGGTCATTGAGTGGCTAGATACTGTCACTATGAGCCATGCTGCTCATTTGTACATAGCTTTAGCATTTAAAATCTCTTCCTGAAGTTAATTGCTAATTATATTGACATTTTTCTGGTTTATAAAGGTTTAATTTTCAGGTTTATAAAGTTTTTCACAGTGTGCTCTTGGCTTGCTTAAATTTATTATGGTACAGCAAAATTTAACTTAACAAATTATGTTAAGTAGTATGTATGGCAATATGTTTTTCGTTCATCTTTCTGCACCATCTTTTCAGCAGCCATACTTTTCAAGTGATTAGGAGGGTACATAAAAATATTGCACTGTTATTTAGTGTAGCACTAGATCAGATTGGTATTTTAAATCCTTTTTTTCTGCCCATATATCTGTAGCCTGAAAACCAACCTGAAAAGACACAGGCTTGTCTTCATGCTCCATTCTCTACTAGGATGGACGTGGATGGTCAGGGGCACCTCGTTTGTTTGGTATCTGACTTACCTATTTTTCAAAGCAGGACAGATATACTGGCTTTTATGAACGCTTTCAAATTTATGGTAGGATGTTCTTTATAGGATATAATGTAGGGCTTTTGGTTTAATATATGTTGAGATTTTTTTATATATAAAACTCTTCGGTAAGGTGAGGATCATCCTTTCCTATTAGTTTTGAGCCACAGAATACAATTTGAAAAGGAAAGAAAGTAAAAAATCTCTATATACCATCATCATTTTGGTGAAGCATCCTGTCTCACAGCTTTTATATTATTTATTACTATTATTCGTGTGGTCATTTTAAATACTTACCTAGTAAAAATTGTCCAAACCAGGTGATAAACCTGGTATTTGAATTTTCAGCATGATAAAAGTATACATCCCAACGGATCATTGAGTTTATCTATATTGTTCTCTATAAGCAACGTATCTTTCAGAGGTGCTAAGTGTTAGGTGTTTTTTACTGTTCTTGTCCTCGTCACTGTTTGTCAGCATAATGATGTCTGTTGAAGCTCAGCGCCTCTCTTACATTCCCTATGGTGACTAGCTACAAAGACCTAATAATTTAAGCTAATTTTTCTATTGTACCTTTGTAGTCTATGACATTCTCAGAAAAAAATAAGACATACCTTGTTTTGGAAATCTTACTGTCTAAGCTGACCTAATAGGCAAAAAATCCAGTCACCTATCAAAGAGAAAGTAGCTGAGTAAGTCTGCCACTCATGGAAAGTGTAACACTCTATGGGTAGGAGATTGCAATTTCTTAGTCTTACTGGATCATCTGTATTTGACCTTCCAAAATAAAAACAAATAAAGTGTATGTTCATGAACAAACTGTTTGTTGGACCTAAGGGTATTGTGTAGGAGTCTTCATGGAAATGGTGAGTCCAGAGTGGCCAGGGGGAAGGAAATGATAAAAAGTTTAATACTGGAGAAAGAATAGGACAGGAAGAAGGTGGTGAGCAGGAGGAAACGAGTTGCAAGCTTTTGCAGGAGCATAGTTACAGTGTGAGAGCTAAGTAAAGAAAATTGGAGTTTGAAGGTGAGGGTAAACCATTGGAAAAATCTTTTGCTGAAAGGTTGAAATACCTACGATGCCTTGAAGTGATAGCAACGTACAATGGTTTCATCAGCACTCGGAACACTTTGAGTAACAGAACAAGCCAGAAGAGAAGTTTAAGGATTTTAGGTGGACAATGAATTGCATACGGTGTGCTAGTAGGGATAAAAACAGATGGATTTTGGAATATACAAATTGTTACTATGCTCTATTGGAAATGAAGGTAGAGCATTTCAGATTGCAGCTGGCTTTATAGTTGATGTTTATTTGCAATGGCAAGACGCTGGACTGTTCAAGTAAGTAGGATTCTGTTGATGGCATTCATAAAGAATGCTTGAGGCAGAAAAATGGAAATTTCAATATATGTGAACTTATGGATTGCATTAATGAAAAATTAACCTCAGTATTAGGCAAAATTTAATCAGCCTGAGTTGAGATTTGGACACTGAAATCCACCTAAGGCTCAGACAGCGGTTAAGCCCTATAAGCTTTTGAAGACTACCTAGTCTTTTATATAACTTACATAGTTTACCACCCCCTGTGGGAATTTAAACTGAATGATGATCAGAGGTCCCTTCCAATGTAAATTATTCTATAATTGTATTTAGTATGATAGTTTACAGCATACTTAGCTTTACTTCTTCAACGTATGCTCAAAAATGCCTATTCTGGGGAAGTAGACATCTGTCTTCCATCTGTCCCCTACCTACAAAGGGGTTTAGGAAGTCAGACACTTGAATTCTGCCCCTATATTCCAGATAAAAGTTAAATGTGGTATGGACTATAGTGTTAATAATGCTCATATTTTCAGAGTGCCCTAATGGCATCTGGGAGGAGTTGTAGCCTGGACTGCAGCCAGCTGGATGGGTCTTGCGTCCCAGGGGTTTGCCTTGCATCCAGAGAAATGGGTATCAGGCCCCAGACCCAGAGGGTCTTAGGAGCTGCCCTGTGCCTTGGTCCTATTGAGCTGGACCAAGGTGCCACTAGGGACCAAAGTCATCGGTACCAAACTGAGAACCTGACCCTTCATGATGTGCATGTTTATGGAGAAATTATGGAAAGCTGGAGTGGATACCTATTCATAGAGCTGTTTTTATCCATCTATGGTTTAACGTGAATATATTTGGTAGGGAGGTGGTTTGGAACCAGCTTGTACCCTTTCCCAACTGAATGTCCTACACATCTACGGTGGCGTGGATTGGGAACAGTATTATCTTACTGGTGTGGAATCATCAGAGGACAGAAAATTATTAGAGTAAAAGATAGAATAAATTTAATGAGCAGGTGTGACACTGGAGTATAAGAGGCTACTGTGAAGAATAAAGAGTTTTTTGTAGTTTAATTCTCTATAGAGAGTAATGGCTCCTTGTAAAAGTTGCTCTGTTACTGTTAACTCAAATTTCTTCGGAGATGCTACAATTTAAAAATCATTGGGTAGTGTGTTTCATAGTCAAACATACTGTAATTAATGCTTTTAGTCTGATTTATAACGGCATGTATTTTTCATTTAATTTTAAATTTACCTTGTGCATGGTGTCTCTTTTTTCCTTTTCTCTTTAAATACATGTTTCATTTAGTGTCTACAGATCTTACTTCAGTGCTGACTACGTGAAATCTTACTTGCTATGATTTGAATTGTGGCGTCATAAATTACTGAGAGGTTACCAATTTTATTTTCCTGCCTGGGCAATGTACTGCAGAGAAAGTAAAACAAATTTAACAAATACAGAAATTTAAAATGCATAGGTTTCTGTGCTGTTAACATAATTTTTGAATGTGAGTATTGAATTTGAGACCTTCTCTTCAGTATATTGATGTTGGAAAATGAAGAGTCTGTGTGGTGACTGAATTTCCATTGACACTTTTTTTGCCATTTCTAGCAGTGCTTACTTCAAACATTGAACGTTTAGCCCCTGTTATTTCAACTGGTCCTTGAAAATGGCTATTTCAAATCAATATTAAAGCTACGTGTCTCATGCTGGCCTGTCACATGATAATGTCATTTATTTTCACTTTTAAAATCGCTGATCACAGTGGAAAATAACTTTAAATACATTTTTAGCTATTTTATTATATCTATAGGTATTTTTACAGCTTAACTCTCTTAAGAGGTGCAGAAGAAGAAACTGATTTTTTTCAAGTACTGTTTTATTCTTTGCTTTCAAGTACCATTTTATTCTTTGCTATTCATTTAAATAATGTTTTGCTCAGAAATGCTACTTCTGAGTTTCATGTGTTTTTATTTTAAATGCATTTAAATGAGACTTCATAACAAAACCAGATTTTTTTTTTTGTCTCATAATAGAACCATACTTCAAAGATGGATTAGGAATAGAGTCCATATTGATCCAAATTAAAAAATATAATAGTTGCAATTTTTTCTTTTTAGCTCACTGAGGAGAAAAACGTTGTTTAGTGATTATTACAAGATAGAAAAGCAACATTAAGATTTAGGTTGGCTTTCTAAGATGTTTTTTAACTGTGAATTTTTATATTTTTAAAATGCGATAATTTAGAAAATTTTAGGGAAGTGGTTGAAGCTTAAAATTATTGGAAAAAAAAAAGCTGCTTCTTTGGAATAACTTTTTGGAATTTCAGGGTTCAAGCAGCGTAGATTTTCAGTGATTCGACTTCATTTAACTTATTTCAGCAAGTACCCACGAAATAATTTTTTAATAAATCAAATTCAAACATGTGCTGCAACATTTGCCAAGATTATAGTGTAGTAACAGCTACTGCAGCCTTAGACATAATGCTAAAATTCTGAAGAGAAATTTTATATAACTTTTATTACAGCAGGAAAATATTTTGGGGAAAAATAATACTTAAGCAGTTTATTTTTCATTTTCTAAAAATGTTGGCATGAGGCAGAGACGTAGACTCACTGATCCTTCCATCATTCCCCAGCTGTCACCCTTTCTGCTCATGGAAATAGGTGCCACCTTATGCTTGGAAGTTTCTAAGAATCAGCTTAAATGCTATTGTATGGATACCGTGTGTCAAAAGCTGTTTATTGATTCTCTTTCTATAAAATGAGTATATTTATTGTAAATATTATTTTCTTGGACATATATGAAGCTGCATAGATGAAAGCGCTGAGTTTGGGTAGGCTGGTTTTGTTATGGATCCTGAGAGGCATGATCCCTCTGTTGTGCCAAATGAAACTGGACTGAAGTCACTGCGGAAAGGATACCCCTTGCTTTCGGCATCTGAACATCAGTTTCACGTGTGTTGTGTTGCTGAAAAGTTATACAAAAGGTGGCATAGTTAACTGAAATTATAAATCAATTTAGCAAATAAAATTTTATAAAGATTCTATGTGGGGAAAATCAGAAATGGGATAAATTGATGAAATAATGTTAAAAAGTTATTATCTTTGTGGGCATTTTCCAATCACAACTTAGTAATGAAAGTTGGTTACAGTTGTAAGGTTACTGAACTGAGTAAATACTTGTATAAATTTTTCAAATCAGAAATCAAAGGACTGAAGTGACTTCAGTCAGCTGCAGATGTTTGGGGGAGTGTCCTTTGGTGAAGCCGAGAAGCAGCACATGAGGATGTATGGAATAGCTGAGGAAGCAGCTCTTTGTTATTCTAGAGTTAATTTTAAAATAAGATCACCTTGAAAATCAACTTATTTTGGTGCTTTAATCAGGTTTTCTTTTCTGTAGGCTAGCAGTGTAAACAATACGAAATTGATAATGTTTTAAAAATTAAAATAAGCATCTCTCAGGTGAGGAGCGCCAGTAAAAAACACTGTGCAGCTGTGCATCTTTTAATATTTCTTGGGGTTGTTTTTACTTTACACATTTTAATATGATATAATTCAAACACTGTATCCCCTCTTATAAAATTTTAAATATGGCTTTTGAAATAAGTCTTTTTGATACAGCGCAGAATGTCAGAACAGTGGGACTAAATCACAACTTATTTGAAATCTATTGAAGGCAATAGAACTGCTTCTTTGACAGCTAATTACCCATTTCAGATTGCTGAGAGACTAGGCGTTATGAGTAGGCATTTTTAGGCTGTGCATGATGAACTCGAATAACTTGCATAGTAAAGTGTATATATTGAGGTATGGGAGGAATAGTTCATTTTCCATTGTCAACTGCCAGGCAAGTCAAATTCCGAAAGAAGAATGTTATTAGTTACACGTAATTTTATAGTAGTCTGAAAAGAAGCAGCACTTTTACATGATGTACATGTGAATATAAGTATACGACTTTAAGCAATGTCCTTTTCTGAACGAAATTAAAACAAGAAACTGTAATCTGTTGTAAGTTTAGCTCAAGGCAGCTTGCTAGAAGTTAAATAACATTAATGTTTGAGTTGGAACTCGTGTAGAAGAGGTAGACTTCATTTTTGTTTAAAATAATACAGCTATCTGGTTGTGAATGTCTCTCAATTACAGTGGCGTCCGTGGATCTTGGATCTGAATGAAGATTTGGCTAGAAATTCTCCACATCCTTATTCTGTGTTTTCCTCTGAATAAGAAACAGCATGTGTGAATTACATTTACTATAATCCGCTCCATACAGGAGGATAAAAATTCTATGAGAAATGATTATGCATGGTTTAAAATTATTTTGATTGTAGTGGATAGATTCCTTTTTAGTTGAGCTAGTTAGAAGGTAAAGATATTTTGAGAAGTAATGCTGAATGCTTAACATTTTAATATTTAGCTAAACACAAACCTATGAATAAGAAGTAACTCTGCAGTTGCAGACAATCGCATTCCAATGGTGGTGTAACTTCCTGCATTTAACCGAACATGAAACATTATTCAGTGAAAAGGAAAAATACTCTTTTTCCTGAGTGTGCTACCCAAGCAATTAGAATGAATTGCTACTACTGTAAAGTGGGGAGTTACTGAATGAGATAATCTGTATTTAAGCTTCCCATAATATAAGCCTACGGAATAAAAACATGTTCCTTTATGCATCAACTTAAAATATTTTTACAGTTGTAGCTACCAAGTTTATAAAGAGGTTTCTCCTATTTTCACAAAACCGGAACGTTTTTGCGTGTTATGGAACTAAATTGCAATTTAACTGCTGAAAGTGCTGTGATGCAGACAGCGTTTTCAAGGAGTTACTAGCTCCGAAGAGATACCCAGTTCCTCACTTTCCAGTTTCAGTCAAAACAAAGGAGTTTTTTCCCATTAATGCATGTATATGAGTATTACCAAACCGAAATGATGGCTGCGTGGGTGTTTTCAGGGGAAAAGATGCATCTCAGTGAAAAATGATCTGTTTCTAAAATTTTTGAACTATTAGTAGTTTTTGTAAAATGCAACAACAGGAGTAACTTTCAATACAATACTACTAGTTAGACTAGAATGAATGAGTACAATTAAGACAAAAAAATGAATACTACCTTTTTAGTGCCTCATTTCCAGTTTCTTGTTCTGTAGCATATGATGTGACCTTCATGTGGAAATTCAGTCTAGTATTATAATTAAAAATGGCATTTGCTTGGTTTCTCATTTGGAACTGAGAGAAAGGACTGTGCATCTTGTATAAGTAATATTCTGTATATGTAAACTTTAGATTGGCTTGATTTTTAAAAAATAGACTTTATGAATAAACTAATGCTTGAGTGATAATGTATTTGTAATTCCTGTTACCAAAAAAAAAAAAAAAAATCAAATCTGAATTTGTCTTCATTCATATGGACCCACTTAAGGTAAAGGTGAAATCCAGTTTGTAAGTGTCCGGTTTGGGCTGCTAGCTGAAGAGGTTACTGAAAGAAAAGAAAGTACTATTTAGCTTCAGATTCTAATTCATGCAGAAATGTTCCTTCTCAGATGTTACTTTTGAATTAAAAAGGCTAAATTGCAGCTTTGACTGCAATTATCTGTACATCTTGGCTTCTAGATCAATGAAATCTGTCATGTGTGAGAGACCACTATCTAAGAATTGGAAAATCTCTTGTGAATAAGTACTACATAAACTCATGTAAAAGAAATGCAGAGAGAAAATATTCATACTAGCTAAGAAATATAATTTTCGAGGTGCTGTTTCCATGTCTCCCAGCCAATTAAAGAGGTCAAACTCCTGGCAGCTTGTAAAACAGAAACAATTAGCCCATGGCCTCACATAAAAATGTGGCAAGCTATTGCTTATATTCCACCTTTGCATTTAAACCAAGAACTAACTGCTATTTGTATTTTTAAAAATAGAAGTCTGTTTACTTTGATGAAGCAATCTTGTGAGCTGCAAATATTTTTGACCCTCCCACACCTCTCCCATATTTTTTCTTTTGTCTTCGGTAGAAGTAATGAATCTCATGGATTGTATTTGGACTGTCAGTGGGATATAATATGATTTACTTTACTGACTGGTTCCCTTCCAGACGTCTACATGGGTTGAAAACTGGATTATAGTATTTAAGATACAAACTGTCTGCCCTTACTTGTCACAGAAAAATACTTGTCAGTTAAGCCACAAACTCATATAAATAAGACTTTGGTCTTAGAGCAACATATTTCTTAACTGATCTTTGAAAATATGAGTTCAAAAGCTTCGTTCTGCAGAATTTCTGATTTATATATGCCTTATATGCCTAATAAGTACAAGTATTTTATTTATGGAATTTTAAAAGACAAACAGGGAAAGGGAAATGGGAGATGTGTTATATACTTCACTATTGAAAGAACAACTATAGCATAACTGAGAAGAAATAAGAAATGAGTAAATGTATGAGGGGATTAGTTGAGAGCACTGAAAGTAGTTTTTACTTAACATATACTACGTTAAAGTTGTAATTTTTTAAAAATAGAAAATATTGTGCATACCTTATCTAGGCACTTCTCTTTTAAGATGTTTCTTGAAAACAGGCAGAAATAGAATATTTAAATGATTACATACCTTTATCTTATCTTTTTTGTTTGTTTGTTTTTAATGCTGACTTCTACTTAATTAGAACTGATCCATACTTTTACACTGTATTAGGCATTTAATATGCTCTGTAATTTCTACCACCCTCAAGGAAGCAAAATAAAAACCCAATTTGCTGACCTTACCAACGTTTTAACAAGATACTTATTTGAGAGTATTTCTGCTATTGCATTTATCCTGTGTCTCTGTGGCACTCCTTTCAGGAGGCTTCTCTGCATGGTAGAAGGATGCACATGATTTTAAAATAAGGAAATTAGCCAAACATTAGTTTTGCTTCATCCTGTGAAATAGTTCTTGTCCTTCACATTGGATAGTCCAGCATGTTCTTACTGAACTATGAAATATGTGATTCAACCTTACTTAGGAAATGTGTTGTGTTTGTTGTTAAACGATCTAAAAGAGCGGTAATTCTCAGAACAGAAATACGTAAATGTGTTCATATAAATAACCCAGCCGTGGTGTCAGCATGGCTTTGATCAGCACCGTTGCCTGTTTTCAGGTTCTTTGACCTGCTGTCGTTCCTCTGTTTCAGTAGCCTTGCCACTCTTTAACCATTTGAATTGAAATCTCCCATAGGGAAAGATGTCCCAAAAAGAGACTGGTCGCACGTACTCAATGGAAGGTTTTTAGCTGGGCAGTGAAGTGGTCTCACGGTTGCATCCCTACAGAGCACGCTTGAGCTCAGGGCTGCGGGGCTGTCGCAAATGCTTTTTCTGGCAGCTCGGAGAGGCTGTAAGTGACACCTTTTCTTGGTGCCCCAGGACCAGGGAGGGAGATGAAAATGGTTAGGTTGATTAAAATGGAGAGGATATTAAAAGAAAGTGAGGGCAGGCATCTGCTCAATGAGGAATGGGACCACACTTAAGCAAAGACTTAAGTTACCGGAGCAAAATAAATTGTTTGCAGCAGAACATACTTCCTTTCATGATGTAGGGGAAGAACCCAGGATTTTGGTTTACCCCTGGATTCTCATAATTTCTTTGCCGTAAGCAATTATTTGTGAAAGCTGGAGAGTGCCTGGATGGGGTGAGACATCGATTGGTGGGGCAAGGAGACCACACTTTGCTGGATGAAGGGAATGAAACCGAGATGAGAAGCTGGGCACTGGGAAGATAATGGCATGGCACCAGGGCCCCGATAGCGGGCTGGGACAGAGGCAGGCATTCTTCCAGTAGAAAGGGGAAAAAATAACGCATCGTCTTAAGACAAGCAGTCCATCTTAAGACTGGCATTTCCCAGTTTATGAATGCAGGCTTTTGCAACTCTAAATGCCATTTAATGCAGTTTTTGTGTGTAATTTTATTTGTTTGTGTTGTGGTAGCGCTCAAAGAGCCCAGTCATGATTATGGCGGCTTTATGCAGATAGGAAGACAGACCCTGTTCCAGAAGGTTTGTACCGTAAGGCTTGGCATGTGCCAAATGTTACGTGCAAGAGTAGTTCCTTTTTAAGACGGTGGGTGTGCTTGCATGGCTCAAATTAAGTAAACTCGTACATGTTAGCTGGGTTTTATCCTTAAGAGCAAGCTGAACTTCAACACTTGGAGCTGTGCCAGTAAATTCTAACGGGCTTCTCGTTATTTGCTGTTACAGACCTTTGAAGGACTGGAGGCCAAATTCTTCCACGTTCGAGTATTATAGTGAGGACGACCTTTTTAATATTTAGGGTAGGGTCCTGTTAAAATTAGGAAGTATTTGCCTGCTGCCTGTTGTTCGAATGGTGATGCTATTTCCTTTCGTTTCAGAGGTCAGAACATTGCTAATATTGGGTTGCACATTCAAATTAAGGAAATAATTTATTATGTAGACGTTACACCGATGTTCAGCACCAAAGAGCTCTTCAATGCAATGTATAAATTTCATTTATTCAGCTTTTTTAGATTTAGCTGCAGTGCTGTCCCGCTGCATCTCAAGAATCTGCTCAGGAAATTTTGAAAAGTATTCAAGGAAAACTGTATTACTTTTCTTAAATTGTAAATATTGCTGACATATACTTACTATATCTGGAGAAAGGACCAATTTCTGCTGCTGCCTGTTTGGTTTAAGCAGGCATATTTCTAGAAGCCAAATGTCTGACTATTCCTACAAGAATGAAGATTTCTCTTGGTTTTTCTTTCTTTTTTTTTTTTTTGGTAAATTTATTTAGGGTGATTTGAAGAAAGTAATTGGATTAAATATTTTTCTCCTTTAAAGAAAAAAAAAAAACCAACCAAGACTTAAGTTGAAGAAATTTATGTTTTCCGTTGAGAAAGCCTCCTGGAAAATGGACTGGAAAAGCCAATGGCTTTCCTGTTTGCTCTGTCTCCCCTCTGCCTGTGCTGTCTTCTGTCTCCTTGTACTAGCGTCAACACTCATTCTCCTACCGTACTAGTTCTATACCATATCTCCTCCCCTGCTTCCCAGTAAGAAATAAGGCAGACTTGAAACTTTTTTTTTTCTGTGATATTCCCAGTGGCATTCTACTTCTTAACTCTTCTGCTATGTTATTTATTCTAAACAATATTTTTGTAGTTAAGATAAAGATTTGACGCTTGCTGCACTTTGCTTTTCTCAATATTGCTTTGTGTGAAGTGTATACATTTTTGCACCATGCATATTGAGTGTATAATTTATTTAACTACAGCTTGTAGAATAAAACATTTTCTTGTGTAAGAGTGCAGTATATTATGGTTAGAAGCATAAAATTTTTCTTTCTCTGGGTTCAGTGGGCTTAGGTTGTATCTTTTACTATCTTAAATATTTTTTTTTTTCATAGCATATTAGGTTGTGGTTTACAAATGTAGTTTATCCTTTAAGCCCATATTAACAGATGGGCAAACAGCGTTGATGCTATGTTAAATTTATTTTTTGTGTGCCTTAGCCCTGAAGACGACCTTCAAGAAAATCATGTATTTAAATATTATTCTTAATGTAAGTGCAAAAGTAGGTACTTAAATTCTGAACATGTAGATATTAGTAAACTGGATGGAGTATTTTTTAAAAAGGAATTAAATGATTCCTTTAAATAAATTTAATCAAACATTTATTAGTACTCTTGCCATTATTTGCTCTCTCAAATCATTTTTTCCTTTAAAGTCTATGCATAACATTGCAAAACCCTTTTGGGTGGCAGGTGCAGTTAACCACATCACAGTACTGCAGTTCTATATTTACAACAGGAATTTTCCTAGTTAAAATTATACTTCGCAAACAGTTTAAATTTTAAACTAATATTTTTCTTCTAATGAGCAGTTGGGAAAGGTTTTCCATCACAAAGCATAATATCCAGTGAAAAATACCTGTGTAACACCAAGTTTCTGAAGCAAAGCAATTACTGAGCGTCCCTGCTGCTCTGCCCAGCCAAAAAAATTCCCAATCCCTACAGGTAATTCTATAATAATGCAGAGTGATGTGCACATCAGTTTATTCTTAGTTAATTAAGAGAAGGTTTTATATTTTCTTTTAATCTTTATTTCTGCGGGACATAATTTTCATTCTAAAATATTAATGATAGCTTTAAAAAAAATATGCCAGGCTCTATATATCAACATAAAAAAAATTAAAAATGTAAGGCGCTCTCTATATAAAAGGTCTTCAAGTTAAGCTAAATAACATGGAGAAGTGCCAGTTTGTGATTTCCTTTTAAACTGAGGTTTTTTTCTGTCCTATATTATAAACTAATCTGAGAGCACAAAATTGCTATGGTGCATTCTTAAAAGAAATCCTAACATGCATAGAAAAATATGAAGGAAATTCAGTCATGCTTAACTCACGCCGCCACCTCTTCAGGCAGCGATTGCCAGCCTGAGGACGTGACCTGTTCCGTTTCTGCAGCCAGGATCATTTGCAGGCTCATGATACCAATTTCATTGTTATTTCTAGACTCATGTCTCCTCTTGAGGCTTCAACTCCAAGCTTGGGAATTTTTATTTGGGTCAAGTACCAGTGGGAAATTCAGTACAAGAGCACTCTATCCATTTCCAAATTTTTTGTTGGGGGAAAAAAAAATATTCTGGGACTGTTTTAATCACAGTATCCTACTGACTGTCAGAAACATGTAGTATTTCAGATTTAGCAAATCGGAAAGAAAAAAATGGTCAAGTCAACAGCAAAAATGTATGTAACAGGGTATTTAACACGTGTGGCTTTTATCCAATGTGTTATGGCCTGTTGGACAAATTTTTTAATTTCATAGTCTGACTGTGATCGTCTTATCTCCAGTTTGGTTTTTTATATAATGTACACGGCAAAATCATGCATATATATCTGCAGTTCGCTCAAGGGTACTAGGAAATTGGTTTCTGCAAGTACACAAAATGTCTACTCAGGCAAAAATTCAGAAGTGTATGGAATTGTTTTAAAGAACATAAATATATGCCCATGCCACCTCCAAACTGCGTGGTTAGTAAAGCTTGTAGTAAGTAACCTCTGTACGAAAAGGAATTCCTCCCAAATTATAACAAGTTGTATTTATTTTTAGCTTACCTTTTTAGCTGCAAGTGATTGGAAAAAAAAAAATTTTCTCCATCCTTTGTAAAATATATACACTTTAAAAGATTTTTTTGTGTGTGTGAACTCATGGATTACTGTATTTTTTTAAGACTGTTACTTCTCAAAGGTTAGGGTTTCTAGTGGTATGCCATTGATAGAAACAGTCTATTGCTATAGAAACTGCCAAAATGCTGCTTTTGATTGAAAGGAGTATTACCTGTTTCTGCTTTTAGTTGCATTGATGTCAGGATAAAATAGTTCACAAATAGCACTCTAAATAGATTTGATTTTTTTTTTTTTTGTGAGCTCACTTGAATTCACACATTCCACGGCTGAAATCTCAGCCCCGTTGACTTTAGACTCCCATCAGCTTCCTTGGGATCCGGACTTCTTTCGAGAAGTGTACTTCAGACGAAAAAATATTGACATTTCCTTCAGGTTTTCAGACTTTTGATGTTCATCAAAAGAATGTAATCACATTTGTTAACATGTCTACTGTTACCTTTACCTAGAGGATACTTTGCCATTATGTGCTGTGTTTCTTGAAATAAATCCACGTAAAAATACGATATTATTGGACTACTTTAGCTTTTAATAGCAATATGTACATAAAGCTCCAAATATACGAAAGTATAATTGTGAAGGGTTGGATTATTTTTAAATGACCTGTGAAATTGGGGGAGGGAGAGAATAATTTGTACATCTCATTTACTGATCGCCATTAAAATAATTTTGTCAAAAAGTAATGTGCCTTAGAGTATTTGAAATTAAACACACTAATGCAAGAGGATATCTAAGGTGAAAGATGTTTGTGTAATGCTAAACATAACCAAAGAAACTGTGGTTTTAGCAAAGGTACCATGCTCTATTTTATCAAGTGCCAGAAGTTGCATAATGAAAGTCTTTCAGTTAAAAAAAATATAAGTAAAGAAAACACAAAAATGCCACCCAGCTGGTAGAGATCTTCCTAATTTTTACCTGATTGTATTTCTGAAGAAATATGGCAGGGCCCTCGTAAATTTTCAACATGAACTGCATTTTTGTTGCCAATTTCCATATCCTTTTAAAAGTGCTGAAGCGTGCATTTGCTATTTATGTTTGCAGTAGACTGAGTACACTTTTACTATTTGTGGTTTCAGAAATTGGAAACAACCAAACAGTGGTGCTATGGTCTAAAAAAATAAATTTTAAACAGCTGTGGGACAGTATTTTTAGAATGGTAGGAGTCCTTCTGAAGACAGCCTTGTAACTGTGTGTCTGCACAGGAATGCTGCAGGGGGGCTTCGAAATCCGAATTGTGTTGTCTTCACACCTTCGCCTGTTGTCTGGGGTAATCGAACTCTGGGACAAATAGAGCTACTCGGAGGAATACCTTCACCCCGGTATTCTCATGCTATCCGTAGGGGTATTTGAATTACTTTAAACAGTTCTTATATCAGATTCTGTATATCCAGTTCTCTCTAGCTTAACTATTCCTTGTAAATGTCATACAAGATAAATAATTAACTCTAATCTTATTATAGAGATAAAAGTTGTAGAAGGCCAGAAATCCAGTGTTATAATTCTGGCTTCTTTTGGCATGCCAGTTTTATTTGTTCCCTAAAAGTTGTTCTGTATAGTAAATTATTTCTCCAGATACAGCAGCATTTAATACTTTAAATAATTTGATTAAAATAGAGATGTTTAATTTCTTTGCCATTAAATGGTGAATGTAGTCCTCCCACAGATAATGCCATACTACGTTTTGGATATATTGCTCTGAAAGCAACGAACGATTCCAATTTTCCTTTGTTTACAAAAAAAAGTCTTTTATTTTTGTCTCATAACATTTCAGAAATAGCAGGCATAAGTTTTTCTTTTACTCAGTCCAAGTAATTAATTAAATTACATAATTATTTCAGATTATAAGCCTAGAAAGAGTTCAAAATGCTAACATGCTTTAACCCTCTGTATAACCTTGTCACTATAAGGTGGCAGCTCCTTTGTGGAGGCTGATGAATTTGCTAACTAAATCATAATATGTACCATGGTTCAATAATTTAATTGATTGCTACATTTGATTTTAGTTGTAGCCAGTTTTTGATCTAGGGCTTACGATCTTGCATGTTAACTGTAGTTACTTAATATAAATTTAAATTCAAATGAATTCCGATTTATAACAAGTTTTAAAATTTCAACTCTTTCTAGAACTCGAATTATAACTATATAACCCTTCAAAATTTTGCAAAATCTTTTTCCAATGTACAGAAGAAATACAGTTACGCTTCTGATCTCAGCGATGCCATTGAGTTCTGTTCTGGCCGTGGTACTGTGCTGGCTACATGGAGCTCTTTCTGCCCTCATCCTGCAACCTAGGGGGTTATTTACTTTTTTCTTGTAGTTCTGAGTTGCGCGGAGTCGTTGGCTTTTGGATCCAGCCTTCCAGCTTTGATTTCAGGTGACCATCCTTGCTTGCATGTGAGTTTTACGTAAATAATTGATCTGAACACGTGATCTATTTGTTGTCTTTTGGGATCCACCAGGAAACGTGATCTGTAGTAGCTTTTACAGCATATTCACATTTAATTATGCAAATAGTGAGTCGCAATGGTGTTGAAGTGGTCGTGTGTATGATTACAGTCGGCAAAGAGTAAAAATAAAGCATACCACTGACAGTTACTTTCTGAGGTTGTGAATTACCTTTCTGTAACAAAATACTGTAATTTAAAAAAAAATTATATGCCCTTGTAGTTTTTAAAAGTTGAGGTCAATTTAATATTAGTTTTAAATTCTGACAATGAATGGCACTTTATCTGGGCTCCAAGAAATACACTGTGTGTTCAATATATTTGCTGTCAGTACAAGATGAAAGGATCTGTTGCAATTTTTTGTTTTTTATTTTTAAGTAGCAGAGGAAGATACAGCATGTTCTCATGTGAGTTAGAACACTTGGATAAAGTTACTTTTTTGAAAAGTTTCACTGAGTACTTCTTTGGAAAAAAACAATTATAAGTGTCTGTTCAAAAGCATTTTAACTAGAAAGGGATTATTGTGTTAAGCTGTGAGTAGGGTTAGGTAGCCTCACACTACTATTGGGGTCTCTTTATAACCCACATCTCACTACTAAGCCCTGATAAAATAGTATTTCTGTCTACACGGCCGCCTTCAGGCAGTGCCTGTGATTCTTTGCATCTTCTGCCTATCAAAGAACTCTGCTGCCAAAAATAATGTTGTAGGCATAAACTCAGCAGTTTTGTGTTGAATTCACTTTGTCAATGAACCTCCTAACTCCAGTTCATTAAGTCCTTATTGTTGTCCCCAAAATATTTAAAAAGCCCTCAGTATTTAAAGAATGTATTATCCAGCACAAGATTTAAAAACTGCTAGATGAGAAGTGTATATACGTGTGTACATGTATACAAATACGTATGTATATGTAATTGAGATGTTAGTAACTTCAGATGGAAAGGTGTTGTAACAATACATTAGAAATAAAACATAAGGAATGTTTTTCATTAAAAGGTAATATAAATTATTCACAGATGGAAATTAAATAATAAAAAGACTCCAGAAAACTCTCTTGATAGCAATTAATGTAAATAATGGAAAGGTTTTCCAGAAAAATTGAGACCTTATTTAGTATCAAGGAGATATTTGGTGTACCAGCTTTAGAGCCGTTTTTGACTAAATAATTTTTGCTGCATTTTCAGGAAGTTAATACAATTTTTATGACCTTTCAGATGGTCAAATATAAAAATACAAAAAAACAAGTTTGGGGGAGATTCATTTCAGAACAGCTGAGTTTTGGCTCCTGTTTGAATTATGTTAATTTGTACACAGACTTGAATGCCAAAATCCAGACATTCTTGAATTGTGTGGACTGACAACTAAAGTTGGATCTTGAGTTAAAAGCATGTCATTTAAAAATGGCAACGCTCCTCCAGCATGAAAAGAATAGCTGATAATTGATATTTTTAATAAATAATTCTAACTGGGTTTTTCAGTAGATTGGTATATGCCCCAGCTTAGAAAATTTTTAAAAAAGTTATATACTTGGAAGATAAATATAATAAATATAACCTTTCTGTTGATATGGCATTCCTGTTTCGTTATGCTCTGTTTGACAAGGTCTAGATGATCTTATACACTGTGAAAATCTGATTGTTTTATCATGTCATTGCTTCAAAAGAAAGTCTTACACTAACTCAGTAGACACTCAAGTACTGTTTACATAATATATTCTCTACTCCTAATTATAATTGCCAATTAGTCACATAGCTGGTATTTAGATTTCTGATATTGAGAATTGGTATCTTAATAGGATGTGTATATTTTAGATTAATGTGTGAATATCAGTTATCATTCAAGGTAATGCTTATGATGAATGGATTTTATCCCACTGTTACAGAAAAGGCAGAAGTTTAGCAGTTTGCCAGATGCGTCATCCTGACAGTGACCCTCTACTAGGACTCAGTGTTAAAATTTTTAACTACCTCTGATTGCCACTGAGATATCATGATCCTGTAGTTCTGCTAATCTGCTTTGGTCTGGGTCTGCTTTGAGTTTAAGCACCAAGTGGATCACTACTTCTCTCTTTGTAAAGATAAGAACTGTTGCGGTGATTGAAAATTGATTATCCCAGCGACGTTCAAACGGTTTTAAATTTTGGTCCCAAATCCTGGTCTTTGTCCTAAGACATCTAGTTAATTGCTTCTTTTTAAGGGAATCTTAAATCTGGATCTAGCAAGTCTTGGTGATCTCAAATCACGGTGATCTCAATGTGGACCTTATTTGTGCATTTGTTCCGTGATTTATAGTATGATTTTTGTCATATTCGAATGGGTAGGGTTCAGAAATATCTTTATCCTTGGGACAATCTGATAAATGCTAATCCGTAGGTCAGTTAACTGTAATTTTTAAGGGTTTTTTAAGGGCATTATGTTGGTCCCTACTCACTAAATATAAAGCATTCTATAAAGTCAATAAACTTCTTATCTCTAAATTCAGAAAGGTATTTAAGAATCAATTTAGTCTTGCATCTTAGAAAGGGTCTCAGCTTTAAGGACCTCGGTTAGACCCACCATAGTTTCTTCTGGAAAGAGTGCTGTTTTCTTTGGTCCAGAGGACTTCCTCTTTAAATTTCTGAGCTTTGACCAGTTAAAATGTCTTTGTGTGGTCTGATGCCTGAGGGTTTGGGGAAAGAAGAAAGAAAAAAAAAAAAAGACCTCGCCCTTACTTTTTTCATAGAAATAGCAACTACAGACATCCCTTTTCCATTCCCATCTTTTTAGTTACTTGTACATTTTAGCCAGATACTTGGTCATAGATCAGAGTTTTAGGATCATTTTTAATAGCGAGCAATTCTTCTTTGCTTAAATGAGTACCTGGTATGTTAACAGCAAAAATGAGAGATTGCTTAAAATACAGTGGTGTTTCTATAGCTATATCAGAGCCTCGTTTTAACTTTTGAAACCAAATTGTAATTTGATTTGTGATTGGTTTAGGTGAGATATGATCATATCTTCCTCAGTTCTAAAAACCAAGTGAACCAACCTCCCCGCCCAGCTCTCCTCCACCTCCAAACTTCTCACCGGTGAAAACCCCCGAGCACAACGCACGGTTCGGTAGTGGAGTACAGGAGCAGGGATCGTGCGCTTGGGCAGGGTCCTGATCCTGCACCCAGCTTCCCATGTTGATTAGGCTTCAGACTTAAAAGAACTGGTAATTCATGCACTGAGATAATTAGGTAGCGACAGAGGGCAAGACTGTATGGAAGGAGGAAATAGAAGCTTTTTTTAAAGCAAGTACCTAGGGTCCAGCCAAACTTCACATAAAAAACCTCCTTGACGTCCAGCAATGGAAGCTGTTATGTAGGAGACAAGATGCCATATGGTTGGAGTGTTGGCTTGGGTGTCAGGAGAACAGACACCCAGTCTTTTCAGCGTTGCTGTTGGTGTTACTTGTAATCTTGAGCAAATCTTTCCGCTGTGCTTGTCGCACTTTGCCTGTATCTCTAAAGTAACTTTATATGTACGTGAAAAGCACTATGTACAAATTAGAAGGCATGTAGCACGGATGATGTTTATTACTTATAGATGACATCAAAGTGTGATTGAAGGACAACATTATTTACTTTTATTACTGAATGTTGAAATTCTCTGTCGTGCGTGATGGTCGTAACTAAGGATTTCCATTCTAGCGTGGCACACTAAGAAGAGTTTACACAGTTACACCGTCTTGCTAATGCCAGCTAAAATCAGTGGCATATTTTAACCACATTTAGCTGCGTGAGGAAGATATCAGAGATATTAAATTCCCCCCTCATGGGCACAATGTATGGGCAGCGAGCAGTTTGAAGCTGGAGAGGTCAGCGTGCACCCAGCAGCCGAGCGGCACCTGCTTGCCGGTGGATTCGGTGTGGCGCACGCTGTTTCTTGCCTAGCAGGCAAAAGGTAAGGGGGCATGGGACAGGGATGGATGGATAGATAGCTGCTTATGCAGCTGAGGTGGTGTGGAGTCCACTGAAATATCAGAGAAATAGAAGCACGAGCAAAAACTTCCATGTTGTTTAAAAACTGGGTTTCATCGCTTTCTTGCTTTGCCTCTGAGATTGGTCTCTGTGATGTAAATAAACTTCATGCTCATCTTTTTTCTGTCTTTAGGATGTTTTGTTATATTATTACTAATATATTTATTAAAGACAATGAGTTAATCCTTCTGTAATCTAAAATACTGTCCCAGAAGACTGGTTTCACAAAGGTATTGACCGTAGAATAGAAAGTTACAACGTGTGTCTGTGAGAACTGTGGTATGCTGGGGATGGGTCATGCCTGTTGTATCGTTTATAAGGGCTCCCGGGATCGTGCTAAGAAGTTAAGGTTGTACTCGGCGAGATGCAAATATTGCACATCGTTCAACAAGCGCGTCTTGCTCAGGATCTCCTTCGAGGAGATCTCCTCTCTGGCAGCAGCTACTGCGTCTGCAAGAGCTGGGCGCCAGAGCTGACGAGCTGGGAATCCCTTTCCTCCGCTGTGTTGCAGTGATGGTTTTAACCAGAACATTATTGGGGATGGAAAAAAGAAAGAATGGTTACATAGCAGTAATGGAAAAGGAGTCTTAAGAATTGTTTGTGATTTTATACTGAATTTAGTTTTTTTGCCGTCCCCTAATAGCCTTAATAATTAGTCACAATCATGGCCTATTTCCAAACCTTTGATTGAAATAAATAAGGTGACTGAAGTGATCATTGAGTACTTATAGAGATTGATTTAAGTGAAGCAGGATTTGTAGGGAGAGGTGATTTATTACATAAACTGAGACAGCTGGTTACAAGTGAGACGCTTTTGAGTGCTTAAGCTCTTTTTCAGGACTTCTTCGTAACGTTCTCTGGGTGATGATACATGATGAGCAATGCAGATTATGGGCTGAGGATAAAAATCTCCTTGAGCACCGTTCTGGGTTTGTTATCAGTCTGGGATCAGGCACACAAGCAAGAGATTTCTATCCTTCTTTCCTCCCTTTCCCACTCCAAAGAGTTTGATGCTCTGGTATTTTTCATTCTTCCTAGCCACAGCAAGCTTTACGGATGTGCCTTTACAATATGAACTTCTAAAAATCAAGTGTTAGCATAAACAATTATGAAAAACTTCTCCAAATCTACATCGCTGAACTTCTAAATCTCACGGGCTCTTTCGGGTAGTCAGCAGTTTATAGAGCTGAGTCTCACGCACTGCTCTGGCTGTGGTTGCATGCCTGTAACAGCTCACTAGCACTTTCTTTATGACCCTCCCCTAAGACCATAGCTTTACTTCCTACCCTGCCACTGTTGCAATTTGTGCTACTTTCGTTGCTCTGCATGAGTTTTGCTTTTACAGCAATGATTTGCTGCAGATACAGAAATGGATCTGAAATAGCCAGTGCGTAAGACCTATAACAAAGTCATTTGTTGCCACCCTTGTAGCAATCAAAATCAATAAGGATGGTCGTGGATAAACTGGGAAATTCTGTATTTTGACGAATATGGCTATTCAATCAGGATAGGTACTCTCAAGCAATATTTTATCTTTTGATTTTTTCTGATTATGCCTCTACTCCTCTGAAAACGATGGAAATTATTTAACTAATACTTCCTAGTAGCTGTGAGATTTTAGGAAGATGCCCTTCAAAACTTGAATCCTCAGAAGTCTTGCAATGACTTCTGAAACAATCCAGGGAAATATTCACTGCACTGAAATCAGCAGCCTTAACTGTTGCTTTAAAATAGATCAGGGCAGAGGAAGAAAAGGGAGATTAGCTGTAACCTGTGGGCAGTCCACAGTTTAAGCTTTGTAAGGATTTTGCTGCTCAGGAAAACTTTGGTACAAAAGCATTGCCACTTAGAAATTTGGAACGGTCACTCACTGCTGGGGATACACAGATTCATTTTTAGGCAACGACTGTTACCATCGAGAGTAGAAGCAGCACGTCTCTCTAAGTATAGGTTTGCTTTGGATGTTGACATGGTTCTCTACGGAACAGTTTACTGAGACTTATTTAGACAATAAAGTGTCCCTTTAAAGAAAAATTTTAAATACATTTGATCAAATCTCAACAATATACTGTGAGATAAAAATGGACAGGGATGATGGATCTAAAAATGAGGCAATTACTGGATATGTAATTTTTTTTTTTAAAATATCAACTCTTGAAGCTGGTAGAGACAAAGTATTTTTGAGGTACAGCAAGATGTCATCTTTGTAGTAAATCAGACCTTTGCTATACCTCCTGAACATCATTGCTAACCATTATGATTTATTGTTATTTCCTCTGTTTACAAAAAGGTACATTGATTATTGATTGTTTTATAGGACCTTAATGGCTCTCTGTGTACTGTAAAATAGTATCTTCATCAGAAAAGGAAATCGAATTCTGACTTTCAGTCAACCTTTTTATTGCTCTTTGTCTGTAAACTTTTCCACCAAGGGTGCTCAAATCTTGCAAGTTGTATAGATGCGCTTGCTTTGATTTGTTGAACCTGTGATACTTATGTCTTCATTAAGCACCAGTAGGAGCTTTGCAATTAAGGACTTTATAAGATGCAACTGTACTGAAAAGGGTAAATTCCCCTGTGTCACTCTGATGGTGTGTTTCTCATGAGTAAGCAGTAGAATGTGTCCAGTTTTATTGGTAGCTATCAACTGAGCTATTGAGAGTCTTATGAGCTATTCTGTTCCCTTGATAAATTTTCCATCACAAACTCTGATTCAGTCACAAGCTTGTGTTTGCTGTGGATCCAGGTTTCTTGAAGCCGCCCTTGAAAGTCCCTGTTCTTTGCTTAAAGCAAAACTCTCGCTCTTCTTCCTGGAAGTTTTGCTGAAATTCTGAGTGTAAAAAAGGCCATTAAAAATGTTGTTGGTCTTACGCATGGCGTATGTTTGGCAAAGGAAAAATGTTTTGGAAAATGGCTATTACTTGCAAATTAATTTGTTTTTCTCATTGTTAAGTGATCGTGAAAAAGTAATTTCATTTACTTTCACAGTAGTTTTCCCATACTTCACTGAGGATAATGATTGCTCACCTTTAAGTGATTTCCTAATTTACAAAACATGATTGAAATGTTAGATACAATCATTACTATTTCCTACCCCTATTAAAAAAGAGAGGAGAGAAATTATTTTAAGTACATTACCTTTCCAGTAAAATGCAGTAGTTGCCAAGACTTGTGATTTAAAAAAGAAATTGCTCTATATTGACAAACGTGCAGTGTAAAAATACGAATTGTAGCATCATTTAGAAACTGTAGGAAGCAATCATAAGCTGTTTTAGTTGAATTAATTTTGAAAGTTCCATACAGTGTACTTAAAACTTTGGAAGTTTGTGGAAACTAAACAATTAAATGAAGGATTAGGATTTATAATTAAGACACATGTTTGCCCTTGGTTTTCTACAACAACATTTCCATAGCCTCTGTGTTGAAACCAAATTAATTATTTTATCAGTAGTTGTTTTTATCTTTTTCAGATGCTGTTCCTCTCAGTTGACTTCTAAGAAATGCTAAAATCCCCTCTTCCCCAGGGAAAAAAAACGCAACACAGAAAGACCCAAAAAGCTGTTCATTACTGAAGCTAAATTACAGGCAACAGGAAAACCCACCATAATTCACTTACATATGCAAAAAGTTTTGTTTTCACCACCTAAAATAATATTTTTAGTTTCCAGTTCTGCTATGCTCTGCAAAAACCACCGATTTTGTTCTCATCCATTTTTATAGAAATGCTGTACATCAAGACTTTTGTTTATAGAAATCTGATTTTAGAGTAAATTGGAAGTGCATACTTGGATACGTGAGTTTGCTATCCTTTTTTTCTTTGGCTTAGAACATTTGGTCTATGCTACAAATGTACAATGAATTAAATCATAAGTATACTAAGAACTGAGTTTGTGCTAACCAGGTCATTCCTCGTAAGGGAAGCAAAGCTTAGCACTAGGTTAATTAAGATGGATGTTATCAATTTTTTGTTTTCATGTAAATTTCATCATAATATTGAGGGAAAAAAGCCCATGGACTTCAAGGAAAAAATGGATTTTGAGGAAAAAAAATAAGAAATGTTGATTAAAATTCAGTGTTAAATCTGTTCTGAAAAGTACGAACTGAAGGAAATTTTTTTTCTCTTACGGATGTAGGATGTTGAGAGGCTCTAGATGACAATAGGAGAGTCAGAGGAGACAAAATGACCTGCGTGTAAAAGATGGATCCATGCTGTGATTTTTATCTCTGGATTCAAGCTTAATTCCGCACTTAACACAAAAAGAAGGGGGCTTAAGTAGTTGCATTTGGTGTTCTGGCTTTAGAATATATATCTCTATGTGAAACCTGGGGTTTGATTCCACAGGCTGTGCCATTGGCTCTGTGCTGCTTTCCATCACTTTCCTGCCTAATTACTTAGATTCAAATGCAGCCCATAGGGAGTCTCGTAGGAAGGTGGCAGCAGCCCTGTCCAAGTGGACTTCAGGTAGTGCATGAGCTACAAAACCTCAGCCAGGAATTTGGGATCTTGTTAATAATTGTTTTTCATTATTTTGCATTCCTAAGCATAAAGTAGAAGAAGATTGTGAATGTTGTCATAAGGCTATCAAGAAATGCAGATCTAGGTATTTAAACATGGCAGATGTAAGATTAATCCAGCTCAGAGTCCTGGTGACCATTGTTTAGGAAGAAGCCTGTAATTAAGATTAATTTTGTTCTTCGATTGCAGACCTATGTTCAGTTATGAACAAGTAAGATCTTACGGAGTTTTGAGCTTGCCAATGTCAAATACACAAATTCTGGCCCTTCCCAGAGAGTTGTGTTTGGGGATCGGGGGGAAGTTTTACATCTTTTGGATTTATTTGTGCAAAAAATTCATAAGGAAGTAGATTAACATGTTAAATTTGCAATGCGTGAGTTGGCCAGCGCTACTGTTTGGTGAGGACATTCTTCCCGGGAGGGTCAAGGGAACTGATGTTGAGTGTTAATGGGCTGGAAGTTTCCCTATGGTTTATTGCTCTGCAATTTCTCCAAAAAGACAAGGGAAGAAGCTAGCAGGAGGTTATATTAAAAAGAAGCAAGTGTGTTAAATAACACAGTTGTATGGTGATGTTGCACCATCTAGATCCAGGATTTGGCTGAGATGCAGGTTGTATTTTAGAGGTGTGAGGAATGTTTGTGTTACTGATCTCTATGGTTTCATTAAAGTAATTGTTTAATGAGTTTATAATCTTGTAATTACTTTATCCAGATTAAATTATCCATCAGCATTTTTTTTAAGAAACGTCAGCTCTTTTAATTAGTCGCTTCATATGATCCTGAACACTTCTCAACATTTATGAACGTATAACAGCTCAAAATAAGCATCTGTGAGGTTACATCTATGAATACAGAGATTAGAGATTGATGGGATACTTCTGTACCACAACATGCGGTAACAAGAGCAGGACTTACTCGGAGGAAGCTGCAGGCAGAGGATGACTAGAAATGAAACAACAACAAAATAAATCTTTTCCAGCTGTTTTATTTCTGACAACCCTTCCCAAATATGAAATATGTCTGATTGCAGAGAGATTTCTTTCTGAGTTCGGACCAAAAACCCTATCTGTGTATTTCCAGGTGATGTTTCTTTTGCTGATTGGAATATAAAGATCCATATTAACTGGTTGCTGTGACTGAAGCATGTAAAGAAGGACTAATAGACACTTAACAAATGTTGGTATATATTATCAATGTGAAATAAAGCTTATGTAGTACTATATGTAACCATCAGTACAATTACAAAACGTGTGCATTGAGAAGCTAAGCACACTTAGCTTTGTTGAAAGGAAGTTTGGAAAACTGAATTAGCTAAAAAATAATAAAAAGCCACTTCTCTAATCAATTTTATTCCTTTCCCCACTAACAGGACTGTACAGGTTATTTAAAAAACAAACAAACAAACAAACAACCAAACAAATCCTCATCTTTATTTAGATTTAGCTAAAACTTTTTTAGCATCAAATAGTTTTTTTTTTAAAATGCAATTTTTCCCAATTATTTGCAATTCCTAGTAAGTTCTGATTTTCAAGCTCAAAGTAATGTGCTCCAGAACCTTCATTTTAGAGATGAAATGTCCCAGCCTAATTTTTAAAAATTAGGCTGGATAGGAAGCGAGAGATATCATCTATAGTGGGTACTTCTGCCAAGCAGAAGTCTTGTTCTTGAAAGTTTTTATAGCTTCTCTGAGGGCAAATATAAAAATGAAGGACCTGTGTAGGCCAAGTAAGAAAGTTACTTGATAACATGAAACAAATCAGTGCATTTAATTGTTATTGTTAAATTATTATTTGCTCTCTGACCCAAAGGGTCTGAAGTAAAATAAAGTTCAACCTCTCTTTGGTTTCCTGAGTGGTTTTGAATCTGATTCTTTGACTGCATAACAAAGCGTAACACTTTGCTGTGTTTTGTTTTTGCAAGAAAGTTAACAAAATACTATATATTTTTCAGTAAAACGTGTGAGGGCTGACAGAATTTGCCACCATGAAAACTATTTTTGGCAACTTCTGTTTATAGCCTTTGAAGTAAGAACTAATAACATACTTTATTTGCAAAAGTTCTTCAATCAAGCCAATTAAAAGCAGATTTCTTCCTACATATTTGCCTCTGCATTATTGACTGAAGGAAGATACAATGCTACATATTTATATCGGTGATTTTAAATTTTTGTATCTCATCAGCAGCAAACCAGTAAATTCAGAAGTTAAAGAATCAAGAAGCTAAAAATCAGCCACTTTAGTAGCAGACATTTTTAACCTTCCAGGAGAAAAGATAATGTTGTATCATTTTTCAAGCTAGGTGTGAAGAATAATTTATAATCCTTCGTTAGAGCTCCTAACTATATTTCCCTGATGGGTGAAAGGATGGAAGGAGATTTCATTCATATTTCCTCTTTTAAATATCCTCTTGCTCTTAACATGCGTGCACACTCAAAGCCATCTAGTCCCCCAGCTGTGCCAGCAGGGTTGCCTGAAGAGAATAAAAGATGAGTGTCATTGAGTCTTAAGAACATGTAGTGTATTGAGAAGTCACATCATGAAGTGGTCGTTTGTATTCATTAAATCTATGCTGAAGAAGAGGAGGCGAAACTTGTGCTTTACCCACCTTGACAGTCCCCTTTTTTCAAATGCGATGGTAAGGGTTAGGGAAAGAGCCGCTAATTTTTTTGCATTACCTTTGTTGCAGGAAAGGTCGGGAAGGATGTAGTAATTTTGTTATTTAAAAACACTATACAAATTTTGAGGATGTCCACCTGACATTGGTAAATTTAAAGCACTTTGTCATCCTGTGTGGAGAGCCGGGCCAGGTGCTTGCCGGCCTGCGGCTTCGGATGTGGGTTTCTTTGGGCCGGCTAGGTCCAGAGGCAGGGGAAGCAGGCAGGGCATGCAAAATGGGCAGCAGTTTGGAGCTGCCGGTAGTTGCGCTATGACCTTGCATGCATTTTGGATGTGTGACCTCTGTGGCTTGTCCTCTTGTGCCATGACAACTCGACATTTTCAGGCTCTGTGTCGGTGATATTAGTGGCCAAAATTGAATTCTCTAGAGCGGGTTATAAGAGAAAGTGTAAAGTCTTGGGTTTGAAGCATTTCAAAAAGCCTTTCATAAGTTTTTGTCTTATGAGTATGAACTTATTAATGGTTTGATGTGCTGCTTATTTTCTTTCGCATATGAGGTAGTTGTCTCTCAACAGTCTCATATTAAGTATTTAGTCAGTAGTAACTGTTATATTACAAATAGAATATGCTGATTAAACATCTTCAAACAGCTTTGCCTAAAATTTTAGTGAAATTTTTAGTGACATTTTTCCAGAATGTAGGACGTTATAGGGCAAAATTTTTAGTAGGTATCTCGTCACTTGCCATTTCAGCAGTGGCATATTTGATGGCAGTTTTATTCTGGTTACTCTGTGCCTGGGTGGTTACTCTTTACTTCAGTGTTTTGAAGTGAAAGAATTGAAATGTAGTAAAGAAAAGGCTGCTCTTTGTCCTATCCCTGGGTGTAAACCCCTTTAATAATCATAAAAAGTTTTCGAGCATTTGTAGTGGCATTTTCGGTTGTGTGTGTCGTCGTCCCCCCCCCCATATGCCAGTAATTGGTTTCTGTGGACTAGATGCTGATGAAAACGATTTAATTTCTGACTGTTGTTTAAGGTGAAAAGGGAAAAGAAGAGGGTTGAAATATGAAAGGAAGCGGAAAAAAAAGAAAAGATAGTTTTTGCTTTACTTGAAAGTTGATATTTGAAAAGTTCCATCATTGGAGGCAATGAGAGGACTGCCGTCCCATTGACTGCCTACTGAGAACGATGTCCAAGTCCCAGCATTGCAAGGGGGTATTTTGGTGACGGGATTGCAGCCTGTAGCTCTGGCTGGGACACAAAGGGCTTTCCAGTGATGTTTCCCACTTCCTTTTCCAAACTACAAATTTTCTGCTGCATTTCCCGAAAGTGCGGCACAAACTCTGTTGTCTTACGCCTAGTTATATCGTTACCTGAAAATCTTGTTAAACCTCATTTAGTTTAGCGACGAGAATTCTGCAAATGAACAGATGTGACTCCACGTGGGTTTTCCTTTGCAAATGTTATGTTGGAAAGTGAAATAAACTTTTTTGAATAATCTTAGGAGTCTTCAGAAAGCTGAAAGGGACAGGAGGAGCTTCCTATGCTGAGTAAAGACCAAGCACACACAAATGGTTTTCAGGGCATATTTGCTTAGTGTGTTCTTCGCTGGGGACTTTAAGAGGGGTTTCACAAGAACTTTAACATCTCCCCTGAATCTTATTTGCTGTAAAGCTTTATAAATGGTGCCTGTTCCTCCCTGGTACTCCACCAGAACTTAGTCCTGTGGGTTGTCAGTGTGTTTCCTCTGGTGAAGTGATTATAGGCATTTACACTCTATATTGAATATCTGTTCTTTCTGGCTTTGGTCAACAAGTTAGGATAGTTCTTTTACAACTTTTTGTAGTGCCAGGCATGGGAACAAGGTGCTCGTATATTATAAACTTAAAATCATACAGTATTTTGTGCCAAGGCTTACTTTGCTAGGGCTTGTTGGTTTCTCATATGAAGCTTTTCAACTCTAGCACATGAAAGCCTCCCAGATATTCTAAACACCCTGAATCTCTGCAGAGATGCTAATGAAACAGTAGTTAAGAGATTAAAGGCCTTTGGAGTGTACAAGCTGGATGAAAACCAAGTCAAGAGAGGAACTAAACGGTCCCCTTGTATCCTCATCTAACCTGATTTCTTTTTGCTAGTTGTAAAGGTCGTTGTGATATTTGGAGTTGATGCGTGCTTCGCTCCTGATAAGCATGAGAAACCACAACAGTAATTATAAAAGTTCATTAATTGAGACGATCCACACACCCCCCACCCCCCCCACCCCCCCGTATTCAGTCTAGCAAAGCATATTTTTAAACCGTCTAAGGATGATTTCAGTGATTCTACATTTTTTCTATTTTAAAAACATTTGAACAAATCTAGATTAATACCACTCTTCCAGTTTCTCCGAGCTGTATGCGAACATCTAACACCTGGGTACGACCACGGCAAGTTAATACATTTTTCAATATCTCTTGATTTATATATGCGTGGACTAAAGTTGTAGCGGTAGTCATATTCTTTAAAACACGAGTTGGCATACGTTCAAACATGGTATATTTTTCTAGTTGTAGAAAGTCATCCATCTTAGGTTGCAAGCACTAACATCAGTTGTATCTTAAGTGGCACACTTAAGGGATACTGTCAATGTTTAGAATAGCTGATGCAACGTAGGAAAGGGAGCTTAAAAATATAAGATGACTGTATTAGGAAGAAATAGGAAGTATAGGAGGAATTTGTTTAATTATTACTATGCTAGCTAAAATCCAGCATAATCAGCTGCATTATTTACCAGAAGCATAATCTGTAATGATTTTTTTTTCCTAAACTTATTTATGAAAGCTTTAACTGGTGATTCAAAACGTTCTTTTACTGCATCTAAAATTGCACTGAAATTTCATGGGTTCCCCACATTCAATGTGATAATCCATGCCAGTCTTTCTTTGGGTTTTCAGTCCTTACCTGTGTTGCTGTTCCATTAATTGGAATATAGGAATGTGATAGAAATACAGGGGTGTGGTTGCATGTTAATTGTGCTTGCACATTAATCATTCTCACCAGCAGTACTCTTGTAATTTTTTAGTTGGTGAAAAGGCATCTGAAGTCATTTAACCATATTTCCTACGTAGTGTATTCCCAAGCAAAGTACCTCTGTTTATTTTATTATACAAAGAAATTCAGCATTAAAATCACATGTAAGGACAGTGAAGACTAGATGTTTAACTTGCCCTGCTTACAGCTTTGGAAGAAATGATGAAAAAATTATTTCCATAAAGCTATGGATAAGGTAGGGTGTGTTGTTTCAAGCTTGGGTAACTTGTGTTAAAAATAAAATGACAACATATCTATTATGTCACTCATTGTTACAGGATTCTTTTTCAAGATAAGTTATTTATCAGTGGTTTAGAACAAAGGGCTTTGTATTTTCAGAAGCATTATATGCTAATTGCCTATGCAGTTTGTGATGATACTTTGGTAAGTAAAAGTAACATCCAGAGTCAATCTGAAATCTAAACCATGTAAGAGACTTAAGACACCATCAGGATTTTACCGGTTATAGACAGCTGTGATATATTAAGTGTATTATTTTTCATTAGTGTACATGAGAAGATCAGTGTTAGTGACATCTTCTATATGACTTCTTATGTATTCATCATGCATTATGCAATGTTTGTCATTCATGTTGGTTAAAATGGCTGGCAAAATGCAAATGCTTAAAAACCTGTAGCATTAATTAGGTCATGTTATTTGAAATATCCTTGAAGTATTTAATGTTTTACCATGCTATTAGTTTCTGGCTTTTTGTGTGTGTGTGTGTGTCAACTGTAGTAGTTCAAAGTATAACTGTCAGACTAATTACGTGACATTTACTTTGAATCAAAGGTAACGATAGGGACAGTAGCAGATCTTGATCGTTTGGTGGGTGGACTCATGTGAACCGTCTGGGTTTTTTAATCTAAATATCCCTGTCTGGCTTTTGGGAATAGAGCAGTGTTGTGAAAACAGTGGCAGGAATGATTCCAAATCATACATAGTTTCTTTTACTCTCTCAGTGTGTACTTTATGAAATAAAATGTCAAAAGGTGCTTGGTCAGTGTTAACATGGAAAGTTAAGGTCTGTAATCTCACAGAGAAAGTGATCAAAGTCAGCGTCCAATTCACGTACTGTAGAAGTCTAAAATCCTTTTGTAGTTTGTGCAGCCTAGAGATCTAGTCATATTGCCATAACATTGACCCTACATTTGGTCAGCTGAGTGGCTCTCTGGATTCCAGTGACTGTATGACCTGAATCTCTTGATGATTTTCAGAGCGTTGAATCCCATGTGCATGATAGATACAGATTGGAAAATGAAGCGAGGTAAATTAATACTAAAACCAAAGCATCTTTTTAACAGTGAGATAGTCAATAGAATAGTTCAACAGAGGGAAGCAGTGGTGGGTTCTTCATCTGCCTAATTTTTGTGGTCAAATATGAATATTAATCTCTTCAAAAAGCAGAGCTCAAGAAAATGACACCTGTGACTGTGAGTTGACCCACTTCCATTAGCCTGTGAAACTTTTCCCTTTTCCAGCTAGAGGTGTGCCTGCTTTTCAGGAAAGCTTTCTAGGCTTTCTGTCTTATCAGTGATACCTCAAAAGGGGGAAGGGCAAGTATGAAGGCCGCAAATCTATGGTGTGGGGTTTTTTTGGTTTCAGAGGAAAGGGTTTGGAAGAGTCCCATTTGTCTTCATACTACTGAGACATTTTGTTTCCAGGATTCTTGTGGAAAGTCTGCATGTGCCGTGGTCACCAAAAGATTTCCAGTTGGGCTCGTGCAGCCAAGATCTCTTGGATATTTACAAGACAAGCTAGGGCACAGTTAAAGCTGATTTGGAAATAGTGCCTTTTGCGTTCCTCGCTCCTGGGGTTATTGGTAGCAGGTTGGAGAATGCTCGTCTTCAAGCATTTGTTTGGGTTTTGTTTGTGGGGATTTTTTGAACTGAGGATTTTATTCTAATAAATGTGAGTACATTTAATATAGTAGTTATTCTCAGAGTCTTCAAAAAGTGTAGACGTGAACCTTATTTAATCTTCTGAAAAAGTAGATGAATTAATAAACACCAAGCCCTTCCTCTGAATTGTTCCCTCTAGGACAAAACTACCACTGAAAAATTTAGGAAGTGCCACCAATTTTTAGCTATTCTTCTGTTTCAATACATATAGATTAGTAGTTGATCTGCTGTTATCCTACAAGATCTTCACTAGTAATTCTTCGGCACCTTTGCCAATCAGTCCTGGTAAAGGAACTATGGACAGAGATAGTTCTTGTTAGAGTCCCAGGCCAGCCAACTCGTGATCCAAGTTCTCTGTCTGAGGACTTGTGTTTGTCTTGACTTGTACCCAAAACCTATTTTTGTCTTCAAGTGCATTGGGGAATTTAAAGCAACAATAGTGGGAGCCAAGAGTCAGAACAGGAAAAACAGATAGAAATGATGTCAACAAGAGGATAGCAAAAACCTTGCTAGTACCGTACAAATTAATGATATCAAACCGTAGAAAGGTTTGAGAGTTAAGAGAAAACACTCCTCCATAGGGGGGCTGCATTCAGATATAGGTATTCATATAAATCCATTAGGTGGTTTCAGTGTAAGCCTCACTGGAAAGATATTTGTGTGTCATAAAACCACAGTGTTGTACAGTATTCTGTCTTTGACAAGCCCATAGAAGAACTATGTTATTGTCAGTGCTGAGTGTGGGAGGTTGTCTGTTTTCTGATAGTATTAAAGCCTGCATTTTTTTGCAGAGACCTGTTTATTTTTATAAGCACCTAATTTCCCTACAAAGCCGTTTGAGCTTCCCTTGCTTGGACAGCATCTCAATCAGGTTCTTAAAAGAGAAACCCCCAACCCCCCATTGCCTCCCCACCCAAACGACAGCAGAAAAACTTCTCTTTTCATTTGCTGAAATGCCTGTCTATACCAATAGCTCAAATCTTGACACTGCTTTCTGATAACATGGGTTCTGTAATGTTGCATAATGCACTTTTCATTCATCCTCTCCTTACTTGAGCTTTTATTTCCTTGGCCGAATTTAGAGAGATAGACAAACAAAGAATGCCACAATTTCTCTGCAAAACTTACTGATAGAAATGAGGAGCTGGGGAGCTTGGGGAACCGTGTCTTTTTATTTTCCCTTTTATCCTGTAAGGTATGGTGTCCATTTACTCTTGTGCCTTCTGATTCCAATTCATTTGAATACTTGCATCCAGTTGAAGTTTAAGCAAATAGTTTTCTACAGAAGAGGAAGACCTACTTGTATAATGTGAAAATCTTTCTGCCTCCATAAAATTGACTTTGCGAGCTGCGGTTTACATACACAAGCCATTCACACACATGCAGGAAGTTTTCTTGACTTTTGCTAACGACAGTAAAGTCAATGAAATTAGAGAATAAATGATTGGTTGTAAATATTTAGTGAACTGTGACTAAGCACCTTTTAATAGAAAGTGTCAGTGTTTTAATTCCAGAGGCTAGACTGTTTATGAATAGTTATATTTTATAAGGTACTTTGTCATGGCTCGCAAGATATTTACAGCAAATCTTTTTTTAGTGATTTATTTTTTTTTTAATGAAGAAAACTCATATGAGAATTTCCTGAACGTACCAAGCAGGCTCATGATTGCACAGTATGTCACTGAAAACAACTTTCCTTGCAGTTTGTATTTTCTTCTATCTTGATGGACTGGGGTTTCAAGACTAGTGTTATTACCATACCTACCTTTGTAGATGATGGCTTTGTGGGAAAGGAGAGGGGGGAAAAAGAGAGGAAAATGTTTGTGCAGTTCTAAAAACATACTTATAGTCCCTACTTTTCTGTAACTGTCCGGACAGATGCCAGAGAAAGTTCCTATCAGGATATACGAGTCAGTGTTTTTTGGGTTGGTTTGTTTTGTTTTGGTTTTTTTTGTTTGTTGTTTTTTTTTTTTTTTTAAGAAAAAAACCCACCCCACCTTATTAATATTATTTTTGGTGCTTAATTTTTAAGCATTACCTGCTGCTCCCTGTCAAAGTGATGGAAAAAAAGTAACCATTAGATGATGATTAAGCTTCTGGGGGAAAAAAAGGGAGGAAAACCCTTATACATGGAAGTGATTTTTCCATCCAGCTTTGTGCAATTTTGTGTTTTACTCTGTCAGCCATTGATGAGCAAATTTAGTCTCCTTAAATCCTTCTTAAGCTGAGGTTTAGGAAGGCCCTCAGTTGCAAAGTCTTGGAAAGTGATTCAGCGAGACTGCTCTACTGAAATCTTACAGACGTCTAAAGCCAATAAGGGATTTGGTGTTTTCTAGGCATCAGGCAAAAGCTCTTGTGAATTGTAAAAAATACCTGTCTCTTATCTGGAGGAGGAGGGAGGTGTTAGGAGCCTGAACTCTGCTGCATTTCAGCAGGAGGCAAGGACTCCCTGTAATACATAAAATCCCCATCTCCAGGGACTGTTTTCCTAAATAAGAGTCACTCGTACATAAGCATCGCTGTTAAGAGTAGTTAGCAGAATTCAGAAGCTGAATACTTTGTAATTTCTCTAATATTTTGTATATTTTTCCTTAAAGGTGATATAAAGCATGCTTGCATGATTAGGGATTGACTTCTCTCAGCTGTAGCTTCACAAGCAGATTGGAGTCAGTGTAGTTTCATGGATAATTAAATAAGAATGAAAATAAAAAGTATAAAAAGAGGCTTTTCTTTGTTCAGCAAATGTTCCCCATTTTATATTTTTTTCCATACAATAGTTTTTAAATTGTCTCCAATTGATTTGATGAGTCTCTTTCGATCCGTCAAAGGCAAGATGAAAGTAAATAAACATGGATAAAGGCAGTGGAGGCTAACTGGGAAATTTGTTTGAATCCTAGAAACTTTTCAATTTTTTCAAAAAGAAATGTTAAAATAGCACAATTCTAGCGGGTCATGGCCAAATGTTTTTCAGAAGGCTTTTTCTACTTTTTAGATGGGTGAGTTAACCCTGCAGACATTTCTATTGTACCTGGTAATCTCCAGTTGCATTATAAAGCTAAGATTAAAAAAAAACATATAAACCTGCAAAAATGAAGGCCAGCAACTTCACATATTTTTTAATCCCCTTTATAGCCTATGTCTTTTTTGTAAGCTTAGTCAGGAAAGCAAATGTGACTTCATGGGGTTTTTCTCTTCCTGCTTTTACAAAGCAAAAGGCCAAAACCTGCAACTTGTTTGTTTGTTCCTTCGTCTTCAGTGATAATAATGAATGTGTCAGCAGAATTTTCAGAGGAAAAAAAAATAAAATTGTTCATTCCATTGAATGGAGAAATAGAGATGTTAAGATCGTGGCTCTTGGGTGGGTTCCCCCCACCTCTTAATAAGGAAATTGTCTCGTGGATCTTCTCCCATACATGTCTGTAAAGACCACCTCTTCTCCCACTGGCTGCTGAATATCACTTCTGTTGCCATCCCTGGTAACCACACTAATTGCTTACATGGAAAAGGAATATTAGGAAAATATTAAGTGAAGCTAAAAATACATTAAATATGATATAGCAGCTGGAAACAGGGAAAGCCAGCACCTTCCACCAGCCAGATCTCCATGGACCACCAGCAAAGTGCTCCGGGGGCCACTGCAACCATGCAACCACATAACGTGCTTTGGAACATTTACATCAAATATCACCTCCTGCTTTTTACCTTGACCTCAGAAGACTTCCCCAGCACATGATAAACAATAAACTGACATAGTGTGCCCGAGAGACTTAGGTTCTAAATAAACTCTGTATGATGCCACACATTTTCGAGGAAGCAGAGCTTACCGTAGACCACACAAATCTCAGCCACGAGCACCATTGCTTGTGTGTTGAGTGATGCCAAGCTGGAGCTCTAAGAAGCGACGACTGTGCCTGGGTATAGAAGCATAGTCAGGGTGGTTATTTTTAAAAAAAAAAAAAAAAAAAAAAAAGAGAATACCTCGGCATTTTGTGGCTGCCCCCTCTGTGGCACCCGGGGTACCCCAGAGCCGTGGCTCTTGCTCTTCCTTCTCCAACTCCGAAACTGAAAGGAAGGAAACGAGAAGTGTTCAATAACTGCAGCATGAAGGGAGATGTTAATTACTTTCCTGTAACAGATCATTCCGATACCAAAAATTACATTCGTTTTTGCCTCTGTAGTGTGTGATTCAGTGAAACCGCAGCTTTTCTTGGAGAATTTGGTCTTTGACTCCAACCATTGCTTCCTTGGCTCCTAAGGAGGAAGAGAAAGGGCAAGACGAGATGCTGAATACCGTTCCCTCAAGCACGGCAATTCCTGACTTTTGTCTTGTAGAGATTAATTCTTATTTTGGAAGTTTGGTTCTTTTTAAAAACTGCTCGCCACTGAGCATCTGTCGGTATTGGTTAGGATGCTGCACATGTACTTAATTTCTGCAAGAATTTTTTTCTTCTGCAATCGTAGAAATGTGCTATAAGTAGTTGGAAGCGTTCGTTGGAATGCCTTTTGGACTCTCTGGTACGCTTTTTTATTTTGTCTAGCTTATCTGTTTTGATAAATAAGGGAATTAAGATTTTACCTGATATCATTTCACCTTTTGTTCTGCAGATACAGATAAGAGAGCAAATTACAGTATCCATGATAATGATTTTCTTTGTTAACACATGTACTGGGCATAATGCTGGGTGGACTGTGTATACAAAAAAAAAAAGAATCCCTTTTTAAATGCTTATATTTGATTACTGGTTTTGCCCCTACTTGAGCAGCCTGAAATTTGTAAATTGAAATTATGATTTCATTTGAAGATACTAATTCAATCCAACTATAATTTGATAGTAAATTCTCTCCAAATTGTCAATTATTCAAATCTAAATGCTTGTCAATAAATAGTAATAGTCATGCACATTTCGCCTGAATTAGCACAGCTCACGTTTATCTTTTTTTACTGAGAAAGGTCAGAAAATACAATCTTTTTTTTTTTGAAAGGATGCCAAGTTGTCCTTTACATTGACCCCTTTGAACTACCATCAGTAAAGTGAAATAATTAACTATGCATTTCTTTCATGTGATGTTCTGTTGAGCCCTATGAGAGTGATACTTGTCCCGCTTTTTCATCTTTTATTCTTGACTCATAGCTTGTACGTGCTGCGCTATAACTTCGGATCCTTCTTTTTAGTGTTCTTATTATTATTATTATTATTAAAGAGACAGTGCATGTTTGGGATTGCAATTTTGCTTCTTTGTGAACTAAATATTTTTCATATTTTTGAAAATTAAATTTTTGAGTGAAGATTTTTAAGCGCTCATGCTTCAACCCTAATTTGCTTATGAGGAAATCTTTCTGAAGTCCAGATATTCACATCTTCTGTTTCCTGCTTTCCTCTGAGCCACTTTTCATTGCAAAAAAAGAAAACAGTTTATTTTGAGAAATCTAAGAAAGCTGTTTCTTATTTCCTTTTGGTCACCTCTGTATTCAAAGTGATTATTTAATAATTTTAGTGCACAAGGGGGTCAGTGTAGCCTATTGCTTCTGTGTACACTCCATCCCTAAGTCTTGGGAGGGACCTGGGGTAAAAGAAGAGAGGGCAAGTATCTATACTGTCCTTTGGACAAATGGGAAAACAGAGGTTTGATCTATAGATTGTGTATACAGGAATATCTTTTGCCAGTATATTTTCACCCTTTGGTTTTGGGATTTTTCTGTTGCCTTTTTTTTTTTTTTTTAAAATCCCATATATTTCATTAAACAATATATTGTGTCAGTAATAAAATGAGAAAAATAACTTGTGTTTTTAATGAGGCATTAATTGTCTAAGTCATGATTTAGTGTCTGTGCTCAGTATAACTGCTAGAGAGCACATTTTGGACAAAATGAAAAACTAAAGTGTAATTAGTAGACACGGATGTGGTCATCTTCCAAAGTCCTTGCTTTTGTTTTTGTAGCAAATAGATCAAGACTAGGGTGACTGTAAAACATCAATATTTTATAAAACCCTTCTTTTCTTGTTCCAAAAATTCTGCCAAATTGTACTTAAATGAAGTCTTCTGAGGAAAAAGCCTGTAAGAGTTCTTGACTATAAATACATTTTTGTGATTTTAAGAAGAATGCGGTATTTATAATGGATTGAACCAGAGATTCTCTGCTCTGTGTTATCTTTATAATGTTTGCCATAAAGTGCTTCCAGGCGACATCTTGACTTCTGTAATTTTTTTCTTCCTTTTCATTGGTGCCTGGAACAGATTATTGTGGGTTATAACATTTTAAAACATTTAAGTAATCCATTTGAAAGCAGGAAAAAGAGCGCACCATTGATATGAAATTGCACTGACTTTCCAGAAAAGATTGTATCACAGAACTTCCAGTTTCTTACTCTAGGGAGAAGGCTGCATAGTTTGATTTCTGAAATAAAATACATTTTTAAAGCATTGTCTTTTTCAGTGAAATTGATGTATCTTACGGCAGAATTTTACTTTCAGAAAAAATGAAAGCATTGGTGTGTTCAGTGCATTCTGAAGTATAAACCTAAATTAAAACCAACTCTTCAAAAGAATTATTCCATATTTTAATTGTTGTGCATCTTTTCTTCTTAGTGGATATATTTTATCTGTGCCTAGTGGGGAAATAATTTCTATTTCTATTTTTCACTCACAGGTTCAGTGATAACACGGGGTAACTACTGTAACAGTTCAGAGTGGGTTTGGGTTTTGGTAATTGGGAGGTTGTGGTGCTTCATTAGTTGTCGAAGGCATGAACTGCCATGCCCCTAAATTGTGAACTGTAACTTAGAGCACAGATTTCCAAGCTATGATCTGTGGACCACTGGTGATCCAAAAGTCAAATTGAGTATTTTACGGCAGTTTTGTTATTATATATATATATAATAGCTAAAAAATTATCTAGAAATACTGCAAATATTCATTTCATAGTTAGATTTTGCAGTGTTTGTGAGGAATGCTGACATCTGTAATGTTCTTTTGGTCTCAAATATTTCCATATTTTTCAGATAGGTCATGTTTTTTGACACCTCTATATTTCCCCCCATTATTACAGTGAGTACTGCAACATCTATCTGACACAAGTACTGCAAAGGTGAATAACGAGAATACAGGCTCTCTACATGCATAAGTGGACTTTTCATATCATTTTGTTTTACTATTAAAATTAAATCTAATTTGCTAATTTACTATTAAAATCAATCTAATTTGCAAAGCCTGATTTGTCAGTAGTGCACTTGTTACTACCCGGCAATGGGAAGCATAGGGGGTAACTGTTGCTTTTTCTGCCACGGACCAACTGTGGACAAGTTGCTTTCGTTCTCCAGGCATTGGCTTCAGGAAGGGTAGTAAGGTAAAAGAACTGACGTTATAAAATGTGTTAACATCTGATAAGGAAGTGTGTTGAGAATTGGATGCAATTATCATCATTTAACACCCAAAGATCTCATTCATGAAGTTGTATATGAATTTTTAAAATGAAAAATGGTCTTGACGTTTTGGAGAATATAAAAAGAATAATATTATTTCTTTAAAAATTAGCGTGAAGCATTCATCCTCATTTATATTTTGTATCTTGTGGATTAGTTTAAATTGTCTTGTGGTTTTAATCTAGATTTAAAATAGCTAGGGATTTCCACAGTTGGTTAACGCTTATAATGTGTATATATACACAGTGAAATGATGTTTTGAGTTCCTGCTCTCCTCATCATTTTTTCGCCCTGTCCTCATGAGAGCAGACTGAAAATTCATCTCTCTCAGCTTTGTTAAATTCCATTAGTGTTTGGGTATATTGTTGAGATGAACTTTTTCCTAGAGCAGAAATGACTGATCATAGTCCAGTCTGCATAGTCTAGAAAGACAGTTGTCTCATTTATTTCCTGAAAAACGGAAACCCTTTGTGAATGAGCGAATGGAACAAATTATGTTATACAACTGGAATAAATTATATCTTTTTCCTTTGCCAGTCATAAGGATTTGTAAAATTAATTTAAGACACTTAACTGTTAGAGTTTGGTGTGTTCTGATTAGTATACAATGGTACTGAAAAGGGTTCTTGCCACAGCTTTGTGTTGGGATAAATCTGCTGATTTTCAGCAGTTAGAAAGTGTTTACAATAGTATAAGAGAAAAAAAGAAACCCCAAACAAACCAGGGTGAAGTCTATCGTTTTTTGTTAATGAACAGGACTTTTAAAAGCACCTAGATAACATAGCTGCCCATAGCATTTACTTATTGTACAAAATCACGCTCATTCTCAGCCAATGGGCATTGTACTTACAACAGTTTACAAAGAGTAACCAAGTTAGTTCAGTGAAACCATATGTTTCCCGAAGAGTATTCTGCAGAGCTTTTAGCAAAACTTAGAAAATTAGATTTTGATGGAATTTAAACATATTCACCCTGAAAGATATGTACCTATAAATAGTTTGTTGGAAGTAGACCTGTATAGCATCTTGCATCAAAATTGACAACGCTTTGCATATTGACAGTTCATAAAGTAATAGACCATGGGGGAGGAAAAATATTTTAAAAACAGTTTACTCGAATGCATTTTCTAAGTTGTGTTTTTATATACATGAATTCATTTTTCATGTCTTAACTGTAGTCATAAAAGTTTAAGTATGGATAATCTTACAACACTTTCTGCTTGAAATCAGACTTTAATTTACATATTTATTCTTCCAATAACATAATATACAGTATTCTGCTTTCATTTTATGTGTGATATGGCTCATGAAGAGAAGTCATGGCGACTGGGGGAAGTTCCTTCCTGAGGAGTGGAAGAAAGCAAATGCCATTTCTGTCTCCAAAAAGGACAAGAAAGGAGGATGCAGGGAATGACAGACCAGTCATCCTCACCTTGATCCCTGGGCAGATCATCTAGAAACCATTTCTGAGCCTGTTAAGGATAAGAAGGTGATATGGAGTTGTCGGCATGAATTTACGAAGGGGAAATCATGTGCGACCAACCTGATAGCCTTCTATGATGAAATAACTGGTGTATAAGGGAAGGGAAGAGCAGTGAATGCTGTTTACCTTCACTTTAGCAAGGCTTTTGACCCCGTCTCCTGTAGCACCCTCATATACAAGCTGAGGAATTAGATAAATGGATGGACAGTGAGATAGACTGAAAACTGCCTGAAGGGCTGGGTTCAAAGGGATGAAGGGCTGATATTGGGAGCATGAAGTCCATCTGGAGGCCAGTTACTGGTGGTGTACCCCAGGGGTTGATCCTGGGGTCAATACTGTATAACGTCTTCGTTAGTGACCTGGATGATGAAACACAGTGCACCCACAGCAAGTTTGTTGATGATACAAAACCGGGAGGAGTAATTGATAGGCCAGATGGGTGTGCTGCCATTCAGAGGCACCTCAGCAGACTGGAGAAATGGGCCAACAGGAACCTCATGTAATTCCACAAAGGGAAATCCCAAGTTGTGCCTGTGGGGAGGAATAACCCCAGCCACCAGAACAGGCTGGAGGCTGACCATCTGGAAAGTAGGTTTGCAGAGAAGGCTGGGGGGGGTCCTGGTGGACACCAAGTTGGACATGTGCCAGCAATGTGCTCTTGTGGTAGCATCCTGGGCTGCGTTAGGCAGGCTGTTGCCAGCAGATCGAGGGAAGGGATCCTTCCCCCCTGCTCAGCACTGGTTAGACCCATCTGGAGTGCTGGGTCCATTGCTGGACTCCCCAGTACAAGAGAGACATGGACATACTGGAGAAAGCCAGTGAAGGGCCATTAAGATGATTAAGGGACTGGAGCATCTCTCGTACAAGGAGAGGCTTGAGAGAGCTGAGACAGTTCAGCCTGGAGAAGAGAAGGCTCAGGGAGATCTTATCAATGCCTATAAATACCTGATGGGAGGGAGCGAAGAAGACACAGCCAGGCTTTTTTCAGTGGTGGCCCGTGACAGGACAAGAGGCAGTGAGTACAGATTGAAATACAGGAACTTCCACTTAAACATAAGGAAAAAACTTTTACCGTGAGGTCGGTCAAATGTGTGGGAACAGGCTGTGCAGAGAGGCTGTGGAGTGTCCGTCCTTGGAGATACTCAAAACCCAACTGGACACAGCCCTGAGGAAACTTATTTGAGCAGGGGAATTGGACTACGTATCTCCACATGTCCCTTCCAACCTCAGCTGTTCTGTGTTTCATGGAGTAGCAGTGGTATAGTGGCATCTTCTTTTTTTTCCCTTTTTTTTCCCCCTTCTGTCCTGCAAGACAGTAATTTTCCAGGTATGAATATGAATTTATTAAGGCAAAAATTGGATACAAATTCCTTACTGCATGTATTATAGTGTATTTAAAGAAGCATTAAGAAAAGTTTCCATTTCTAAAGGGAAAACTGAGGATATTTTTGGTTTCTACAAGTTATTAAAACATTCAAGATCAGCTTAAGAACAAGATTCAGAAGGTTCGTGCTTAAACAAAACACTATCGAGTCAAGACAGAGTGACCTCCCATGGAGATGGGAGACTTTAGCATCTCTGAAATTCATTCCCTGAGGATTTTGTGTTATTCTTGATTTATGCTGACGTCACTGAGGACAGGGTTTGTCTTTATGTGAGAAGAATCGGACTTTTTATTTGGCAAGATGTTAGACATTGTTAATCCTGCTGTCTGGCAGACCTCACTATTTAAAAACTCACGGTGTAAACAAGTTACTTCCATTTTTAGGTGAACAAAGTTGCTCTTTCAAAGGTCTTGCCTTGTATAGATCTTAGCTTAGTGGAACAATGAACTTGACTGATGCCTTTGGATGTTGCTTTCCACCATAGTAATTGAGAAGTATCTGTAGTGAAGACCGTTAAGTAAGCATTAATACGTTTTCAATAAGCTCAAAATAATTATTGATTATGAAGTATCTTCCTGGTTTTAGAATTTTAATAATTATAAGCATCAGTGAAGCTTATTTCAGACTCCAAATATAGAGTTCCAACAGCTGTCTGTTAGTTGCAGGTGACATACCATTTTAGAATGTGATCATATCTCATTTTTTAAGTATTTTAAGTTACATAATCAAGATTTCTTTTTGTGTACTTGTTTAACATCACAAGACCCCCCAGTTCTTGGTTAAGCTTAGTTTTCAGCGTTTCCAGCAGTAAAACTTCTGTTCCTTCTGAGATGGTTACAGAGAGGTTTAGCTCTTTTTTTCAAATGTTTTCCTTCTAATTTGCTCTGAATGTCCCTTTTCTAAATTTTATCTCTTTACTTATCACAATGTACTTTTGAATAATTAAATGGTATTATGTAACGTCTCTCCTTGTTGTTGTTTATGCTTTTCCAATATCTGCAGACATCATCACGGCTTAAGTTTATAATGAAAAAAACCCATTTTGTAGCTGACATTTCCATTTCTTCCTGTGCTTGCCATTGTCACTGCCATACACATTTTGGAAAAAGTATTTTCCTTAAGCTGAGTTCCTTTTAGTAAAGATTCAATAATTTAGTAATCAAATTCTTAGAGTTAAAATTATAATATTTAAACAAGTGAATAGGACGTCTCCACTTGCTGAATGAGTAGTTGGTAATTAATTTTAGTAACTTCCTATAGCTTCACTTGGCTTCATGGAAGTAGGAGAGCGGGGAGTTACTGTTGTTGACATCATCAGGGTAGTGAGAGAGATTCCTCAGTTATTAGACAAGAAAATTGTCATGCAAAGTGTAGGTCTAAGAAAGGAAAATGTGTGGTCTCCCTCCAAGAGTTAGAGAAGGTATTGATAACGCTTTCAAGCATTATAGAGACACAGGAATACTACCCAGGGATGATGGGACAGGATGGGACGGACGGACGGACGGAAAAGAGCTGGTAGAGGAAGCAGTGCTGGAAGAGACTTTGAAGTCAGTACTAATGAACTCAACTTTATATGCAAAATAACGTAATGACTGTTACCCAGTTAGCGAAAAACTATATAGCCAGTTATCTATATACCTACCTACATATCTACTTCGATATACAAATTGCCTAGTCTGTGCAGCTGTATACGTATGAGCAAGTTCTAGTCTTGTGTCAGTCATGCTTATTTAAATACATGCAGGGTTAGCAGTTGGGACTATTTTCAGTCAGTGGCAAAGGTGTTAAAAATGCAGGATTTTGGCTGGAATTAAAGCACTGAATTTAGTGCCTGAAATATAGGTACTTCTGCGTGCATCTGCACATCTCCATCAACTATAGGAAATTTAGGTTTTTCTGTGTATTGTTCTGAGACATACCTTGGGGAGCTTAATGATGTAAAACTCAGCAATAGTCGATAGAACAAATCCATGTAGTTTTTCATAGACAGGAGAAAGTACTCAGATTTGGGCGCTGGGGAGTGCTCCCAGGTCCTACAGTTTACATGTAATATATGTAGATGAACATATACCTTCTGGTTTCCAATGTCCTCTGGAGAGGACTGCTTGAAATTGGGAATTGTGGGCTCTGTTGCATTCTCCGTTAATTGTGGACATAAGAGTAACCATATAGATTAGATACGTTCATTTTAAAAGGCAGCGTGATTCACAGTTGGATTCTTGCATCCTCATATGAGAGAATGAGGCTATTCTACTCCTCTCTTCTTCGGTTTCGCAATAGCATGGCTGCATCCTGAAGTGATCAGAGTTAACACGGAGTAGCTCAGTGCAGCTGAAAATAGGGGACCTCATTATTTGTCCTTGCAGCTCTTAAGTTAGCACCAGGAAGAGTGCCATCCTGGAGTAAAACGGATGCTCAAAATATCCAGAGTCTACTTTTTCAGCTGTTCTTTCTGTAAAAAAATCTGTATGCTTTGTTTTTATGCAATTTGGCACTTAAATTTGTTAGTACTTTTCTGTAATGGGCTTAGTGCAACCTCTTAGAAAGTTTACACCACCCCTGTATTGGGGAGAAGCTGTATTTGCCAATGTTAGTGTAGACCTTGCTTGATTATAGAGCATATGGACTGCACAAACTGAAGTCTGTGATATCGCTTAAATCAGCATTTCTGGTTTCCTCTTCACATTTAGGACAACTCCCCTCAGTACTGAGTGGTAAACGCTCCCAACAAGTCAAAAGTCATGGAGAAATGAACTCTCCCATTTGATCCCTTTCTCCTGATAGACCAAATGACGGCTTGGTTTAACTCTCCCAAACACGTCTCGGTCCATGCAGTGCAGTTTGCCTTGGTCTTGCCCAGAGCGGGTGATCTGCTCGGTGGGACTGTAGTCTGTGCACAGCAATTGGAGTTAAGGAGCCCTGGAGCCCGGAGGGTGTAAAGTGCAGGCAGGTTATTTAGAAGTTGCCACACAAGCTTTTTAAAACCACTGTCGGGTGATTACTGATGTACCAAATAGCACAAAACAATCTGAATCTCCAAGAATTGCTTCTTGCAAAATGCTAGTATTTTCTTCCAAGTTTAGCCACTGAAGGTCTTGGCAGAAAAAATTTAGAAAATAACCCTAATTTTTGTAATTTCTGTATTAAAATTGCTGTAGGCTTTGAATGCTTGTTTTTATTGTAACTTAAACATGATTTTTTCTAAACTTTAAAGAAAAAGCTAACGCAGCTACAACTTGCAGTTTGACTTTGTCTCTCTCAGACTAAATCCTGGTAAAGCACTATGTTCAGTGTGACGTATGAAACCTATGTAAACTTAGTTTCATTAATCCAAGCAGATAAATATATTAACCATGAACTCTGATTGGAATTAAGATTACCTTTTCTTTTTACGTGGGCTTTGGTGGAAGTTACCTGGTGAGCAGATAAACATATAAATAGCAATATAAATTCCAGTGCTTTTTCAGGTAGAGCTGGTCGAACGTGCTGGTTAGCTAACATAACTCAATGCTTTAAATTGTTCTCTTTTTCATTAAGCTAAGGCAATAAGCAAGCAAGATTATTTAATTTTTAAATTAATGTCCCTTTGCTAAATTCACTGATGGTATGAGGAAGGAATGATGTCTACATAACAACAATCCGTCACATCATCTCTCTCTGATATAATGTATCGTAACATAAAATAGAAATAATTTTCAGACCTCGTTGTTTATACCTCTTTGCCCTATTGCAATCATCGTTTTACTTTGGGCAATTTCTTCCTCCTGGATTTTGTTCTTTCTTTCCTCTTCCACTCTCCGTACAATGTGTCCTTCTGTGCGTGTCTAATCAATTTTCTGGTTTGGCACCAGTCATCTCTTTCCTTTCAGACTCTACTTCTGCCTAATTTGTTCAGCAACAGCTGTAGCAAACAAAATGGAGAGAGAAGAGCTAGCTTTAGCTTTGGAGACTTTGAAAAAGGTACCGTCCTTATCTTATTTTCTCTGGCGCGTCTATTGCAAGGACAGGCTCATTCCTTTGCTTATCAGAAAGAAACCTTTTTGTGTCATCTAAGGGACCAGATCTCAATATTTTTATATTTGTCTTCAGAGTCAGCCCCTTCTGGCACCAAGCTGAATTACTTCAATGTATTGTATTACTGATTTTCCAAAGTTTGTTGTTATTGATTTTTAGTGATTTGCAGTGCTTGTCCTTCTGGTATTTGAATTGCTGGAACTTTTCTGGATGTTCTTGTGCTCAGTACTGTAAAACTGATTTTCTTTGTCACCACCTGGCTGTCAGGTCTCAATTTATATACTTAGGAGGACACTTGCTTATAGTATGGAAACATCTCTGAGAATTAATATGCTGCATATTCCAAATGCATTCTGGCCAAACAGCTGACAAAAGAAATTTACTGTGTATTCTTACAATACTGAGAAGATGTGAGCCCAGATATTATCCAGTCCAAATGTATCTAGTAGTTGATTTGTCCTCTGTGATTTTATGGGATCCTTGCCTGGTTTTAGATTTGTAACGGTGAGCAATTACGTCTTGATCATATTCTGCTTGGTTGGTCAGGTAAAAATGCAGGGTGGGAATCAGCTTGCTGGTACAGACACCCAGGTTCAGATGTCAGCAAGTAGTTGTCTACGTGTGAGTTAAGTCTAGTCTCTAGGTTCCCATTATGTGTTGGCTGAACACCTTCCAAGCTCCTTTGATTTCTTTTGGATCTCTTCAGTATATTTTTGTGTGTGTTTCTCCATGTGCAAATACTTGCCTTCACAGACGCACCTAGTCCGAGTCTGATACTTCAACAGATGTCCTAAGTTAGGAATTGCTGAATCCAGTAGCCTCAAGCTCAGTCATTCAATGCTGGAGAGCCTCAATCCTCACGGGCAGAGACACACACTCAACAGGTCTCTCGAACAAGCCCCAGGCCCCACAGTCTCCCCAGCAGCTAGTGTGGACCTCCTGGTTCCTCCAGTAGCCAACTCACAGACCCTCTGGTCTCTCCAGTATCTAGCCCAGATTTATGGCCACTTTGATATGTGGATCCCAAACCTCTTATCCTACTCACCGTCTACACTCCCACATACACAATGTGCACCCACTCAGGTCTTTCCCGTTGCTGGCACAGCAGGCACGTGGACCCCTGTGACCCACAGTCCCACTCCAGTTGCAGACAGGAGCAAATAAATATCTCTGTGCTGAGGACAGAAAGAAGTATCTGCTTGCCCTATGTGAGATCTTCAGATGCATAAAAACTCCTCAAGTCTGGAGGTCCCATTTCTGCTGCCGCAAATCCTTCATGTAGAAACAGAAAAGGAAAATTGTTAGGGATTTCTAGAAAAGAAAAGAAAAAAAAGCATATTTCCCACCAGTCTACCTCACTGCTTTTATACTTTTCCTAGGCTAGATTCATCAGATTTATTCAAGGTGGTAAATTCCACATGAGTTGGGGCAGCTTTGTTATGGTATGAACTCAATAGAAGCCCCAGTAAGGGAAACTATTTATTCTAGCTTAGTGCACTCCCAGCCACCCTGGTTATACTTCCTTTCTGGCCAGGACAGCTTTTCAAGGCTGTGGAGGATGGGAGATTGCAGCAGCTTTCTGTCTCCAAAAGTCTGCTCTCCTGGTGGTCTGGCCACCTGGAGAGCTCTGCATCAGGGTTTTTGAAGCAAGCCTGTGCTGTGCCTGGCCCAGTACCTTTCGCAGGCATTTAAAACGCTAAGAAATGGAGCAAAGTAAGTGCTTTATCTATTTCTGTAGCTGCCCAAGATTTTGAGGTTCTTACAAATGTAGGTCTCTGCACCATGGGTAGCCGTTGTACCTTAGCATGTGCCAAGTGTGTGTGTTTACACATAGCATGCCATGATACTTCATGTAGGCATTTAGTGGCTTGGACATTTACCCCTTTTGATGAGCCTGGAAACATCATTACAGGAACTTAAATAAATTAGAAATAGAAGCTAAAAGTAAACAATAAAAGAGCTGCAGCAGTCTTTTTTTTCCTCCATGCTACTATTTTAATCCTCCTGTGAAAATCCGGGTAAGTTGATCACTCCCTTGTAAAAATGTTTCCTTAAAACGGACAAACCTTTGAAACTGGATCTTCTAAGAAGGCTTTGTTGTTGTATGACATGTCTAATGGGTAGATGCTTCTATTATCAGGACAGTTTTCCATATCCTTTTACTGTTTTGATGCGCTGCTAATGATATATTTTGTTATATTTCTTCTTCAGTATTTACCTGTGGGGAAACAGCTCTTTTCTATTTTCAACAGAATTTTTATATGTTTCATAGGAAGACTTATTTATACTTCTAGCGAATGGAAGGTTCTTTAAAAGACTCTCTAATGAACCGTTAAAAGCAAAGCACATGTGAAATGAAATTCGTAAGTTATATTAAAACATCAAGTTCAGGTTCAGTTCCCAGAAGGAAGGGCACCAAATTTTGGTTTCCTTTTTTTTAGGGTTTTCTTTTGGTTCTTAACCTACCTCGTATTCTGCTACTTGGCAAAAATCTGAGCCCCTTGACTCCTAGTTTAGTGTTTATTCTGCTATGCAGAAATACAATGGCAAAGGTGAAGAAGAAAATGGAAGGTTTTACTACTTTAACTGCTTGTGCATTTGTAATTATTACCTCTGGTAGCAGAAAGGGGTAAAAAAAAAGGTTGTGTTTGGTGTCTTACAGAATGTTATCTTCTAAGCATGTTAGAATCTAGAGCTGATGTCAAGAAACATATCAAATGCTATACAAATACGATTAACAAGTATCAAAGCTTTGAAATTTTTTTAGTGTCTTAAAAAAAATCCCGTATCCATTGCAAAGAAAAAGGAAGCGTCTGTGGGTAGGTGTGGTGGTTTTTACTTTTTGCTGAAACCACCGTGCCAGTATCTAGTTTTCTGTGTGTGGGAAAGAAGCTGGCAGAAGTTACGTGGGAAAACAGTGGAGGCAAACTGAGATAGAAATAGCTTTTGAAGGTAGAAAGAGTGTAAGCGAGGGAGGAAGAAAGTAGGTGCACCTGGAACTTGATTTTCTATGTAATCAAGTAGTGCAGTTGATTTTTACATCTCTCTCCTTCATGTTTCAGCATCAACTCTGACATATCCTTTAGCATCAGAATGGAGCAAAAAGATGTGATATCTGTCCCCTCTCAGATCAACGTGCTGCATCTTGGTTGCATCTCTTCTCCTTCTCGTGCCATTTAGGGAGCTGATGGTGACTTGTGAGAGAGACTGCTAGATGCAGGCAGGGAGGGCATCTCAACGTAGAGGCAGCATCCTGCCTCCAAACCAGAGGTTTGTTCTTGTACTTCGTCGTCTTCGGAAAAGAAAACCAAAAACCTTTCATTTGTCTGTGTGGAATGCTTGGTAATAAAACTGTGAACAAAATAAATTTCTGTTCAAGGTGATAATGCTGGCAACCAGGCATTTACTTCTCTCTTACATAATGGTTTTATTTTGCATTTTAAGTCTTAAAAAGAAAGAAAAATTCCTTTTAAATATTAAAAGGCCTGTAAGTAAGAATGAACAACATATTATGGTTGTGATACCTGAATTCTGTTTGGTTTTATATACTTCGTGTGATTAGAAAAAGAAGTAAATTTCCCTGTCAATTTACTACATTTTTTATTAATGCACCTTAACTTAAAAAAAAAGAACTATACTATGTTTTATCCTATATGAGCACTTGTTTTCAATCTGAGATGTCTTAATATTATTTTACATTCCAGTGTAATATGGTAATAAACATTTCTATTTTTATATGTATTTCCTATCTAATATCCAGGTATTTGCAGTTTATAAAATATTTAACAAGAACTGGATTGTTTGCTGTGCTGTGCTTATAGTCCTAGGAAGTAGCTGTCGTCATAATGCATGTACATCTGCACTCCCGCATAACAGGGAGAAAATTGAGTTGTGCTCATTTTAGAGATGTTGTACAACACATTATTAAACACAACCATCTCTTTAAGATGCTGATAGTCTCAACAAGAGAGGCAAATGATAGGGCACAAATACAGAGTGTAATTTCCTCATGCTGTGACTAGTATCGTACAGTGGGTTATGCTCAGATGTTGCCCAAGTAGTTCTTGTTGTGTTCTTACACATATCAAGCTGAAATTTAATATAATTAAAATTTCAAATGGTGTTTGAAAAATACTGGATATAATTTCATTATTAGATTAAAAAAAACCCCTACTATATAACTCTTTAGTTTTTAATAGATAAAATATTGTTTTATTTTATTGCAGGGTAGAAGAATTCTTTTGTAAGGAAATAACTGATATATTCAGTCACCTGTGGAGTTTTGAATCTTGCTAGTAAATAAAATGTCACTATTTTTGTAAGAAACTGTAGTGTTATTTTTAGCCTGTGCTATTTCATTTACAGTTAATATGTTTCACTATACCATTTTTCTTATTTTAAAAACTCATGTTTAGGAGGAGAGAGAACATTTTTTTTAGAAATGCCCTGAGGAAATATTTGAAAGCATAGCAAGCTGTCTTTCGCTGTAATGATATGACTGGAACAGCATTTTTTTTATTTTTATATGCATGTAATGATAAGGTATGTTCAGTGAGCCAACGTTGGGCCCCGTTGACACCATTTTGGAATTAACAGCTTTAAGTTTTAAAAATAATACAGCCAAAAGTCAGATACAGAGGGACCAAAAGTAGAGCAACCAGTAAACCTTTAGAATGGTTAATGACTTTGATTTCATGAGTGCCTTTGATTTCATGAGACTTCCATTGATGGATAATTTTCTTTCAAAAATATTGTGCGTGTTTTAAGATGCTGGAGTGCAAATGCCAGATACTAGATGTGAGCAAGGTTGTTCTGATGGAGAGATTCAACTTTCATGAAAGCTCTGATGTGCAGGTGTCCAGGCAGCTGTAGACCATAGCTCTCCACCAGCCTTGCACTGCATATAGGTGATGTAGGAAGTCAGTTGAGCAAATTTCTTGAAGTAATTTACCCAGACTGGCTGGTTTTTGTTCGCCACAGTTCTGGGAAACCAAGGGGTTTTGCTGTCACAGAGGGAGAGAGGTGTGGATATATGAGGCAACTGATGTGGCAAGAGGAGTATCCCATTTTTCCAGAGCTCTCTTATCACTTCTTTATACCATCACAGTCACATTTCTCTGGTCCTTCACGCATAGGTAGCAGGACAAAATTTTGCATATACTATGAGAAAGCCTGAGTCAGTTCTTGATCCTATTAATCATAACATGGAAAAAAAGATGCCCATCTTTTTTATGTAAATAAAAGAACTGAGATAAGAGAAAGTGAAGGATTTTGGTATTCTTGAATCCTCATCACTTACACAAATGACTGAGTAAATAGGCAAAACCAGTGTTACTTATTAATATCATCCTTCTTGACTAGGTAGTATGGTTGATACATTGAGAAATTGTTTCAAAGTTGTGTGTAGCACAGAGAAATTTGTGAAGGGTTTCAACATATGCATATATATATATATATATATATATATATATATAAAACCAGGAACCATACCTTGAATACCCCATTTCTGCTGTGCGGGACTGAACTGAAAATGTAGGGTTTGGAAGCAAAGAACAGACTGTAGTCAACTAAACCGAACAGCATCTTTTTGCACTTCATGTGATGAAGGGAAGCCACATAGAGTAAGAGACCTTTTCCTTTCTCTAGACTGTAGTTCAACTACCCAGATGAAGGTAGGGCTTAGGGAGGGCTTTAAGCTCTCTAGACTCACTGAGCTGGACTGATTAGGCATGGAGTTTGGTTGCAATCCACAGTCATTTTGGACACTAGAAGACCTTCACTGGGTCTTCAACTGCCCCTCTGAAAGAGTGCAGCTACCAACAAGTAGTAAATCTGTCAGCCCCACTTGGACTGCTTAGATGTTTCAAATTAGGTGCCCCTGTACTCTGCCTGGATGTGGAGCTGAAGCACCCTATCCCAGTCTCCGATGAATAGTTTCACAGGGCTTTTGGGGCATTGTATAGGAAACGCTCAGGCTCTGCAGTGGGTCAGAGGTGCTACAAACTGAAGGTCTAGCATGCACATTTTCTGCGGCGTCTACAGCCCCTTTTAATAGGCTGGTGGTGGCCACTGCCTGTCCCAGATCAAAGGAGCAATCCCAGCTTTAGCTGAATGACTAGCAGTTAAGACAAGTGTAGAGAGCAACTTCTGGTATTTCTTAGAGAAGATAAAGCCTTGCAAAAAGCCCATCATACCAATTTATCATTTAATGATTCCTGTGGCAATGACTTAGCCTTTTGTTTGCGATATTATATGAACACTATCATCTCTTTATGACCTCCTGTCATTTAATCTTGCAGTGTAGACTTTAAGAGCCTCTCATATATTATTATGTATACAATTTTTTACCTTTAATTCATAGTAGTTCCTTACGTATCTTACCACTGGCATCTAGATTTGAGATAAAATACCTGTTAGCATTTTACCTTTTAAAATAGTTACTTGGTAATTTTTTAGGCGAAGAGGGTTGCAAATACAGAATTACTCCTAGTAGTGCACATCCTACCGCTTTGCCTACTCTTTTTTTTTTTTTAAATGTTCCTACAAACTGGATTTTCCTCTGTTTTCCTCAAGTTTTCAGTGTTTCTCACCATGTATTCTAATATACGTTCTTGCAGCAATTTTGTTCCTTCAGTCAGATTATTTTGGTTTATATTGCTTGCACCACACTGGGCGATCCATTTCCATACATATAGATGTATTAAGCTTGTTTTTATTTTTCAGATTTTTTTCTTTTTATTTTGCTGGAGACCACCTACTTTGTTTCTTTTTAACTCGTTTTCATAACCTTGCAATAAACCTTTCTTTCAGGTTTTCCTTAGGAGATGCTCGCAAGCCACTCCATGAAACTGCAATACTGGTGGAAGACATCGTCCACACTCAGCTGATAAATTTGGTAAGAAAATAGCTTATAAAATAATCTTCACTCTAAAACTGCTTGAAACAGCATGAAATTTTCATGATCAAATGACTAAAAACAGATTGTTCTCTTTTTAGAAGCAAATAAAACACAGGAACTGAGGGTGACGTTCTGTCCTCAGTGATCTGTAGAAGCTGCTGTTAGGCTTGCAGATAGAGTGTGTGCACTTTGCTTATGGTTATAAACTGTATTTCTATGATATCTGCAACCCACCTAACCTTGGGAATAAAGCTGGTTTATTTTTTTTGTTGAAAACTTCAAGTTGTTAGAAAGAAAAAACTGGCCAGTCATCTGAAGACCTCATTGCTAATTTTTTTCTGTTCTAGTATTTGTGTTAATGCATTATTTGCTTAATACTTATGTTCTAATATTCTTACTATTTGATGTTTTGATTTCTGTCAAAAAATAATTGCATATTTTCCCTTATTGAAAGCCAATGAAAGTGGTGTATAAATGAGGCTGTTTCAAATCTCATCTGTCAGAAGCAGCTCTAAATTTGAACCTCTCCATAGTTTTTAATTAAAGTTCAACACCACCTCTTAAGCGATCAACGCCGGTATTTTACACTGTGGCATGAATCTGCCATCTGGCATTTTGTACACAGAGGTATACTCTTATATGTCCCCTGTAGCTTGGGTAGCATAACAAATGTGTTTTTCTTATTATAGTGATTCTTCAAATGAAATTACCAGCATGTATGGGTATGCACATTATATGAAACTAATGTATATAAAGAGTACTAATACATAACTAATATTTACATATGATGAATCCCTGGATCAGCTAGAGCTTTGAGCTGCAAGTTCCCAGATCTTTTCTCTATAGTGAGCCCTTTCAGCAATCAGAAGGTTTTTTAAGTTTCAAGCTAGGTTCTGTTACTACATTAACTAGAATGAAAAACTTTTGTAAACTGAGAAAATTCAGAATGGGGCAGACCACATATTATAAATATATGTGTGTGTGTGTATAGAATATATATTTATGTTTTATATACATCCATATATATTTTATACATAATATTTATATAACTATATATAAAATATTTTAAAATAAAAATATAATATAAATAAACCTCCCCCTGCCCACTCTTTGCCTGCAGGCAGGTGCTTTCCTTGAGCTTTGCACTTAATCCAGCAACCGTTCAGTGGCTTCCTGAATGGCAGCAAACACTTTGGAGGCCCTTCCAGCTCCGGGTTAGTCTCTGTCTGCTCATACCTCTGAAGCCCGGCGGTGTATCCCTGTCTCTGCAGTCTCCCAGAGTCTTTGTGCTGTGGCTTCTTTACTTATTGTGCTCCTCTTGGTCTGTCCTGAACGTGCCCTGTGGCTCCTGGGGAGGGGACAACCTCTCTCCCCCCTCCGGAGGTTTCCCACTGGTTAAACATGCTGCTCCGGGCATATATTTGTAATTCTTATTCTAGCTCTAACTGCTACAAAATAACATTTTCTTTTTGTTAATGACCCCCTTAATTTATGCAAAGCGATGGTTGCGGCTTCGCTCTTCCTTTAGCAGTAATGTGGTGAAGAGTCTGTGCTTTTACGTCCCACCGAGGCTTAGCTGAGCTTTACATCAAAACGTGCGTTTTGAGAAAATGCAACCTGCAGCCATGTGGTCTTTGCACTTAAATCAAAGCTGGGCACTTACTTGGGGAATGACCGTGACCCGGGGTTAACCCCGCGTGGGGTGTAGGAGCATGTACGATTTCCTGACAGAAGGAAGAATGGGAACGGAGCGGCAGATAAACAGCTTTTCTAACCTTTCCCCTCTGAGCCCACGACAGCGCTTTATTTCTGAGGAAGTGAAAGTATCTTTAATAGCTCATTGCTTTGACCTCTGACATTCACATGCCGGAACTCTTAAATCAGGAGCTTTTTACATGCTCCGGACTTCTGATAGGGATTTTTGCACATTTGTCATCCTTAATAACGGCACATCCTTATTGAGCTGTTATTATGTATTTATATTAAATTTTCACTTTAGATGTAGGTGTTCGTGTGGGTATATATTCAGTACAAGGAAAAAGCTATTTTTATAATTGAAGCTGACTGCAGATGTAAATTTATTGCTTACTGCCTGGATTTTGTCATATTACTCATCTTAATGGACTACACAGTTCTTATTATGTAATTTAATGATTTCTTCTCAAAATTCATGTCCATTTTGCCATCCATAATACATGTTTAAAGCTAAACTGTGGAAATTACTTTTATGCCTGCAATAAAGCTGGCGCGTTGCATACATCTTTCATAGTAAACATTTGTAAAAAGTGCTTATACTTGTTGATTAAGTCCAGGTTTGAGCTTCTGAATTAAAAAATAAGTTGCCAGCGTGATTACCTTAGGTTGGTTGACTTTTGATATCTCAGGGGTTTATAGTTCCAGCTTCCTATTTTGAAAGTTGATCTGAACTCTATTAAACCAGGGTCTGGTTTGGACAGATTTATACGGTCACTGCTTCAGACCACTATATGCTTCATGAGGTCCGGCTGCTATAGCAGATGACTGCACTAACAAGTCAAATTCTTGAAAAACAGACATTAAGTCTGCATCACATTTTATGATTGATTTTTTTGGTGTGTTTTGAACAATGTGTACACTGCTTTACATTAAGTTAAATTCTGCTAAAAGTGTATACCAACGTATAGAAGGAAATGAGCATCTCCAGAGGATGATTCACATCATCCTAAAATAAGTTTCTGAGTTAGATGAGATGAATCTCTTGAGGAATTTATTTCCTCAGCTAGCTAATAAAGGGATCCTTTGGTGGCTTGCTGGGGTTTGAATATCTAGGGGATAGGCATAGAAGTTGAGAAATAAATTCCATCCAGTTTGTGTCAGACTGCTAACATGAGTTTGAAATTTTTTTTGCATATATTGTAATTATAATAAATGTTTTGTTATTTGCATATCAAGCAATATAAAACCACCGCCCCCAGAATGAGAAAGTTCTGTACATTTTTTGTTCAAGCATAATGTATTTGAAGAGCACAATGAATTTAAGTTTTAATTTGAAATCAAATTCATTGTTGACTGATTGTGTTTGTTTAGTAACTGATCTATATGTATTTATAGACGCCTTAATATCACCCCTAAAACTGTATTTATTTATGTATGCTAAGACTTAGAGGTTCCAATCAAGGCTATATTGTTCTTTATGGTTAAGCACAAGTAGTAGATGTCTGTTACAAGGAAAACTGTGCCTACAAAAAAGGTTCAACAGGGAATGCAAAAAGATGTTAATCGGAAGGGGACAAGCCTTTAAATTACTTACCATTTGAAGTGGAACGAGGCCTCTTTTATTTCGTTCTTTCATCATATCCAATACAATTTTCATGTGCAGTAAGAATGTTTTGAAGCATCATCTGCTATAATAATCTGTTAATATCTATTCAGACCCTTAGAAAGGGAACTCAAAGATCCTGCTTTAGGACAAATCAGTGTTATTCAGCACTTAGTTACGGCCTCTTTTTCTTGACAAAGAGAAATGGAATAGGAATTCTTCTTGGTTATTAAACTACCATTGAGAGGTTTGGCATCAAAATAGCTGAAGTCTTGCACGTACACGGATGTAAAAGCATTTAGAAATCGTTTCATGTAATATTAAAGAAAGAGGAAAAGTCTCTCCTCACCTTGTCCATCTCTGTCCAGAATTTTGTCATAGTGGGCTGGATCATAGGAAAATGTCGTATTATTAGACTAATATTAAAAACTAAAGATCTCTTAGTGTCTTCTCTTGATAGGGTCATAGCTCCATGTTCGTGCTTCAGATGTCATGTTCAAAGGCTAATAGACAATAAGATCATGATGTGCTACTTACATCGAACAGGCTATTAAGGAGTTACCTTCCTTGTGCTGGAAGGTATCAAATGGGCATTTATTATCTGAGTGAACTACCAGCAGTTTACTCTCTAGACATGCTGAATATGGTAGTAGTAGTACAGACGCCTGCTTTCACAGAATCTGATTATTCAATTTAGCGCTCGATCTGAACTTCAGTCCTTTACGTTTTGTTTCTGAGATATCGAATGGCGTCTGGGAAGAGAGTAGATTTTTTTTTCCCCAGTGAAAGACATTTTAGCAGTAGTAGAGTTCAGCAAGGGGATATGAAAATTTACACATACACACACCAAAAATACAAATGTGCTTATAAACAGCAGAGCCCAGAAGTCCCTACCTACTGGTAAGTAACCTTATCTGTCCATGAAAAACTGGCTGCTCAGAGGGAAGGCCACAGCTCATTGCAACAGCCTTGGACCGCATCCTTTAAATGTTTTTTCCGCTGGAATTCTTTGTGAAGTGTGATAAGTCATGGCGGAGACTGTAATGAATGATAGAATTCATGTTAACAGAGTTGTGGTTTACTCCCTGTCAGCTAATGTGTGTCTGCTAGAAGATGGACTCTTGATCTCCTCAATTGATGTCAGATTATTTAAGTCAAACCCACTTGGTTGGCTTTTTTAGAATGCAGTACTGTCAACTTAAAGGAACTTCAGTTGATCAAAATCATGTTGTACGTGATATCTGTTGGGATTTATATGATCACTTACTTTTGTCTTCATATGGAAGAATTTAATTTCATACAACTTGTGCTGCTTCCTAATACTTATTAACATTCCACTCTTGCTTCCTTTGTAGGAGCATGATTTGGGTCTCGTGTTACATATATGCATATGTGAACACTTTGCATATGCACATAGATAATTTAATTTTTTTCTGATTTATTGATATTGGAAATTAATTGTCTTACACAGATAATATAGCTAATTGAGAATCAGTCCTTTGGTCTTAACCGAAGCACAGAACACAGGTCAGCAGGTGAATAATCTATACTGGAATACATATATTTTTTTAAAATGTGGCAGTAATTCATAGGTAGAATGCTTACAGTGAGATGCAGAGACTCAGCAGTATGTCAAGTCCTGAGTAAGTCTATAGTAAATCCATCATGTGGAGTAAATTGCTTTTTATAGTAGGGACTTAAATAAAGATTGGGTAGTCATTTGCCACAACTAGGAAAAGGAATGGTGAAAATACAGAGACAAGCATAAGGATAGGTTTACTGATACGAAATGATAAGTACTTAATCATGATCAGCGTGAATTTTATATTTTCAAAGGGCTGTACATTTTCTGGATGAATGCGGTGTGCTTTCTTCACTTCCCAGCTTTATTCCTGCAGCTGTTAACCATTTTATTGCAGTTTAAAGTGAAAGGAGAAGGAGGAGGGAAAACTCACCTTCACTTGCCCATCCAGAGAAATCTACAATGGCAAGGGGAGAGAGGAGTAAGAAAAAATGAGGATTTAAACAGAAACAGGGATAAAGCCATCGTGGTTCTTTACAGCCTGCTCTTACAGTTTTTTTTTAAAACCAAATCACACTCGTTATTCATTCACAAACTGGATTAGTCATTTTAATGTATGTAACCTCTGTGCTGTTCTGAAATCATACAGTTCCAGGTTTGTTTACTGCGTTTTTGAACTGTTAGACCTGTAACCTTTATATACGTACATGTAGAATTTCTGACATTCCTTTTAAAAAAGAAAGAATTGAAACGAGCGTGTTCGTTAACGAAAATTGCCCACTGATAAAAAGAAACAGTGTGAAGCACTGTTCACTCTTGATCCCAAAGTTACATGCAACTGTCACTTATGCCACCCGAGTAACGGGAAAAGGCCTTGTTTTATGAGTCTGTTTTAAAACAGTAATAAAGTTTCCTGTGCAGGACATTAATTAGAGGGGTTATCAAAATAAGACAAACTAATATAATTTGTGATTGTACAAAATAAAGGAAGTTGAGGGTACCATAGGGACCTAATGAATCACAGGATGGAAACAATCTTCTGGCTAACTAAACATTCAGACTTTGTACTAAGTCATAGGGTGTATATACAACTCAGCAAACCGGAACACGCTGTGTGTTTACATGAATGGGATAAAGGAGTTCACAAAAACCATCTGGGAAAAATCCTTCGACTATTCATTCTGTTCCTACTGTAGAGTAAATTAAACAACATGCATACATTTGCAGCAGATGCATGGCACACCTGCCCTGGAAGAAAATAAGTCTGTAATATAAAAAATTCCTTGTGTACTAGCAATGGGTATTCCCTGGATACCAGCTATGGGACCAGATGGGATCCACCCAAGGGTACTGAGGCAGCTGGTGGAAGTGCTCACCAGGCCACTGTCAATCCTTTATCAGCAGTCCTGGCTAACCGGGGAGGTCCCAGTTGACTGGAGGTTAGCAAATGTGACGCCCATCTACAAGAATGGCTGGAAGGAGGATCTGGGGAACTCCAGGCCTGTCAGTCTGACCTCGGTGCTGGGGAAGGTTATGGAGCAGATCATCTTGAGTGCCATCACACGGCACGTACAGGACAAGCAGGTGGTCAGGCCCAGTCCGCATGGATTTATGAAAGGCAGGTCCTGCTTGACTAACCTGATCTCCCTCTACGACAGGGTGACCTGCCTAGTGGATGAGGGAAAGGCTGTGGATGTTGTCTACCTAGGCTTTAGTAAAGCCTTTGAGACAGTTTCCCAAAGCATTCTCCTGGAGAAACTGGCTGCTCATGGCTTGGATGGGCATACGCTTCCCTGGGTAAAACACTGGCTGGATGGCCGGGCCCAAAGAGCTGTGGTGAATGGAGTTAAATCCAGTTGGCGGCCGGTCACAAGTGGTGTTCCCCAGGGCTGTATGTTGGGGCCAGTTCTGTTTAATATCTTTATCAATGATCTGGATGAAGGGATCGAGTGCAGCCTCAGTAAGTTTGCAGATCACACAAGTTGTGCGGGAGTGTTGATCTGCTTGAGGGAGGAAGGCTCTACAGAGGGACCTGGACAGGCTGGATCGATGGGCTGAGGTCAATTGTATGAGATTCAACAAGGCCAAGTGCTGGGTCCTGTACTTGGGTCACAACAACCCCATGCAAGGCTACAGGCTTGGGGAAGAGTGGCTGGAAAGCTGTCCGGTGGAAAAGGACCTGGGGTGTTGGTCAACAGCTGGCTGAATATGAGGCGGCAGTGTGCCCAGGTAGCCAAGGAGGCCAACAGCATCCTGGCTTGTATCAGAAATAGTGTGGCCAGCAGGAGTAGGGAAGTGATCGTGCCCCTGTACTCGGCACTGGTGAGGCCGCACCTCGAATACTGTGTTCAGTTTTGGGCCCCTCACTACAAGAGAGACATTGAGGTGCTGGAGTGTGTCCAGAGAAGGGCAACGAAGCTGGTGAAGGGTCTGGAGCACAAGGCTGATGGGGAGCGGCTGAGGGAACTGGGGTTGTTGAGCCTGGAGAAAAGGAGGCTGAGGGGAGACCTTATCGCTCTCTACAACTACCTGAAAGGAGGTGGTAGAGAGCTGGGGGTTGGTCTCTTCTCCCAAGTAACGAGCCATAGGACAAGAGGAAATGGCCCCAAGTTGCGCCAGGGGAGGTTTAGACTGGATATTAGGAAAAATCTCTTCACCGAAAGGGTTGTCAAGCATTGGAACAGGCTGCCCAGGGAAGTGGTTGAGTCACCATCCCTGGAGGTATTTAAAAGCCGTGTAGATGTGGTGCTTAGGGACATGGTTTAGTGGTGGACTTGGCAGTGCTGGGTTAACGGTTGGACTCGAAGATCTCAAACCTAAATGTCTCTGTGATTCTATGAATGTGCATTTGTTAGCATTTCCCATGTGTGATGGAAAAGAAGAGAAGGAACTTTATCTCTAGCAGGAGGTTGTTAATTGTTCTCTGTGCGTTTACATCATTTAAATGTGGTCGTTATTTTAATTATGTTATTGCACTGGTAGGAGTAAGTTTTTTCTTTTTTTTCTGGTTTTTTAATGAATTAATATCTTTGACATTAATTTTTGTGGTTGCCATTCTCAAAATTGATTTTGGACGATTTGTATTTTTTAATTTTTTGAAAGATTTTTGTGTGACTCTAAAAGGGTGGGCTCTTTTTTTAAAAAAAAAAGCTTTTTTGTTCTATTTACAGACTAGTAGAGTAGGTTTTGTTGTTTTGAGTATATTTTTTTCTGTACGATGAAAAAATTTGAATAGACTTAACCCATTCACTGCCATTCTAGAGAGATCAGATGCTATTACTCCTACACCAAAGGAGCTCAGTGACAGCGTGGCTATCACTTCTGAGTGAAGGAAAGCACTGGTGCCACATCAGGCACAAGACACTGTTTTCTCAATTTATTGTTAAAAAAAAAAAATCTTTTCTAATATTTCTTGATTGGCAAGGACTTGACTTTAGATTACTTAAGCAAATGGACAGCCTTTCGTCTTTAATATATTAGAGTATTATAGAATGTCTTTTAAGGAGATGGTTTATGGAAAATGTAGATTGGAAATGATGACATCTTTTGTGTGACTTTTGATGAAGTCTTGCCTTTTCTTCGTTGGTAATTTATATGAAAGGTGATGTCCTGAGTTTTCTACTGTAAAGTTAGCTGCGACTTGTTCACCATATTGAGACATATTTATTCTAAGCACAAAATCTACTTCTGGAGACAGTTCAGGAGTCCAGTCAGGGATTCTGGGCTCTCTCTGTGCTTTCTCTTAAGATGAGAAAGCTCTTACTTGGTCAGATGTTTTCTTTCCCATGGATCTTTCTGTAGAGTCAACACGTGCTATGAGACAGAGCTGTTGCTTTTTGCCTGGTCATGCAGAGATGCTGCTCAGGATCCAGTGGTGATGGACTTCACTGATCTAAAAAGTGGAAAGACTAAGTTACTATTATTCAGAAGCCTAAAAAAAAACAAACAGAAGGAAATGAATAATTATGCCCACATAATTGTAGCAACGTGTTCAATAGTGAAGAAAAGAATCCAAACCATTGACTAGATTGAATGGAAAAAGCAATGTGATCAATGGTTAAAGATTGTCTTATAGTGCATATAAAATATGAAGAACGAAGGTAGTGCAGGCAGCTATAATCCCTGTATTTCCTGATTTTCAGTATCAGTCTTTGGGCCTTTGATAGCAATGACATAGATTTATGTGTGTTGTACCTGTATGCGTATATATGTGTCTATATATACAGGCCTGTTTTTTCCACCATTAACACATCAGATTTCTGTTTAGGCTGTTGAGCAAGAGGAGTTAAGGATGTATGAAATTTCATTCTTGGGGGCTTTGGAATCTATGGCATTCTTAAACATATATATACTCAATTACTTTGGCTTCTGGGGCTTTTATGAATCAACTGATAAGCTGATCCCAGCCTGAGTTTCCAAAATACAAATACATCCTCTATTTATTTTTTTATATACTGTTAGGAGTATAGCACAGATTAACAGCTATTGAAATCTTGGATGAGCTGTGATGAGCTGAGACATTCAGTGTACAGATGCACTGTGTCCAGGGTGTGTTGGCTACTTATATTGATATCACGTATTATTTTTTGGAGCCCTATGAAATTTTAGGTGATTAGCTCTTTAGAAAAGAACAAATGAAAAAGTTGAGAAGTTGAAGAGTAATCATTAGATTTTTATTGCACAATATGATGCACTCTGGGGTAAATCAGTATTTTGTCAATGGTTTTACTCTCTAGTCTCCTTAATTGAAAGTGTTTATGACTGAACAGGCTTTTGCCAAGAGTATTTTTGACGTAGCCTAAAAAATGTCTCAAATCATTTAGCTGGGCTGAAATGAAGGAGCAGTCTTTCAGTCTGTGAAAAATCATGATTACATCCCAAGCTTCAGAAGTCAAATGGAAAACTAATATTCAGGGTTTCATTCTTTAACTTGCTTGTATGATGTAAATTGAATATTATAAATATATGAACATGTGCATAAAGTCCATATCTGCATGCAAAGACCCATCTTATCTACTAGTCCGATTCTGGCAGCAATTTGTAAACTAAATGAAAAGTATCTGAAATTTATCATGGTGTGCGACACACGGATATTTGATTAGGAAGATGGACCTCAAGTTAACTTTCAAAAGCATCTGTGTATCTTTGAAATCAGCTCCAGAATCCAATAAACAATGGGGTTTTAATTATTATTTTTATCATTTTACTTGCTTTATTTCAAATAAATGTCCAAATATGTTAACTGTCCGTGCCTGGCAGAGGGTAACATTCCTTCTGCTTTTCCTCTGAGAACCTGAGTGGATTCACTTGAATATACATAAAGGCAAACAAACCTATTTTTCTATACCTGAGATAATGATGCCTGATCATCTTTTGTGTCAGGGGACATAAATGGGCACTTCTAGGATGTGACTCGTCTCCTAAAGTAGTTATTTAACCTTCTGGCCATCCATTTAAAATCTGGACTTCTTAAGTGAAGCGAGAGGCGTCTCACCTCTATGACTTTAGACACTAGCTGTATTTTTTTGATATTTCATTTTTCATTGATTCTGTCAAACAAAACTGTAAACTTTAAGTTGTGAAAGACACAGACTGATTTATGGATATCTGTGGTGAAAAAAAGAGTAGTGTTAAATTCTGCATGCTCTTTAACTCATAAACCTTAAAGGTCATCTCAGAGTGTTTAACAGAGTAAATTCATTGTAGTTTTTAAATCACCTTATCTGATTTCAAGCAAACCTGATAGTTTCAGAATAACATTTTTTAGGAAGGTTGGCTTGTTAACAGTGTTACGCAGTTACAAGGAAATGTGGTCACAGCTGGTTCTGGTTTCTTAGCTAATCCACCTGATTGGAAACAACAGGTTTTTGATATTTTTCCATTTCTTACACTGACACCTAGTGTTCAGAGGTCTTGAGCTTCTAATACTGCACTTTGTTATTAATAGGTAACTGTTGATACTGAAGTTCTCCACCTTTGTCAACATCTTCCATTTCTGTTCTTCTTCAAAAGCAAACAAGAACTGAAGGCAAAGGTGTTACCATCATTCAAAAAAATTTTACTTTGGAAATACAAATAGTACACCACTACTGGAAAACTTGGCAAAACCTATTTTCCTTCTCGAAGCGCTGCAGAATTTGTTTTCTTAATGTTTAAGTGCTTTAGTTTTGGCAAATACAACTCTTTGTCTCTGTAAGTGTCACTGGCCAACAAAAACAGTGATAACAGCAGAAACCCTTAGATCAGTATTTATTTAATTGTGGGGGATGTCAACGCTCTCTATTTCTGTCTTCTTTTATCTTCAAGCCACGAGTTCTACCTGATAGGAGTGTTGATGGCAGCACAGTCCTTGAGTGGATGGAAAATAACTTAGACACAAAACCTAGCACAAACAATCTTTTATCTCAGACTTGCAAATAAATGGAGTAATCCAAGTATGGACTTTAGCCTGTTCCTCACAAAGACGACTGGCAGAGTAAAATTTACTCTCTAACTCTTATACCTGTGATTTTTCTCTATGTTAACTGAAGATCTTTCATCATTTAAGACAACATATTAAGAATTTTGTGTGGCTGTGTCTGAAAGTATCAATGAATTTTTGTGTTTTAGTGATGGGTTCCGTAGAAAAGAGAAACATATTCAGGCAGAGAAAAATAATATTAAACTTATCCTTGATTTGATCATTCTTCCCTTTTTCTTTTCATGACTTTTCTGTAGGTGCACCAAAAAGCTGCGTTTCTGCACCAAGTCGTATGTGTTTTAAGTTTCCTATACACTTAGTCCCTTGCCTTCTCAGAGAACCAGGAGGCAGTGATGATTCACTGAATACCCTCCTAGATGATGATCTCCTCTTGAGGATGCCCTTGATTCTTACCCTATTTCCTAACAGGCCAGAATTTGGCTATAAAAACATTCTCTTCCCATAAACTTTGGTAAACTGTATTAGCCAGATGTGACAGTTTAATTCTACTGCTTCAGGCTGAAGCTTTCCCTCCAGAGGTGTCTCTTTCCCTCCAGATCCATCACTTGCAAAGTCTGTAGATTCTTGTGCTATTAAGACCCAAAATTAAAGGAAAAATAATTGTTTAAGAGAGCAGTCTGGCTGGTTCAAGACTTTTTTGCATGAGGTGATGGAATTAGTGGCTTAGTCAGAAGAAGGCATAAAGGAAATAAATTTGAGAAAACATGTCAGGAGCTCTGTACCAGTTGATACAGAGATGATCCTCTCCCAAAAGTATAAGCTTTACAGTCAAGCTAATTCAGCTGAATTATTTTCAACACAGTTATTAAGTACAGTGGAATCCATGCAGTAGTTGTATTTGTGATTTACATAAATATTCCCAAGCTCAGTTAGATCTGCTTTCATACACTCTTCCTTTAAATTAGAACATATAATCTACCAGCTTAGACTGCCCATTTTCTTATAGCTTGGGTAAAGGCATTGTACTTCTCTGTGTGCACATGGCATATTAGATACTATACTACATCGCTGCCTATCAATAGTTTATATTCCTGTGAACCAGTCGTACTGTGCTTATTGGAGAAATAATCAGAGACAACAGAGAGAAATGTTACTTGTAGCATATCATTTATTTGACTTCTTTCAGGCATTTATTTTCAGGGTGAGGTGAATTTGGACCCAGAAAGTTGATTTGTCTCTAGTTACTACAAAGGATGCCTTGGGTGACCAGCTCAGATGTAGACATCTATGTGTAGTCGGATAACTCCCACCTGAGAGTGAGAGAGTCCCCAAGACAAAAGCCTTGAAGCATTCCCCCAAAAAAGGAGGATAAATGGCACTTCTGTGGTGGCAAAAGGATATGATAACAGTGTCAAAAGCAGCAGAAAAGTCAGAGAAAATAAAGACATACTGGAGACCCAGATTTCTGTCCAGGAAGAGGCACATAGTGTCCCATGTATGAACAGTTTCAAGGGAGGGGATTTATGAAAAGTCAGGCTGGAGCTGATCCAAGACAGAGTTAGAAGAGGGGAAGTCTATACATTAGCTGAAAACTGCATGTACTATGGTTTTTTACAGATGAAGAGAGAAAAAGAAATAGGAAAAGATTTGGAGAGACAGGCTGGACTGAGATACGGGTTCTTTAAAAGAGAATATAGACTGAAGACATCTGCATGCTGTGAGCAAAAGTGCCAGAGAGCAAATAAAAATTGAAAACTAAGTAGGCAGGATATGATGCATCTACTGAGGTGGGTCAGAGTTGGGAAAAAGGCCAGAAATTTATGACAAGAGAAGGTGTTCAGGAACAAAAAACTAAGTGCAGCTTTGTGGGAATGCATATATTCTCTCTTATAGCAGAAAAATTATGGAATAGGAAGCCTGAGATTCAGCAAAGAGTTGTTTAAAGAAGTGGAATAAAGAAAGATTAAAACAAACTTGTAGTGGAAGGAGTTTGGAAGAGGATCTAATGAGCCTCTCTCAAAGTGATCAATAGCAAGAGAACAGGAATAATTGAAATGAGAGGTAGAGAGTTTTGAAAGAGGAACTGTGGCTGGTGCATTGGAGCTTGCAGAAGGTCCGGTTTGGAGAATGAGCTTGGGAAGTGGCTTTACAGGACATTAAGTGCTGATGACAGGGAAGCCATCAAGAAGTAACAAATGGGGTGAGAATCGGCAGATGTGTTGCTCCCAAACTGAATTTCAGATGAGGCCAGAGAAAGTAGGTGGGTAATGATGAAACAGGTGGAACATGGCCCTTGGTGTCACCATGAAGGAGAGCACAGGACTAAGAAGAAAGGGAGAGACAGATTTTACATCCCAGCCAAGAATTCATGGTAAAATGGAAAGTCTTGTGACAAGTGCTTCTTCTGTGGACATCACCATACACGTGGAAGTCTGAATGTGTGCATCTTTGCACTGTCACATACATGCAAGCATATATGCATATATATAGAGATTAATAACGAGCACTTGTATAGTCATACACAGCCTGATGCTAATATATCAACTTCAGTATACTCACAAGATATTGCTCCGAGCAACCATTCTCACCGTACTCAGTAACTACTTATAATGTCTACTTCTTGAATATGTTTTTACATCATTTGCCATTTTCATGTTATGTTCTGCCATCATCATTCCAAATTAGGGGAAAAATTGGATCACTTTACTGATGAGAAATTAAAGTGCAAAGAAGACTAAGTGGATTTTCCCAGTGTCATGAAACAGATGAATGGCAGAGCTTAAAAAAGTCTCCTAGTTGTAGTTGAGAGGGAAGCTGTGCAAAGCTATTTTATATTGATGGTCTATGTCTCAGCCAATTGGATTTTTATTTGACAATCCAAAGGTGTAATAACTTTTATTGTAAGAGGAAGAAAAATACATCAAGGCTAATAAATAACGGAGGACCTACTAGGGATATGCGTAAATGCGTATCCTGTTCCTATGTATATACAAGCTTAATTGTGTCTCTTTTAATTTTGCTGTTTGATTCAACGGGATTGTCAGGTAATCGTCCTATTGAAAGAACAGAAGAGGATAAAATTTCAAATAACTTTGTTAATCTCTTCTGGCTGTTAAAAGAAAAGATTTATTGGTATCAAATTTTATTGCATTCTTAGAATTTAGGGATTGATTGGCTGCTAGTTTAGCTTACTTGTCTCTTCCAGTTAGAAACCCCAACACAACAGAAGAAAGACATTGCATTGAAGCTGACATGCAACAAGTGAGTGAAAGTTCACTTGGCTTTTTCTCTCGGCACCAGGTGCAAAAGTTGGCTAAAAGTGCTGTGGCAGGCAGTTATTTTAAAGCAGTTTCTGGTTTAGTGTTTTATCAAGCCCAGGAGTAAAATATTCTGCAACTACTGCAGTTTCACAAAGCTGCTTTTTAAGGTAGAACTCTGAATTGTTTAACTAATTAAAATGGCCCAGTACAAACATTAATCATACCATAACTGTTAATGAGAGGGTTTGTGGGATTTATGTGGAGGGCTGTATATGGTATTTTAACAGTGTGTATCATTTCTCTGTTAATGCACAATACGCTTGCATTCTCTTGAATATACCAGAGGTTCTTGAAATCTTGAGGAGTATTTCTGATTTTCTACATCCCCTCTTACAAATGTTGGAGGAGGTATATTCATTTCTGGGGAAAGACGACTCTAAGAGTGTCCTGATTAGTGACTTGACTTGATCTGATAGGTTTTTTCTTGAAGAGCTGCTCCATTACAGTTTTATAGTATGCTTTAAAATAATAGTTCTCTAAACTGCAGCTTTCTCAAAGTGGGAAGGTGGTGGCTCAACGATGACATAAGCTCCAGAAGTGTAGAGTTCAAGTGGTTTGCATGTGGGATTGCCAAATAACACGGTTTTGGTTTGTTTTCATTTTATTACACCGATTCTCCTCCCCAGATGTCTTGGATTTCTGTGGTACCCCCCTTCGCCTTTGATTCTTGCTCCTTGTAACTAACAATTTTTATTAGTCATCCCACTAATACTCTGCGTTTTTACTCAGCACCTGTTGTCTTCAAAGCACTTGGCCATAATAACTAGTTAATCCTCACACTAGTCCTGAATTTCACTGTCATTCCTGTTCACATGTGAAAAGAGAGCTCAGTGACTTGCCTGAAATTGTGTAATGGTTTTGACACCTGTATTAGGACTTAGTCTGCCTATTCTGTGTCTGTACTACCCAGGCTGATCCTCGGCCTCTCTACATGCTGAGTTTGTGGCACGCCAGTTCTAAATTGAGCATTTCCTTTTGGTTAATGACACATTTTTACCCAGCTTGCTCTGGAATTTCAGTCCTGAACCTTGGAGGAGAACTATGCTGGAAGGAGCCTCAAGAGGTCATCTGAGCCATATCTCTGATCCTGAACTAATTTCGGCCTTTGTTCAGGAAAGCTCTTAAATATATACATATATATGGATATGTATGTGCCTGTATGTGTATATATGCATATATATACAATTATTTATTGAATCAAGTCCCATTTTTGGAGGAATTATGGATAACTACCTAATCAAAGTTTGATGTAAGCTACCAGCAATTGCTTTGAAATACTTGCACAGAATATCATGATTGATGTTGCTGTGGGAAGTACTAGTACGACAAAGAAATTTATACTGGGAAAGGCGATGCTGTTAAATCTAGTGTTGTGACTTCTGGAAGTATTGCTTCCTTTTTTTTTTTTCTTTTCCTTTTTTTCTTTTTTTTTTTTTTTTTTAATGGACCTGTAGCAAGAAATCTGTTCACTACCTCAAGTAAGGTAGTTATTTTGCTTCTATAATAAACCGTCAGCTAGTATGACTATTCTTGGCCTGTCCATCTGAAAGCTACAACTTTATGGAAACAGAATGAAATAAAGTGTTCTCTAATAGGTCACAAATCATAGTTAAAACTGGAAATCCAGTCTGACACTGTGGTCTTGATTTGTATGGTTTGCCTATCCTTTTTTGTTTCTGCAAAGCGGTATATGTATTTGAAGGCTGGAGTTTCAGCCAGGATTTTCAGTCTTAACTGTGAATTTCCTTCCTTTAACAGGTTTAAAGCAAGCCTTTCAGATTGCTTCAGTATAGCTTTTAGGACTTGAATTTCCTTTGTGTTCATTTTGGTCCTTTTCCAATATTTACCCATACATTTGAAACTCCTTCAAATCTCTGTGTATGGGAGCAGTTACAATAGGAGGTGGTGGCATTTCTATTATATTACTGTTAGAGTTGATTCAAATGATGCCTGATTTTGAACACAGTCAAACACTGCAAGCCTAAAATTCAGGCTCTTGCTCAAGCATTACAGGGTTCCTGTCCTGCTCAGAGGTCTCTATAATTACTGTGTCTGGCTGGAAAACAAGATTCCATTTCCTGAAAAATTTAGAGGTTTTGAAATTTGCTTTTCTTTTTCAGCAGAACAGAACTGAAAGCTTTTAAAAAAATTTTGTAAAAATCTACTGAGATGAAGAAGAATCTATTCTAGCCAGGGGGTCCAGTGGGTAGGACAACAGCGTTGGAGAGGAAAGGCCAGTGTTTAAGTTTCTGCTTGCAAGAAGAATGTAAACCCAAAACTGCGTGTCCCATGTGCTGAGTGCCATAATATAGGACTGATGAATACATCTTTTGATGTTATTATTTCTCTCTATGAACTTAACCATGGACCTGTGAAATATTGCTCAGTACCTATATACAAAATTGTTTGTTTCAAGAAATATGATTTTTCCAACGGAAAAATATTTCATTTCAATGTACTGACCAATGTTCATGGTTAAATTATTCATATATTTCACACGTGCATTTAATCCAAATTAATACTGTTTGTAATTATTTGTAGTTCAAAAATTCAACTTAATTTTTATAAATCTTTTGCTTCAGCTATAGCTGCAGGGTCTCATAAAAGCTTGACTGCTTCATGTTTGTTCATTTTTAATGGTAATTAATTCATATTAGTGGTGAACTTCATTATTAACCAAAAGTTATTTTATACCTTTTGCAGGCTTAAATCTGTTACGTTATTATAATACAATACCAAATGCAGCAAAATGTTGTCTGAACAGATGATATGATTCAACATTAGATATATCTATTGGTAGTCTGATCTAGCGATGGATTTTTTTTTTTTCTTAGCATATGCAATCCTCTGATATTGCTTATAGATAAAGAAGAAGGTTTCCTTGTTTAAGGAGAGCTTTCTTCCCACTCCATTTGTTCTCCACAGTTTCATATTAAGACAGTTCTTGAAAAGGTGATCATAGAGTAAACTTAATCTGAGCAATTTAAATCTGAGGGGAACGATGAATATTCTTTCTTTTCCAAAAAAAATCAGTGGACTTGTTGCATCAATACTACATGTTTGCATGTTTGAAGTCTGTCACAGTTCTCTGCTATATTCTGTTATCACATGTTGGTGACCTCCGTTAAAAAAATGATGTCAATCTCCTCCATTAGCATAAAGTCAGTATTGTAAAGTTTATTTTCTTCTATACATCCTTATGAAGAAAAGGCACTTTAATTCCAAAAAGCAAATGGTGGCTTCTTCCAAATTCTTGCTAAACTTTCCATCTCTTCTAATATCTGCAAGAATGTCCATAGCAGTTGAATTTCTACTATTCACGTTGTACGTTATGTTTGTGTGTGTGTGTCAGTCACTTGCTATCTGTCATCCTGGACTGTAAGCTTTAGGTGACAACGTCCTTCTTTTTCATGTGACTGTGTGATGGCCAACATTGCAATCCTCCGACCCACCAGTATCAGTAGCATATTGTTGTATGCTGCTACGACATAAATAATAAACAACTGAATAAATGTATAATAAAAATGAGTAAATAAATGAAAAAGGGATTTATTGTTTAATTTAAGATCTTTGAAGGTATTAGAATTTCACTTTAAGGACTTCAAATGACTCCAAGTAGGCCCTAGTTGTGATGTTTTGGTATAACTATGGTCTAATATAACTAAGCTGTCTAAGCTACTGAAGACTCTGTCTTGCAGGACTATGCGTGATTGAAACAGCTGCTCAAAGTCATGGTAATGAAAGGTTTACATCTCACCATTATGCATTTTGTATGTATAATATGTATATTTGCAGTCATGAAGATGTATACACACCTGTTTTGGGGAGCAGGATTGGGATATTCCTTGTTCATAGATTTAATTAGTTATTTTGCTCTTATCTGCTAACTACAGCTCCTGCAGACTTTTTTACCCTGTACACACAAAAGATTAGTAAGAGGTATGACTAGTTGGATTTCTGTATCAAATCCTTCTTTATCACATACTTTTGGTTTTGGTTTTTTTTTGGGGGGGTGTTTTATGAGCAGTTAGGCCCTTCAGCAGTTAATCTAACAAAGACTTAACATTATACAAAAGTTATAGATATGGTGCAGTTCTGGAGGATGGTTAACACAGAGTTTACAGTTCATATTCGGAGGGAAATGTATTGCTGTTACGCCGCTGTACGCAGTGCATTTCATTAGTGTTGGAGACAGCAGGAGGCTATTTTGTGGAAATGTTTCTGTCACTGTCAGTAGAAACATGACCGTCTGGTTGAAAAATAGCCTGTGTCTTGCCAGTTCCCTACTTCTAAGCAATTGCAGTAGGAGGATGTTAATCTTAAGCTGTCACAACTCATTTCAAATCTAAATTTTTATTAAACTTCCAAATGCTTCAGTAATATAAGTGTGGGAGACACGACTGTGTTCTTATGCAAGAGCTGCGACCGTTCTCAGATGCAGGAAACATTTTAATTAGTGTTTATTAGTATTTAGTAGTTAGGTGTGCTGGAACTCCCAACCAGGCTCTGCAAAGGGATGTGAACCCCCTAAGGTAGGCTTGAGTCAACTCAAGAGCACTGGATTGCAGATCTCTTTCTGTCTGTTTTGCTGACTGTAGACTAGCAATTGCATGCACTCAAAAAAATAATCTCTAGTGTATTTGTTGTAGATATCCATGCCTTTTTGGAGAAACCCTGAACATATGGGCTCTTATAGTGATGTCAGGACCCTTTCTGGGAAGATCTCATCGCCTAATGGAAAATGTAGTTTCTTACATCCATTTCTTACATACATTTTCTTTAAAAACATATTTGTGTCAGAGGTTTTTCCTGTGACCACAGGTTCCATTTTGATTTTTTGCATTGCAAGCCTGGGCTAATGGTTACAACCTGTGTTTGGTGGATGGGCTGTTGGAAGTGTATTTGGAATGAGATACTTTATGTCCTGCTTGACAGGAGAGGGTATGCATGATTTCATAATGAAGAGAGAAAGGTAGGATTCAGGTGTGGATTCAGATACCTAAATTCAGGTCTATATGTGTGCATCTGTATGTCTGCTATAGATATCTAAGTACCCACTGTAGCCACTGAAGCAGAGTCAACTATTCAACTCCGTAAACATCTACTGTCCAGTCACCTGAATAGCCCCCAGGCTCCTTTTACTGTTTGGGAGCTTAGACACCTACAGACATTATACGTGCATAATTTGAGGTGTCAATCTCCAGCCGAATTCTACCCCCAAATTCCCACTGCAAACCTCTGAAGTGAAGAATAATAGAATCACAGAATGGTTTCGGTTGGAAGGGACCTTAAAGATCATCTAGTTCCAACCCCCCTGCCATGCTCAGGGATACCTTCCTTTAGATCAGGTTGCTCAAAGCCCCGACCAGCCTGGCCTTGAACACTTCCAGTGATGGGCCATCCACAACTTCTCTGGGCAGCCTGTTCCAGTGCGTCACCACCCTCCCAGTAAAGAATTTCTTCTAATATCTAATCTAAATCTACCCTCTTCCAGTTTAAAACCATTACCCCTTGTCCTATCACTACACTCCCTGATAAAGAGTCCCTCCCCATCTTTCCTGTAGGCCCCTTTAAGTACTGGAAGGCTGCTATAAGGTCTCCCTGGGGCCTTCTCTTCTCCAGGCTGAACAACCCCAACTCTCTCAGCCTGTTCTCACTGGGGAAGTGCTCCAGCCCCTGATCATCTCCATGGCCCTCCTCTGGACCCGCTTGAAGCAGGTCCATGTCTGTCTGATGCTGGGGGTCCCAGAGCTGAACACAGTACTCCAGGTGAAGAAGTGTATGTTGAATTGTGACATCTTCATTCTTGGGCTTCTTCGTATTTTATATGCATTGCTGCTGTTGTTATTGAGCAAAAGCTTCTTTTAGCCCTGTGAAACAAGCGGGTATCATTCCTTTATGTTTACAAATATGTGACAGAATTCAATGGTACTTCATAGTGGTAGGACTGAGTTGATGGGACACGCAGGTAGACCCGCATTCCTGAGATAGTTGTTTATGCTCACCTTATTGTCAGTGAGATGGAAATCTCCTCTCATCTTAAGTAAATATCTAAAATATTTATTCCATACAAGTGTGAATTTCTGTTCACTTGAACATATGAGCTCAGGTATTTTAGAGAGAGAAAATAATGAGTAATGCTGAGTTATAGCCATTAAGTTAAACCTGTAGATTTCACTGTTTTCTCTGTAATTGCTGCTCTAATTACAGCCTTGTTCCTGTGTTTTCAGGGAACCAGCCATAAAATGACATGCACAAGCAGTTCTAGCTGTAGCAGTATTAACCTTGAGGTATCCTGTCTTAACCGAGCCCCCTCAGCACTGGTGTGCGGGGTCGTTCTCCCTCTTACTCTCCTTCACATCCAGCGAATATCAAATCCTCGTGTGCAAATGTAGTCTCAGGACAGGGGCGCAGATCTCCCTTCCACAGCCTGCCTTATGGCTCCTGGCTCGAACTCCACCCCAAGGGCTGAGGGTCGGATTTGGATCTCCGCTGGCTGGAGGAAGGAATTGAACCCATCTCTTTGGTGACGGCTCTGATCCCCAGGTGATGACCCATAAGGGACTCACTTTAGAGAGTGTCTTTGTCTGCACATAGATTTTTTAATTGAGGTGACCCTGCTTTTGAATTTTGTGCAGAACTCAGTGCTCCCAATGATTACTGAGGGTATCTAGAGGACTAAATCCTTCCAGGGAGAGAGTTGTTAGGTGAGAAGTGGGACCCTGAACATTTCACTCCTACTAAAATGATGTCATTGTGGCACACAATTTTAGGCAAGCTCATAAAATACAATGGGCATCCCTGGCAAAAATGTAGGTGCTTAAATTCCCCCTATGTTCCACTTGAGGAGCAGTGAGATGTTTATGGGTATGGGCTAAGTCCTTACACCAGACAGATTATAGTCTGCCTGAGTTGTCTCTCTGGAGCGGTTAAAGGAAGATGATGTTGGCTTTCTTTGCGCAAGTCATCAGAGCAAAGGACTACAGGGTGCACTTCTGCCAGAATCACTGGAGTTGTCTGGGCATTTTGGGGCTTTTCCCTTCTAAGTAGATAATACTTGAATGGGGTATTGAGATACTGATGTTCAGCAAATGCATCTTGTGGGGTAACACGCAAGGAATGTTTTCACCACTTAACTGCCATGCCTTAGCTGGTTACCTCTTCTCTGAACTAGTGTTCCTATTTTCTCATGACCGAATAATGAATTTAAGAAGCTCGACGTTTTATTCCTCCCTGTCAAGCAGCATCCAGGCAAGGAAAGCTCATTTCTTGCTGCCAAGAAAGATGTACTTGCTTTACTCATTGCAACAGCATCTTCCTGATGAAATTGCTGTAGACTGAGAAAATTCAGTATGGGATAGGACTGCAGGAATAACCCAGAGATCTAACAGCTGGGAAGTTGTACGATTTGACCAAAGGAAGGAGTTAATAATTAAGATGATATCACTACTGTATTTAGTGTTTGCTAGAGCCGAGCAGTCAACATAAAACTGTCTGAATTCAAGACATTTTTATGCTGTATGTTTTGGGAGTTTTCCACAAGACGTACTGTAGGCAAGCTGGAAAAGATGTGTCGTGCCACTGAATACGAAATGACATGAGAAATTTTTTGCCAAGGTGCTTTTTCTTCACAGCATATTCCTTATGTTATTCCTTATTCCTTATGTTATTAAGCATGATGTTCAGGGAAAACATCCCATCTGGATAGCATTACCTGTAGGATGTGCAGCTTGTATGTATCTTCTGGAGGTTAGCGTCTAATGTTAAACAAAGGAAGCTGATTAAAAACATCTGTAAAACATTTTCATAGTTCATATTTTATACAGCGGGTATTGAATTACCTTGCACATGACTGCATGTCTGAACTAAAAATAATAAGGTAAATCTTTTCCTTTTATTAAAATTAGTATAATATTAATTTTATAGTTAAACTACATTTAACTGTTTCCCTACTTGGCACTAGAATTTAATGCTGCTGACATCACTATGTATTTTACATGCCACTGAGAAATAATTGTTCATTTATTGATGCAGTATGCTACAATAAGCACATTTTAGGTGCAGTCAAAATATAAACATTAGATTGAAATACAATTTCTTATGTAAAACTGTGGCATTTATTAAATGCTGAAGGAGAGACTTGCCAGCTAAATGTGTAATGTTTCTGACCGTTAAATATATTATGTGAAATAGTTATATAGAATATATAAAACGATTGTAGTACTGCCCACTTCGGTATTATGTTGATTTATGAATTCAGTTAGAGTCCCTAGTAAATACCAAAATTGCTGATTCTAGGTCAGTATTTATTAGGTTGGGAAATTTTATGGAGAGGAAGGATTTGTGCATCCCAGAACTGACAGAGAAAGGCGTTATTTATGTAGTTAGAGTGAGAATGCAATTGTAATTTCACAGCTGAGCTGAAAAGGGTTATATACTTTCTTCATATTCTAAATTACTTTCTAAAATAGCTTCTAAAACCATGTGTATTACAATAGTAAATATTATTTAAAGATCTAAAAGGCTAATGCTCAAGATTTACTGTTCAATATCATAAGCAGAAGCTTCGTACCTTTCCAAAGTTACGTGCAACATACTGACTCGCGTGTATCAAAACAGAGAGAGGCAAACATGATTCTCTGGGAAAATATTTTGAAATTCAGCAAGTGTTTTAAAAATTATTATCATTATTGTTTATTGTAAGTGTTCTAAGATTGTGAAAATGAAGTGTGGCTCATAAATACCACGCAGCCTGAATGGCCAAGGGCAGTTCTCATCTCTAACATGCAGACTCCTACCCAAAGCAGTTTCATCCAGTTCGAGTACTTGGTTTTATTATGATTTTACCAAAGTTCATAAAAAAATGCAAGTGGAGCAAACAATACGGTATGTATATACAGTTATTTTTATTCAAGGAGACTGGATCAGCACAAAAACATTTTTTAGAACAACGTAACATGAACAATTTCCATTTCATCAATTAGTGGCCTTATCTGTACTGAGAAGTGTCTGGTATCTTATCTCTGTGCTGAAAAGGCAATGAGGTGTTTTATCATTTGAAAAATAAAAAGACATGTTGTACCATGCTAGTGAGATTTACAGAGTTTATCTTGCTGTCCTGCTTGGGAATGTATGTTTCAGCGCTGATAATATAGCTCATTAAATGACTGAGAACAAATAATGTTCTTTTTTTAACCATATCTTAAGACAAACTGTCTTATGATCGTTTCTTTTGCTCACAGAGAGCTTAATATTTTTGCCTGTGTTATTGCATGAGGTGTTTGGAGTTGACTGATCTCGTAGCCCGAGGGAAGTGAGGCTGCTGCAGCTGCACGTCCCCAGGTCCGGCCAGTACCGAGGCTGAGTGTGGATTCCCACTAGGCACATGCGCGTATACATAGGCACACTCGCACTACATATATAATTATACACACGACCAGCCAGAAAGATCAACACAGGCAGAAAACACAAAATTCATGCAAACACAAACAGCACCTTTGGCCTCATCCTGTTCCCCTCTTTGGCTGATCAGGATGAAAGGATGTTAGTGGGAAATATGCATAAATATGCATACATACACATATACATATGTAAATATGTATGTCTTTATATACATTTATAAACACTATAGATCCCCCCAGCAGCTTGGCTTACATGGTTTCATAATTTTGGAAGATTACTGAAGCACTAACAGGAATGTAAGCAGATAATTATTTTAAAAAACACAATTGGCAAAGTTGTGATCAGATAGTTATTGCATCCCAGGACTGAAATTGTCCCAGATTTCTGTCCTGTGAAGGTTTAGAAGGAAGGATTTTGGGGGTAGGCGGGGAAAAGCAATTTTCAGTAGGTTTGGAACTATATCAATTCACCAACTGTGTGTCTCTGCTGTGTAAATGATATTCCCCCATCACATACTGAACTGGATGATTACTTCAATGGGTGGTTTTATGGCCAAAACCAGCAGCCTGGGGCTCCTGTGTCTTTATCACAAACTGTACTATATGAAGTGCAAAGCTGCAAAGTTTACTTGACAGTTTGAAGCCGGAGTAATTTACTTCCCCGAGACCTTAATGCAAGTCCTTACAGTACATCATCATCATTTGAACAGAAGGGATGTGCTTTAAAGCAGGATTCGGTGGTATCTGCCAGATGGGGCTCCAAACCAAATGCTAGATGAAGAATTGCTGTTCCTGAGTTTGCTTACTTTGTAATTGCAAGTGCATTGGGGATACTGGATGAACTGTTTAAGAATGTTGGAACACCTGCGTATGGCACAGCACCTTTATTTTAACAACCCTATAGGTGCTCATACAGCAAATTATCACCCCAATGAATTCCCTTCATTTTGAGTTGAGTCTTTGCCAAACAAAAGACTCAGCTGATAGAAAGCTGGCTGAGGCACAATTGATTTTGGATTATAACCCTGAATTTAACAGCATGGGTCAATGGATGCCTTTTTTTTTAAAGATGCCATGGTTACAAACCCGTTAAAGCTGAATTAATTTAAGCACAAATTTTGTTTATCAGATCTTTTAGAACTGGACTGGGGTGTGTCCGTGGTGATTCAAAAATGACTGTGCTCATTGTCGCACTGAAAATAATATTAAAATATTAATGTCTTATTTATGTACGTGACTTTTGTATAATGCTTGACCTGTGGAGAGGTTGCCTTACTTATTTATTCACAAGGCATTTTTATCTGTTTGTTCCTGAACTGTATGCCAGCTATATCACAGATAAATTGGACTGAATAGTCTAGAATCATTGCTCAATGTGTTTTTCGAAGAAAGTGTCACTTAGAAATCATGACTGCTAATTAAAATGAATAATGCTTTTAATTAAAAATAAAATCTGTGCAGGGCCCAACAGGGTAAAGATATTACACATATGCTGTGCTTCATCACCACTGTAAGTTAGTTTTTTGTACCTTTTTCTCCATCATGAACTTTCCCATTCTGTTCTCCCTCCGTCCCATTATCCCTGTTTATTATTTCTGGTTTCATTGACAGTCTGATCTCTCAAAGTGCTTGACTGATTGTTGGCTGATGAAAAGACGCTGGCTTTTATCTCAAAATGCTGCACGAAAAGATAAAATTCTCGGATTTAAAATTATTAAGGTAGAGGTTTATTGCTTTATTTGTTCTTGGAAGATATATATCTTTGTAACAATTGAATTCTTATGAAAGAGCCACCAACAAAACTATTTGAGCTATAATGGAAGGGTGGAGACAACTCGCCTGCCTATTGAAGTGCATCTTTCATCATCAGAACAATAGCTGGTTCTTTTCCCTTGTCAACTGACCATCTTTTTTCCTTCCATTAATTAGCTGAGATCTTGAACAATTCTGTCCTTGGCCTTCCGCTGCCTGTTCTGAAAATCCCTCAGGATACTTGGGGTAGGATGACAAATCACAAGAAAAGACGTTCTGATTTTTGTTCCTCTGCCGTTGACACGGAGCTGTGTCTCGTACGTATGGAGATAGAACCAATTTCCAGAATTCTGCACCGGGCTTTGTTAATAATTGATTGTGTAAGTGCACACAAATTACACAGCGGCTCTGAGCTGCATTTCTTTGTCTGTAGAGAGGAATATTTCTATGTCTTTAAAACCATAAATAAAATTTCTGTAAGTGCTATCATGAAGCATCCAGGTAGGAGGAGACACCTAATAGGTCTCTCCCACCAGTCTTTTCGTATGTGCCACTCAGATGGCTGCTCAGGGGGACAGAAGGGCAAGCACTGAGAACATAAGAAAAAAAACTCATTCCCTTTTCGTTTCATATGCCCAGTGCTACATACAGCTGCTGGGGAGAGCTTTTAGGAGAAGAAATTGTAGGGGAAATTCTGTTCAACTATCAGCCCTCTGGGTGCTGCAGATGGAAACTTTGTAGATTTTGCTTCTGAATTCCAAACAATTATCCACAGGCATGTGCAAATGCAGTTTTTTCACAAGGCCAATCAACTACAGCTGGTGGCTGATTTTTCTCAGGTATTGCAAAACCCTTTTTACGAGGGCAACCAATTCAGCAGAATAAAGATGTTTATAATTCTTAAAAAATCAATGCATAAGTTTTTAATGTTTACCAAAAATTTTTTTTTTTCCTTAAACACTGCCAGTAAAGTAGTGAGCTATTTCTGCTGCACTTTATCTTAAGTGTTTTAAAGCAATCAAAATTATACAAAGCACAGCAGGCCTATGCTTAACTGCAGACATCCTTACCTCTGTAGCCTGTAATTTTAACAGATGACAGATAATCCTTTCCGGGCTGTCAATTCAATGATTCATCATTCACACCTCTGCAACTAGAGGTGGCAAAGATCTTGAGGTAATAAAATGGAAGGTGGCAGTAATTTCTAAGAACCCAAGGAAGATTTTGAGAACTTTCCAACCCATGTTGGTAAATGTAGCGATTCAGGAAATGCATATCTATGTGCGTCATTTATTTTTGAGTACCAGATTAGCTGAATGTGCATTTGATGACTCTTGGTGTGAAAAGATGATGCAGAAAAACATCAAAGGTGACTGAACGTATGTATATTGCATATATACGGCATTGCATTAGCGGCAAAAGCTTAGATTTTCATTTCTTCTAGGCCTGACTTATGAACCTAATCAGACAAAATATTGCATTACCTGTAGTATCTGCATTGTCATGAACAGATATTTTTGACTAAACAGACTGTAGGCAAGTTGTTTCTTTTCTGCAAGAGAAAGGAATTCATCCATGTTTCCACTGGAACTTAGTGAGCATCAGGCCTAAAGCTTATGGTATAAGGTTCCAGAACAATAATTATTGTAAGGCTTGAAAAGAGATCTGTCCTGTATTTGAATGAGACTAAAATATCTTGAAGTTTTCTTTGAAATACAGAAGAGAACCTGCTCTACACCAGGGTTCAGTGGTATGCATAGCTGCCTGGCATACACAGGAGGTTGATATTCAAGTTTCTGCCCAATTCAGGAAAGGAAATTTAACTCCAGCTTTCTCTCTCCTAGGTGAGATCCATAAAAGCCTGATTCTCTTTTGTTCATTTTTTTTCCCCCTGTGTGAACCATTTCACTTTTTTGAAGAATTAAATGTCTGTTGGCCAAGTAGAGTGACAGGGACCATGTCCTTATCCCACCGGAGTCTGGTTGTTCATGTATGATGAGTTAAAAAAAAAAAACACGCTTGTTTCCTGATAAAATAAAATAAGGAAGTTTTGATACAAAGAGGAGTCCTTGAAAGAGAGAATGAGAAAGATTGCCCATGCTTCATAGTTGGGTTTCGCCATTCAGTAGTGATGGTTAGTCTCAGTCTCTGGTACGTGTATTTCCTCTGAAAGTTTTGGAGGATCAATATTCTCAAAACAAAATGCGTTTTGTGAGAAAATTGGTAGCAAATTCAACTTATGCTTCATTTGGCCTTTCTGGCTTCATTTTCCCTATTCATTATACCCTACACTTAGTTGCTAATCTGCTTCAGTTTGGCAGTTGTGCAGTCTCATGGCAAAGCTCTTGGTTTTTGCAGTTTTCCAGAATATTGTGAGCCCAACTGTAAGCAGATACTGCTACGACACATGCACTTATATGTATAAGTAGTTCTCCCATTCCTTATGAATTTATCAAAGCCTTGCATTTTGCTTTACTTGCCTTTTTATTCACATGCACTGGAGAGAGATCTCTCTTTGTAGTTAATTCTGAATTGAAGATGGTTGAGAAGAGAATTGGTAATGCTAAAGCATTAGGAAAATGTCGAGTCCTCCTGAATGGATTAAGAGGTGGTGCTGCTTGAACCCACTCACAGCATGATTAAGAGAGTTAGGCGTTACTTTACTAAGAAATGCTGCTGCTTCTCTGATAGAGCCCATTTTCATCCATGCATCTCTATGACTGGTCTTTTAAAGCTAAAACTCCAATGAATGGTGTGAGAGCTTTTCCTGTGTTTTTGCCTTATTCTTTCCACCAGTGGGCAAAAGTGGTATATGTCATTTTTCAGAGTGCCATATTTCACACTTCAGTTTAATTTGGCTGATAATGATTTGTTAAGCAAATGTAAGTATGTAGAGCACATGCTGGCTCTCACACCTAAAGCGTTCAGCCACTTCAGCAGTTCCTTTAAAATCCCACTCCTGCCTTATAAAAGCTGCAGGTGCAAAACAGTTTGCCTCTGTACTAGCTCAAACAGGAGATAAAGGTAATATAGAACTTTATGTTCAGTACGACTCTTTGGCAAGTATAACGCTGTAAGAAGGGGACTGGGTTGGTAGTTTCCATCAGAAATACATGTTCTAATGAATGGGCTTGCTCTTACCCCATGAACTGTTAAAGAGAAAGGACAACTGGTCATGATGTGCACCAAGACTGTGACAACTAGTAAGCATTAGCAATGGAAAATGTGGCTCTTCTCCTTCTTGCATTTGGAGGGAAGAGCTATTTTTGAGACTCTCTTGATCTCCGGTGCCCTAACTATGAAGTGATTCTTCTCATAGGGTTACATAACTTCTAAATCTTATTTTAAAGTGGAGGGTTTTTTTCAGCCTAAGGAGAAACACCATATTCTTCTAATCTTCCTCTCCCTCCACTATGTAATGCAATGTATCTTTCAACAGAATTTTCTTACTTTCTTCGGGCTTCCCACAAATTTCTGTCCTTATCCCATTTCCTTTTCATCAGTGGGCTTTCTAGCCTCATCTGCTTTCAAGGATTCAATATCATCTTCACACTGGTGTTTTGAATATTTCTCTCTCCACTCTCAACTCATCTGTGTTTACCCAGGACTGCATTTTGGCATGTTTCCCCAGAAGGGCTTTTTTATCCACTGAAATTCAGGAAGGACAAAACCAAGCTCCTTATCTTTTCTCCCTTACTCTGTGAGAGCTGATTAACGCTATAATGTTCCTTGTGACCTAGGGCCTTCCACCTATTTTTTTTCTGTATCTTCATTCTGGGCCATATCTAAATCTTGCCACTTTTTCAGCATAATATTTTAGATAGTTATTTTTCGTATCTATATTGCCAAAACTATTGTCTGCTTCCATGTTCGATATGATAGGAGTCATTCCTTTTTATATTTTGAGAGTAGTGTTTGACCATTTTGTAGTTCAAGGAGAATATTAGTGTCGTGATCAAAATCATACTTGCTGCTTTCAGCTCAACAGTATTTTGCATTTACTCTGCATCTCTTTTCTAGCCTCTTAACAAAAACAGTAAAACAGGAAAAAGTGAAACTTTAGAAGAACACTTTTTAAATTGGATTCGTTACTTAGTTTGCTTATTTCTAAATTAATTGAACATTTATTAGTTTTTGGTGATGATTCTTCACTGAAGACTTACTTTTTTTCAAAAGTCATCTTATTTGAGTACATAAAAAACCCATAAGCCTTTTGAAGTAAGAGATTTATTTTTGTCTTGGCTAACTTGAAAATGACCAAGTGCATTTTTCTCACATACTCAAACCGAAACATTTTTCTTAACTGAAATTGGGCATAGAACATGACAAAAGAAAAGCTAATTACAGAAAAACGAGAATAGGTGAGAAAGGGATTTATAGTGAAATTCGCTTTTAAAAACTTAGCAGTACTTTTTGAAAGGTAAAGAGTTTTAGAATATTAAAAAAAATATATAAATGTGGAAGGACATTCAAATTAAGCTGTCATAGGAATCCAGTCACACATAGCTGTGGTTTTTTTGTATTTTCTCTAAGAAGCAGGAGTATGGAATGATTTTGACTAGAGATCATGTTTTACTAGCCAGCATTTGTGCTACTGGAAGAGATGTGTGGAGGATATAGTAGAAAATTTTAAGAATACTCTAAAACACAGATGACCTTTTGAAAATTAATATCTGTATTTTGTGGAAACTGTGCTAGAAACTTGAAGAGCAAGAGGTGAGATGCAAGCCCAGTCCCATTTCCCACACTTCCTCACCAATGACCTCAACCCTGGCTTAGGCTCGAGCGTAACTAGTGCTGTGCTCGTCTGTTCCTGAGCGCAGGATGCCACTGATGTCAACTTGCAGCAAACTATGGACAGGGTATTTTGTGAAGTGGATGGCAGCTAAAGATCAGGTGCTGATTTAATTTAGTATGTTAGATCAGGTTTGAATTGTGGTCCCAGTGGTGAAACGGAAGCGTGCGACTCAGTTTTCCCTTAATCTTACTCATTATGGAAACAGCTGCTGCTGAGGGAGGTGGGAACACGCGTAGGAAAGAAAAGAGGATAGATAAAAATAGCTAGAAGGGGGAGTGCCCTGATTACCTGTTCCCCCATCGAAGTGAACACTGTTTAGATTATTTTCCTTGACAGAGAGGTAAACTGTGTGGCACATTGTTATTCTGGTTTAGATGGATGGAGAGAATGGCACACTTGAAATTATGACGTATAATTATAAAATGGCTGTTCCAACACACCACTGGCTACACCACTATTACAAAAAGTGAACTTGCACTAGAGCACAATCTATCTATCAGAAATAACACCTGCATAAAATAATGGTGCAGAAAATAAATATGAAATAGAAGACCAGGACAGGAGATCATGTCAGTGTCTAGCTCTGCTGAGACCAAGGGGATTCACTTTCTACTAGGTAAGTGTGAGTTCAAGTGCATTGCTGGATTGCAGGAAACTCCTTCTGACATAACTATAAAGCCTGAAAATGAAAGTAATATTTATAGACTTACTTTAAGACTTGGCATTTACACACTGGAAGTAGGAGCAAAAGGAAATTTTGAGAATGAATATATTTAATTTCTAGGATTCATGTATGCATAACTGTACTGAAGCCAGAAATGCCGTTGTCTGCACTGACTGGATAATGCACGCTATTAGTAGAAGCTGCTTTTTAATATTTAGATGAGGAATTTGTCACTTTACATCTAAGATAATATTACTATTACGATCAGATCCACTGCTTTAGTCTGTAGTTGTTAAATGCAGCACTATTTCTACTTAGTTAAAAACCCCTTTCATTATAAGAAGCTCTTAGCAAAAGTACATTGATCTTTTAAGGATACAAATCCACTGAAATTAAGCTAGATTTTCAAACTAGGGACTATTTCATCCTATGTCTGGATATAACGTATGTCAAAGAATTTCCCGTTATTGCTACAACACTCAACTTTGTGTTTGGGCTTAATGTCATCCATCAAAAAATCATTTAGCCTTGCTTTGATTTTGTCAAATATGGTCTTCAAGTGAATAAATGCAGATTCACTAAACAATCTGATGTACATCTTAAACCAGCATCATGATGGATGATGCATTTCACGGAGACACAGGACATGTGAATTCTGTTGGCGAGTCTCTCTCTCTGTTCGCGTTGACTGTGCAAGCCTGAACTTCTACAACTGCCTGAAGGTTAAAGAAATGGGAAGCACCCTGATGCATGTTTCTATGCATTGTGAGATAGTTATGGGAAATTTGCATATCAAATTATCATTTTATATCTGGTTTCTGTCATTAAATGTCATTTAACAAAACATTCAGGGCTCATCAACTGACTATACATTAGATGTCACTAAACTTATCAGTAGGACAACAAACAGTGGACATCACAGCAAAAGATGGACATCATAGAGTGCTTTAAAGAATTATTTGCACAGACTGCCATCGTACTGATTAGACTGAAGATGATTGGAGGGAGATATCTGAAATATGGTTTGTCTCTGAAGACAAGTAGTGGATAAAAGTTAGAAGTATTCTCCGGTGGGTCATACTCAGGAAGGGGACAGGTACTGAAAAGATGACCCAGAATCAGTAAAATGTAAAGTGACCTTAGATGAATTAATTTTTATTTCTGTGTCTCAGGTATTAAATTAGAAAAATGGGGATAATGTTACTGAGTTTCCTTGTAAAGTACTCTGAGACTATTGGAAAAGGGCAGTATAGTATATATGTTTTGTGGTGTTGTCTATTTATTAACAACCTGAAATTTGTCCTGGAGTGGGGGACCTGAGTCTCAGTTCCATCGTCCTTGCCACCAATTTCACTGCAAGTGTCTGTAGAAAGCAGAACCACTCTCTATGTTGCTGCCTTCTCACGAGACAAATGTCCTCTTTCATTCATTATCTGATATATTACAGTTTATTACATCTGTAAGGTATAAAGGGAAATATATCTGAAGAGAATCTAAAAACCCCAGCAACCTTAAGTTTATTAACAATAGTACCTCTGGACTATAAATCACTGTTTACATGAATCCATTAAAAAGGCCTCGATTCTGGAGCTATTCTGTAAAAACTTGTGTTAGGTCTTTAGGATTTAGCCTATAGGGTTTTAAGAAGGCAAATCTTAACTAGACGAAATTATAAAGTTAACCGTGAGGTATGAGCTCAGCCACTCTGCATTTTATTATTAGTTGCAGTATGTGGCTAAGGATGCAGAGCAGAGATACTCACATCTGTAATGAATATTTTTTTCTAAATGAAGCTCAAACATGTATTAGCACAGCCTATTTATCTGAATGAACCAAGGCTGCAAATAATTAAGGAATCTACTCTGGGAATACTTACACCATCATAGAAGCTGATTTTCATTCAACTTGTATCAAAAGAAACCCCAATAACCTTGCTCAACTCGTTTTACACACAACTGCCATTCATCAGCCTAGACTACTTGCTGTGAATGAACCCGTTATTTTTATGTATTTATTCGTTCTTACTGAAGAAGTCAGCAAATTTCATCTTATCCTACGTCTTCTTCAGTGCACAGTGGGACTGCTGGTGTGAAGGAGCAGACCTTATTTCTTTTATTCCTTATTAGCAGTGCCGTGGCAGGCTTTTCCTCGTGATTGATAGATATTGGGGAGCTGGCTACAGCCGACTTTCTGAGTTGCCGGTTGTAGCAGCAGCTCAAAGACGTGGTAAGGTTTGTCTCGCCTCCACCTGTGTTCTCTGTCTTTTGCAGGGTCCTCAGGACTGGCTTTCTACACTTCCACTTTGTTGACACACTATTTTTGATAAGAATTTTAATTTTGGTGTAGCAGTAGATAGGGGACCCTATTCCAAATGGAGGGAAGGGTGACTGTTGTGCTGGAACCTGTACAAACAGAAGTGAACAATTTCCTTTACTCAAAAACTCTGTAAGAATATACAAAATACAGAGGGAAAGGAACAGTCAAACCGCTGGAGACATCTAGTCCAACCCACTCAAAGGAGGACTGTCACTGGTATTAGATCTTGTCAGTCATGGCTTTGTCCAGCTCAGGCTTTGGAAGCTTCACGGAGGAATTTTTGAGAGCCTCTCCTGTTTACCTGCTGCAGTGCTGCTCTATCCTCCCCGTGAGAAAGGCTTTCCTAACATCCTACTCGATCCTTCCAAATTGCAATTTCTGGCTGTCACCCCTCGTTATATCATCTGACACTACCAAGAAGAATTTGGATCCATCATCTTTCTAATAGCTCTTCAAGTATTTGTAGGCAGCAACCTATAATTATTTGATCCCTTTAGCTTCCCAAAACTTAGCTGATTTCTTTGCATATTAATGCCAGCAGCCATTCAGTTATGTTTACAGTTCATTCATATCTGAGATATCCAGTGCTGATGACTGGAGTGCATTAAAATCTTTGAGTTTTACTTCCATTCAGTACATTAGAAATAATTTCTTTCCATATACCTCTTCTATGAGTTGTTGTACCTTTGCTCCCAGGCTCAAAATCGCAGTTCTTCTCAACGCTCAGTGAAAATTATTCTCCTGGTTTGGAACCATGTTTAGATTTTCCATCTCTATTTCATTCTGCACAGATCATCTTTCTTCATACTGTTTTATGTCTGAAGCCTCCTTCGCTTTGCTTCTTAATTTGACTTGCAAAACTAATTAAGCTTTACTTTTGGCAGTTCTTTATTCCTATACTTCTTGACCTCTAATGGTATGTCTTTCCTGCATGCTGCAGATCTTATTCCTCCTCAGAAAGCCACTGATTGAAAAGTGGGTTTTTTTGTGAATGTAAGGATTTACTTTTATAATATTGCAGGTCCAGGTTCTAAACTGCAAACTAGTCACTGTGTTGACATTGTTTATGCTACTGTCTCTTAGCTTTATATTAAAATGACTGATACTATTTGTAAAGCTTTACGGAGGTTTGCAGGTTTTTAGTTTAAATGTTTACTTGGTTTTTGGTTTAAATGTCACTGAGAATTATGATTATATATGATATAAGGCTGGCCCACTTACTCTAAATTAGAAGAGAAATGTATCGGGCACAGTTTTTATGGTTTCTGTGTCTGCTAAATCACCTCTGATTTCACAGCTCTAGGCGCTGGGAAATATTTATAGTTGTTGCTTAGGAGTGCATACAAGTTTAGAAACAAAAACCTCTTAAACCTCTTCTGAGCTTTAACTTGGTTGGGTTTTTTTTATATATTTCTACATTATTTTGCAGATGTTTCCTATTGCATTAGAGAAGAATCGTTAGCAGTGAAGGAGTGCTGCTAATTGGTTGGTGAGAGAGGCAAACAGAGGATTTTTTTTCTCCTGGTCCTGTCTTTGCTCATGTTCAGTGAGTTGTTCTGTGCCTCGTTTTACCTATTTGTACGATGAACGTAGAACAGATATCACTGTCATATGAACGAAAATGTAAAAGACACGTAGGTAACCTAGCTTTTCCACAATAAAGAAATCAACCTTAAAAGCAACCCAAAAAGGGAGCGATCGGTATTAATGGAAAATGTTTTATTTATTACTGTTGGTAATCTTATCCCCTACTTTCTTGACCTGTTAAATCTCCTCAATAATCAGCGTTCCTTCTTAAATCTTCCCCAGCCTTCATCTTTTCTTCCTCCACGCTACACTTCCCTTTGGATCACTCTTTCCTCATGTCTTTTAGAAAAGCATCACCCACTCTGTCATTCTGAGAACAGAGATTTCTTTCTATCTTTGGGATACCTGTATTGATTTTACTCACACTTGTTTTCACTCTTTTTTGGTAATCATAGTTATCGGTTTGAGACTGATATTTGAGTTCACTTTCTTATAAATACATGATAAAAATGGAAGTGTTCCATTGTTTTTGATGAATGAAGGTATTTTTCCACTTGTTTTCCATGTGGTTTTGGGGTGTTTTTTTGTGAGAAATTAATCAATTGCACTTTAGCCTTATATAGTCTTCCCCCTATTTCCATAAACACTGCAGAGAATACCTCTAATAACTAGAGAAATATGTCCCCTTTTGCACACTCTTTAAACTGCGTGCTCGTGCAGAAATATCAGAGTCTCTTCTTGAAGAAATCTCTGCTACCACTTTTTAGGAGCTGAACGATCTGAATCCTGGTGGTTGTGCTGAGGCTCAGCCTTTATCGTGGTCAGAATCACTGTGCTCAGGTGCCGATCTACAGCATGGTTTTCCTGGAGAAAATCAAGATTTTTCTTTCCATCCTTGCTTTTTTGTCCTGAGCCCCTCCTCTCTTCTTGAAGATTTTGGTGATGTTTCTGTCTCTTGAACTCAGACCTTTAGCGCTGACACTTTCCTTTGTGGCTCCCAAAGGATAAAGATAAATGCTGGAAACCCTAGTTTTCTTCCTCCCCACTGGCATCATTGACATTATCTTCTTCTGACTCCTCTGGTACCAGTAATGGATGTCCTGGCTTTGTGCTCAGCCTTAGTAACTTAACACGTGAGCAGTTTCAGTGGGGCTGCATTTAATTATAAGATTGTACAGTTGGATTCCCAAAGCAGAGATCTCCTCGGGGCAGGGGAAATTGTCTTCTCCTAGTGGATGTATATAGGTCCACGGCTTGGACCTGTTGCCCGTTTCCAGAGATTTTTGCAAAAGACCAAATACATCTGTCCCTTGACGTGAATCTCTTGTTTCCTCTATTTGATCAGACTTCTTGCTCAGTCAGTTGATAGTTTTTTGGATTGACTCTGGACTGACTGTCTGCCAAAGCCTTTCTGGATCATAACCCTTTTGAGAACGTGCAAGTTTTAATTGTGAAGCATTGGTAGGTAAAATATTTTAAAAACCACTGAATCCAACCAAATGTCCCCATAGCCAGTTGAACTCTGATGGTAGCCAATAACTTGAGTTTCAAGAGAAGAATAAGAAATACGCCATGTATGATGAGATTCATGGCATATTTTCTTGGTTTCTTACATTCAGCAGGTGAAGCCTGGGCTCTCTGGATACGTTAGGGACAAGTAGCCTCCTGACATTTTCCATTGAAGATCAGACCTCTTTAAATGCAGGAATCATGGAGTTCTGGGAGACAACACATGGCTGAAAGGTTTTCTTTTATGACCGCCTTCATAGACTGTGTTAGAAGTTTAGAATTAGACTGCGCACCAAATTACGAATAGAACACCATGAAAATTTTTGATCTAGAAAATCTCTACAAGCAGCTTTCTCTATCTTGTTTCCTTTATCCCTGCCAAAACCTCTCTGCGTCTTTCCTCAAAAAACTTCATGGCTTATACTCAGCCCCTTCATGTCATCCCTCCTGCAGTCTTGTGAGGTCGGCCTAGTCTCTGATGGGCCTAGGAAATCAGTCTCTGGTGCCTCCAGGATAGCTTTTTCAAAGAAATGCTTTCTCCCATACTGCCCTTAGGCTTAGGAGTAGCTTTCCTGAACACTTCAAAGATATTTTCCATTGTTGTTCAAATTATCTGTGAAATGCCCTCATATTTTAGTGTATTCTACTTTTGAGAAAAGATAGTATTTCCATGAAAGGTTATTTCAGAGCATCTCCACACAAGTCAGTGTGAATTTAAATTATATAAAAGATCACAGCATTTGCACATTCATATCCCAGTTGTGGACTCTATACCAGTTGCCAAGTTATCTGTTCCAACAGTTTAGAATTCAGCCTATCTTTTCATTATAGTTTAAAGCCCTCCCATTTTTTTATGCCAAGAACATACTTAAGAAATAAAATGCTTTAACTTTTCCAACAGTTGCATTCAATTTGAAGGATCTAGTAAACATTACTGAAGCACAGCTAAGGGAAATCCCTTATGGCTAATAAAAGTTTGGTAGTCATAGCAGATAAATTTTGAAGTTTTCATAATAGATTATCTAAACATCTCCAATGCAAAGCATAAAGCAAAGCAGGCACAGAAGCTATTAGATAGTTTTTAAACTATGTTCAGATTCTGCAGAGAATCTGAATAAATGTAATAATTTTCAAACTATTGATGTTCTGGCAGACACGTTGCTACTTTTTTCCCCTATTGTTACCGATATCTCTGTTAAGAATTTCAGAGTACGTTTTATGGGGGTTTTATGTTAGCAAGAAGATCTTCCTACCTCCCAGTGGTTTGATTTTAACCATTTGCACAGTTTCAGTCCATTAAAACTGTCTTTTAGCAAGAGGAAGTGTAATAATTTATCCTTACAGGGATGTTGTGACTCAAACACTCTCTTCTCTTCCTGTTGCTTGATCCAATGTAATTAAATAATAGATGTAATTTCATAACTTTGCAGTAGCAATAAAGAGGAAATTATGTTCAGGAGGCATGTTTATTTTTTTTCCCCAGCCTTTTCATGGCTTAAAAGTGATTCTTTCTCTTCGTGCTAAAGTAATGTGAAACACCCTTTTCAAACTTATGTCCTTGGGAAATGAATGTTAATTAAAGAATGAACATTAAATAAGAGTTAGGAAATCAGTGCCATTTTTCAGACACAAATATCTGTTGTTCAGATTTTACATTTATGCTCCTTTGTGTTGCTTTCTTTTCTTTCTCTGAGTGAGAGCTCCCTCCTTTTTTCTTTCTTCCATCTTCCCAAGAGACAATCCATCATCTTCATGCTATCATCTGAACAATTTACCTTGTATTTTTTGAAGCTCTGAGAGTTGTAGTTCATATAAATAAAAAAGAAAATAAAGCGAACCAACACATGCGTATAAAAATTTGGACTTCCTTTCCTCTTATTTTTACATGAAAATGGGTCTACCTTGGACTGCAACTATTGTTTTCATAAATTTCCCTCCATTTTAATCTTTATCTTGGATTAGAAGATTCTTGGGAGAAAAGTACTATAGATTTAGGATTTTGAAGCCATTTTGAAATGAACTGGAGAGAGATTTCTTGATGAAAGATTACAGAACAGACTGAGACTTCCTCTAGTGTCATAATCTACACTCCACGCATATAGTGGGGTTGAAAAAGCATTAAAACTAAATGTTTTTCACTTCTTTTTTTTCTATTATTGTTTTCTTTTTCTATTGATAATTTGGGTACATCTTGCAAGATGATGCTTACCTGTCTGTCAAAATTCTGCAGGAACTATAATTTACCTTAAGCCCAGACACCCGTATGGCCTGTCTGCCATCCACAGCCATTTAAACTAGTAGTTATTTACATGTATTATGTGTCTCACTGCTTAATCTGAGCGATCCTGTAGCATTTAGTTATAGTCACCATGCAAACTGAGAAGCTCCCACTTGGTCGACATGTGCGTTTGAGCAGATGAGAATAAAAAATAAGAAGAAAAACCAATGATGTGAATCATTTCAGGTAAAATCTTTTAACTTACAAAGTCTTCCACCACTAGCGTAGTATTTCAAAGTACGAACATAATAGTGTATCTCTTCAGGGCTGTGAATAATTGTAGAGCTTTTGAGTGGAAAACGTTGCCATTTTGTATTGTTGATTGAACCTGATTCCTTTTTTTCTCCTTCTGTCTCCTAGTCTAAATTTTAAAAGCAATGTCTTGCTTATGTCCTTTGTGGGATTTAATTTTTTTAAAGTACGTTTTTGTCCTTCATTTTGAGGTGTTTGAAGAAAATTTTTTTCAGACTTTTGGATCAGTTCAGCCAGAGGATCAAGGTCCTGTCTTCTCTATATTCAGTGCACTGATGGTTGCCTGCTCTTCATAGTAATACTTGCTTTGCAGTTCCTTCGTTAGCCTGAGGCTTGCTTGAAAAGCACTTCATCTCTGTGCTTGGAATAGGTAAATATGTCTTATTTTCCCTGTGACAAACGGTGAAGCCTGATTCCAATTTGCTGTCATATGGAAAGGAAGAGTATTTATTTAGTGTCCTGGTGAAACTAATACAAGGCAATTATTATTTTCCTGTGTGAGCACTGTAAGGATGCATGATTTAAACAAATGTTACTCTCTACAGCAATGGGAGAAAGAAACCTGTTTATATTAGATGGTCTCTCAATCAACAAAGAACAGGGTTTTTTTCTGCTTGCAGCATTGGAAAGTGTGTAACAATAATCCTGAATGGTGGTTTCTTCTGGGACTTGAAACCAAAGGACAGGAAGCTGTGGTATAATGTAAACCTCTGCTGGTTTGCATGCCATAGTACTATTGGAGAAAGAAAAGAAATAGAAATAATTGATGGAGAAGAAATAAATCGGAGTTAATAGACTAAAGATTTGGAAATAACATTATCTTCAGTTCTTAAGAAGGGCAATTTCTAATTGTTTGTTTGTTTGTTTGTTTTACTAAAGGAAAGGTGAATGCATTTATTGCTGAAAAGATTGCACGTTCTTATTTTTTCAAAGTAATGTTTAGTACCAAAAAGGCATTCAGAGATGTAACTTAGATGGAAGTAATAGTTATAGTTGAGATTCTCAACTTGGAATAGCTATAGTGATACTGCTGTAAAAATGAAATGGCTCGTTGTGAAAGTTTGAATCAAAATGTAGTTAGTTTTATTATAATTTCCTCCAAAACACCAGCATTTATTTAGTTTAAATACAGGGAAAGTTTGCTGCCAGGGATTTACAGTGGGATGGCACCATTTACCTCAGCCTCTAGAATATCCAGACAATCCTAGAACATCGACAGTCAATAGAAGGCCTCTATGCTGATCTTCTTCAGAAATACAGAGATGTGTCTGCAGAGGTTGGAGTACTTTTGGCTGTGAGGATTTTTCAGTTTCATATTGGCTAATGAATCTTTCATATCTACAAAGTTCACACTTCACAAAGCTTTTTTCACGGTGTCTTGCTTGTTCTAGAGAACGCTACTCCCTCGTTTCCCCTTGGATGATATTTTTTGAGCTTACTTTTTCTCCCCTGTAATAATGATAACTAGAGTAGAAGTTTCCAAGTTTGTTTTCTTGCCTGCTGTTATCATCACCAGCAGTGGGAGAGAGCATCAGCAGTGGCCATTTCCAGCACTACACGAAATCTTGAATTAACAAAGTCTATGTAGTCACCGAATAATTTGGCCATATTAAAACTGTATTCAGTGAGGCTGAATACTTTCCTGCACTTAGAGACTTTATAGTTTTAATGTTGTTGGTATAATTTAATTTTGTTTGGTCAGTCTTGCCTGCTGTAAATGTCAGGTGTGCAATAGGGTTTCTTTTGTTTCATGGAGAGTGGAAGAATTACAGGTACAAAATATTGGCCCAAAATGTTGATTTGGGAATTAGAATTGAAAGAAGGAAAAATAGGAAAAAGTCATGCCTAAAGCTTAAGTTGAAGTGTAGTTATTGTTCATAAATGCATTAAATTCTTTTCCCTGTGTGATAGAAAATGCAACAACAAGCTCTAATTTAAGAAGTTTATCTTAAATTATTCATAAAGAAGAGATTTTAAAAAAAGGACTGATTTAAAGCTCATCTTTTGTAAAATAGCAGTCTTAATTTCACCATTTACTTGGAAATTTGTTTTCCTTATTTAATCTACCCAATATAATTTAAAAAATATCATACAGTGTCTAATAGCTGCAAATCTTCACTTTCAGTAGCAGTGCCGAGGCTTTGAAAATAAGTTACCATTTTTCTAATATTTGTACCCGTTTATATTTTAAACAAGAATGGTTCAGAGTGTCAGCAAATGTGAGGCTCAGCTATGGTTTATGCCTGCTAAAAATAGAAAATAGGGAGCACAAGGATTCAGCTTTCTCTAATCCCGGTTCATGGTGGGACTGCTGCTCTACTGCCTACTGAACTGCAGGAGTTGCTACACCATATCCAAGGAGCTGAACAAACGTGCAGAATCCGTTGTGAAAATTGGATTATTCCACACATGAGAAAAGGCTTTTCACCTATTTTTTCCCCTCCCTTCTCCTATGGAGCAACACTTATGTCTCTTAGACATTGGTAAAGAGTGGAGTAACAAGGCCCATAGGTCTTCATCAGCAACCTGGATGGGTGACGCAGGATATGCTCAACAACTTTGTTGGTAATACTAAACTGGGGGGTGGCTGACAAATGGTAGAGTTTCAATCCAGTGGGAACTTGATAAACTTGAGGATCAGATGGACATAAATCTGGTAAGTGTCCCCATCTGTGGCAGAATAACCCCATGTATGACTGTGGTTTGGGAATCTGCTGCTCTGAGATGCATTGTAGGGTACAGTCTGAAGTCGTCCTGGGTGGCCAAATACAGTCTAGCCTCTTCTGATGTTGTATTTATACTTTCCTTGAAAATAAATGGTATGTGCTTTAACTTAGAATTGTTTCGTAATGTTCAATTTTATGACATTGGTCAGTAGAAAGCCTTCCCCTTCCAGCTGCAGGGTTTTCCAGGAGGGTGAAACCATGGGTACACCACAGGTAAGCTCTAGGAGCACAGCACGTTTTCCTGTTAGCCCATTCTATCACACAGGCTGAGTCCATGTAGTTTTCTAAAGGCTGTGTACATGATTTCGATTTTTTTTTCTTTCTTCGGTATCTTTAGAAGGAACTTGTTCGTAACATGAAGAATATCAGCTCAAGCAAGCTGCAGGATGTTCTGCTCTTGCTATTTTCTCTCCCTATAAGTATGCACCTTCTTTTGTTGCATTTCTTCTATTTGGATTATACTGACTGTGTTGCTAAAAAACAAAAATCAAAACCAACAAAACCCTGCAACCTTTTCTATAATCAAAAGAAGTATATGGGTTGTTAGCAGAATGAAGAGAGATGATGATGTCCAAAATTATATTAAATGTTAAATTTTAACAAATGGGAATAATAACAAGATATCTTTTCATCATCATACTAATCTGTAGGGGTCTTTGATAGCAGTGGTATGGTTAAAAATGTGCAGGCTGAGACGTAGGGCTGTTTATTGTAGTTCGTAGGACTGGTTTTCACACAATTTTAGTCTGAAGGCAGCTGAGGAAGGGGCTGTTTTCTCCTGTGTTTGTTAGAACAGTCTGACTTCATAGAATCACAGAATCACAGAATGGTTTGGGTTGGAAGCGACCTTAAAGATCATCTAGTTTCAACTCCGTTGCCATGGGCAGGGATACCTTCCACTAGATCAGGTTGCTCAAAGCCCCATGCAACCTGGCCTTGAATGTATATCAACTACTTGTCACCTTTGATGTCAAAACCATCGTTGAGTATTGGACCTGTAGACATACTCTTTGTGCTTTCAGAGGGAAGGAGTCCTCATGTAACCTGCTTATTGCTGGAGATGCTTTTGGGATAATTCTTCTCCAGCTGCTAGTAACTGGCTGTAGATTCTCTGTATCCAGATCCAGCTCTTCAGGCTGGCTGAACTGTGGAAACCAAAAGCTGTTGCCACCTGCTAGAAGGCAAGATAAAGCAGTTGAACTTGCTTCAGAGACTAAAGAGTAAGGTTTTTTTGAAGAAACAAATGTAACAAATTATGTACTTGGAAACAAGTTCTCAGTATATGCCAGGGACTGTGGGTATGAACTGATGTTTTCTTATTCTCATGATCTGTATCGACTGAAATTCACTGTATGTCAAGCAAGAAAGTGCTCCTCTTACCACTCTCTACAACTACCTGAAAGGAAGTTGTAGCGAGGTGGGTGTCGGTCTCTTCTCCCAAGTAACAAGTGATAGGACGAGAGAAAATGGCCTCAAGTTGCGCCAGGGGAGGTTTAGACTGGATATTAGGAACGATTTCTTCACCGAAAGGGTTGTCAAGCATTGGCACAGGCTGCCCAGGGAAGTGGTTGAGTCCCCATCCCTGGAGGTATTTAAAAGACGTGTAGATGAGGTGCTTAGGGACGTGGTTTAGCAGTGGACTTGGCAGTGCTAGGTTTATGGTTGGACTCGATGATCTTAAAGGTCTTTCCCAACCGAAATGATTTTATGATTCTATGATTCTCTAAAGCCTCAAAATGTGATGCAGAGCTTTATCTTCTCAAGGTCACACATAATCACCTGGTGTTACATTAAATGGACTTCAGTAGAAAATACTTAGATTTGAAAATGGATACCTAATAAGAAGAAAACGGATTGTCTTTTAATCTACAGATGAAAGTTTTATGTTTTAGACAGCTCGTGACGATTTAGTCATGCTGTTTAACCCTTGGGTGGTGGTCCTAAATCATTACCTATTAGCGTGCTCTAATGGACTCCATAATGTAATTATCTTCCCAGGATGTGCTAACTGCATAAAGCATGGCCCTATACTGACTTGTGGAAACAAATTCTGTATTTTTCCTTTGTGTGTTAGAATTAGAAGCTCAGGTGTCAGCATTAGTAGCATGTGAGATATTATATGGAAAGATTTAAGTGAAAACCTGTATTTACCTTTTCTATTTAATTGCCTTCAAAAAAGTATTGGGATGCTCTGTTTAGAATACATTTACGGCACTGTATCTAAATACAGAATATTCTTTGGTATTTTTATGGTTGCATAATTTTGATCTAGAAAAGATGAAAAAATAGGACATTTTAATGCATATTTAATAACAAAGCAACCTTCCTGCCTCAGAAAAACATTCGGCCAGGTGAACTATGATTTAACTTTCCTCTATAATGAAAACAAAATCATAGCTCCTGAAGCATTATTCTTGGCTCCCAGCAGTTTCAAGGCATGCAAGCATTACCGTTTTGACTCCGTCCTGCAGTTTAACTGGAAGGATTATGTCACAACATAGTATGTTTGTTTTCCAGCTTTTTGTCTGTTTGTCCGTCAAGACGGTTTTGTAGCAGAAGTATCAGTGATTGTTGACTTTGGAGGTAGTGGAAGAAAAAATAATTATGAAAAAAAAAAAGCAGACATTACCATTGAAGTGACTGTGCTTCTGTCATAGGAGAATGAATACTCCTTTCAACAAATCTATAATTTGCAGAAGTTGCAAAAAGAAAATAGCCGTAAGGTGACTGTTAACATACTTTAGTTCATCCTGCCAAGAAAGTTAACTTCATAAAGTCATTAAACCAGTGATTACATTTTAAAATATTATTCCCCAGCCATTTCTTCTTAGACTTGAAAATACAGTTACTGTATATACTACCTTCTTTGTAATGTGAAAAATTGTAAAATACACTTATTTTTCATAAACTCCTAATTATTAACAGAGCTATTTGCGCTCTATAGTTAAAGTCATTTCAACACTTCCGTTATTTAAACTTCACTTTTAGGGGTTCATAATTTGGCTGTAATAAAAAATATATTCAGACTCCGAGGTCTCAAATATTGTTTGCTGGTATTTGGAAATTTAGCCTGTTTTTCTTTAAAAAGCTAAGTAATTTGAATCGTTTGCTTTTCTTCAAGATAATCCCAAACAAAATATTTTGTAATGTGGACTAAATAATTTTAATCATTAAAAAAATTAGGAAAAGACCGTGAGTATGTTGGAACTGCTGCTGCTGCCCCAAATTCTGTGACTGGCCCTGAATGTCACTGAGGCTCGGAGAAGGGAGATGGTGCGAAATTCTTGCCATATCTTCCCTGTTGCCATATAGTTGAGTTGCCATGTAGTTGCCACTTTCGTATATGAAAAGTTATTGCAGGATTTCTATCGCACCTATCATCTGCAGTCACGGGCAGTAGACCTGCTGCTCGCAAAGTAAAAACCCCCCGTGCTTCAACTGCAGCGAGAGGTAAAAGACCTCCTGACTTCAAGGTTGCATAGCTAAAATTGCTTTTCTGGAATGATAAATGCTCGGGTGCTCGGAGATGGATCGTTTCTTTGGTATGGCTTCCTGAAATGCCCCTCCATCATGTAACGCGGCCACGGTAATGACTCAACAAGGCCTTCAGCTCCGGAAATTAAGGAATCGGGGCTTATTGCATATTAATGGCAACTCTGGGACAGTCAAATAAGACAGTTTGTTATAATACTAATTATAGCAAAGCACTCATGTTGTGGTTTGAATGAGTCAATTATGTGTGTGTTAAAACTATAAATACATCTTCCCCCCAACCTCGGCTGTGTGGTACATAATTTTTTTTTAATTGCTTGGATACATATTTACCTGAGCATATCCTGGTTTCCCAGGTAAATATGTGTACCAATGCAGAACTCATTATGGTCTGTTTGGATAAATAATCCATATTTTATAACTGTACAGGAAGCAATTATTTTTGTATTTTGCTTTCTTTAAGCCAAAGAAATTAAATGCTGTGTGTTCATTCCTTAAAATAAAATAGATGCAAAAGTCGAGGCAATACGAGAATAAAGTTTTCATTGTTTTGGTAGAAACCGAGAATATTATTCCAGATTTTGATCTTGTGTTTAGCCCAGAATAACTCCGTTAAAGTAAACAGTGTTATTCAGGATTTACTTAGATGCAAATGGGACGTGACTTTGGCCTCCTCTCCTTACTCTCCCTTTCTTCATTGGGAGGTTCCTGTACGCAGCTTGCACACAATCTTTGCTTTAAATGATGTTGTCACATGTTTATCACTTGGAAAAGTAAGGTATTTCAGCTACACACAGAAAGTAACACATCTGAATTTTATGGTAAGAAAGTTAATGTCTTACAGAGTCAGAGAATGGTTTGGAAGGGGCCTTAAAGATTATGGTTACGGTCCTATGTGTGTTAGGGAACTAGAGCATACTTTCACGTCGGATATTTCTGCCATTGTTGTATATGGTATTTGGAAAAGCTGTGTTGTGTTATCACCGTGCTAAGGTCAGGTTTTGTAACACTTTTAAGCTTAGTGGGGCCAAAGTCAGCCTTGGCATAAATCCATTAACTGCAATAGATTTACACCAGAGATGAATATTGGCTTGTTCTTGGTAAATTTATTTTTATCCAGCTTTTTATATTTTATGTTAGAAATATAAGTAGCTTGCGTGCCCTCAAACTAATCAGAATAAGAAACAGTTTTGCTTATGCCAAAAAATAGAACTATCGTTTTTCACATTCTTACATTTTTCAAGTAAGATTATATTACTGTGACTTCTGAATTCCTGAAATCTCTCTGGTCTCTGTGACTGCAAGGGCCAAGAGAGGGTTTCAAGGGGAAAATCTGAAACTCTTCACGCAGTATGTTTTGTGTTGTGCATACGAGATACAGTTAACGTTTTGTATGCATGTGATTAGTGTGGAAAAAAATTAATGCAGTCCAGTATTATGATTTATGGACTGAATCTTTTGCCCACTGAACACTTGCCAAAATGAAAATCTTTTTCCCCCCCTCTCCTCCTTTGGATATTAGAAACAGCTACTGGTTTTGTTGATCTTTTTAACTTCTGAATAGGCCTATTTCAAGTCATAGCAGCATGGGAGCTCAGATTAAGAATATACTTATTCAGCCAGTGATACTGAGTGAAACCATTGCTAGTGTGAGTATGAAGGGTAGGATTTCTTTAAATTATTTTCAGGTGCATTAATGCATTTCTGAAAGAAGAATATAGATATTTGAAAATAAATTAAATCTCTGTGTATCGATCGTGTTACAGGTGTGTATGAGTTTTAATATCAAGAATTTTTTAAGGTGTCTCTTCTTTTGATAACTTCTGTACTGTGCTCACTGTCAGTCCATCCATCAGATGGTTAACGAGGATAAGAGCAAGGAAATTATGATTAAATCTTGCCTTTCGGGCAATGTTTTTGAATTTAGAGGGTAAGGTGTATTCCATGCTGTGAAGCATCCTTTCTATCCCACCTGCTCTACAATCTCACGCCAGAACCAAAGGCTAGCGAGGTGCAAGGAGCAAATCCCGTAGGCTTCTCTTGCGCGTTTGGGTTGGCCCTCCTTAGCCCAGTACTTGGATAAGCATCAGCTTGCGCAAGTTTGGTTTCTAATCTTGTACTGGTTTTGATATGATCTATTTGTGTATAAACTAGCCCAGTTTTCTGCACCTACTGAAGGTGCATCCAAGGCTGACGTGCTTAGTCCCTTACAAAGAGATTTTTGCTCTTCACAGCACAATTTGAGGAGTTTGGGGCCTTTAGAGGCACTGTCGCAGTGGAGGTGAGGACAGTTCTTTGCCTCACACTCCTTTGGCCAGCTCTTATCAATTTTTGTGGCATTCATTGCCGAAACCCATCTTTATCTCTTTCATATCTGAATGGCCTGGTCTGCTCAATACGGTTTTTCCAATTACTTTATTAAGAGAGTCGGTGTTTCCTATCAATTCATTTTCTTTCTCTCAAATAAAATAAGAGTACGCCTAAAAAAGTCTTCATGCGAGTCTGATTTGTACTAATGATAAGTCAAGCAGGGGTAGAGTTTCTTTCAAAAAATACTTAGGTAAGCTGTTTAAAATTAATATTTGTTATTCTAAAAAAATTTTGAGAAGGATCAGCCCCCCTTCCATAGTTGCAGATAAAGTGCTATGGCAAGAATTTGGCATTTTTACATTGCCTGAGAGAATTATATGTTCATTTTCTGGGCTAATGTAGTGCAAGGAAAGAAAAAAAGGGATGTAGCGCTTTTTAAAAGCAATCATTTTAAATATAAACAAAAAAGCTTTTGCTTGAGATTTGTCAAAAGTCTTTCAGTCTTTTGGTAAAATTGTTATCCACTTCTTGGCTAACAAGAGCTGAGTGAGTGACACCTTTGAGAGTCCCAGCTTGTGTTTTAGTGCATAGCTTGTATTTTGCTATGCACTACCATGCAAAATGTTATTTAAGACAAACCCTAGTGAATAAATTTTTTAACACAGAAACCTCCATCCTAATTTATTAATTTATTTTAGTTGCAGCAAGCAGCTGAAATTTCTCAGCTGAGAGGAGCTCGAGTCATCTCTGCTGAGGATCTCCTGTTCTTAATGCGCAAAGATAAGGTACAGTAATAAAACCAAATTTTCTTACTTAACGTAGTAAGCGGCTTATCGTGTTTTAAAGTGTTTGCTTAACCTATGTGAAAGGGGTCCATCATCATGAATAGCTTTATTTAAAAGTATGGCTTCTCTGCAATTGTATTGTATTGTGCACAGCACAATAATTGCATAACATTTTAATTAAGTCTCGTTTTTGCCAGTAACTTCAAATATGAATACATTTTTTCACTAGCTTTAGGGTGGGTACTGTACCTTAGAGCTCAAAACAATTTCTTAATTACGGTATAAATATTGATCCTTATCCTTTATATCCCTTTTATTAAAAAACAATCATTCTAATTTCCTTCTAGTTATGCAGGGTGTAGATGTGACCTTTGACAGTGCGACCATTACATTTTTGTCATCTAGGCTGTCAGTAAATCCTGTCTTGATTTTTCCTTTATAATATTTTTCCTGTACTTTATCTCACTAAAATCTCCAAATGTAGGGATAGTCTTGCTTTGTCTAGATAATAAGTAGAGCAGGTCAATAATTTAAAAAAAAACCCAATTTTCCATACAAAGATTAAATTCATTTTCTTTCTTCAAATTTCAAAGTTATGAAAAAATTATTATCAACTATTTTATCAACATTATTTATTCTTCCTTATCTCCTTTTCTTCCTTAGTTCCCCCCTTTCCTGCCCCCTTTTCTTTCCCCTTTGTTTTTCTTTCCTCGTTTGATAGGTGAAACCTAATGACCAAAACCATATCAAAATTAAAAAACATTAAAACGTGAAAACCAATTGCAATTTCTTTATCGGATATTATCCATAAGCCTATACTGAAAACAATGGTCAATATGGGTGTCAAAGTTCATGAAAATGTGCATTTGTAGGTTTGAATTTCCAAACTCAGCAAAGATTTTGGAGTGCCCTAAAGAAGCCTGATTTCTGAATTTCTGCTTTCTGAAAGTCAAACCCATTTCTGTCTCACAGTTGGCAAGCAAAGTACCAAGGAGCTCAAATAAATAAAATTTAATGTGGAATTGCTACTGAACCTGATGTACTTTCTATGTACAGATTTTCTGCAGAATCAAAAATTATGAACATTTAAAAAGTTATATTTACTGAGTAGTGTGTTACACATTTGTATGTTTGTGTGTTACAAAGTTAGTCTAAATAAAAAATAACTCTATATAATAGAAATCAATATAAATGTATTTTTTTTTCTCTTAGAAGAAGCTTAGAAGGCTACTTAAATACATGTTTTTTCGAGACTACAAATCTAAAATTGTCAAAGGAATAGAAGAAGATGACCTCCTTGAAGGTAGAAAAAAAATTAATTCATTTGGGGGATGCTTGCTATTTTATAGATGCACTGAACAGCTCAATGCAAAGTATTAATGTCTTGCTTAATAGTTAAAGACACAAAAGTATTGTCTTCAGAGTAATTTGGTTTAAAATCTCTGCTTTTCCATTTGAAATACTTCAAAAGTAAATATTTGCGTCTACCACCCACATGATAAGTAAGACTACTTAATGTCAGAACTCTGTTGAAGTAAGAAACTGGTCCTGATTAAAGACCTAATTGATTTCAGCATGTATAATTTAAATGTGGCAGCTACCACGTGCAATTGAATGGACATTTGTTAAATTATTATTATCAAAGGGTTTTGACATGTTTTACAAAAAAACCCCATAATCTGAAGTCATTGAATACTAATACATGACCTGGGCTTGTTTTCAGTGTGGTTTTAACATTTTATGTTTTGAATCTGTAATTTAAAGAATGGGAAACACTTTTGTTTCCCCATTCCAAGCAAGTCACAGATTTTATAACCAATGCATTTAAAGGAAAAGCTCTTTGAATTAAAAATAAATTAATTTATGCCATATAATTTGCTGGTATAAAGTTTTGTTGATTTATATTAATAGAAGAATTAGCATTTCCTTTGTAAAAAGTTAAGTTAAAACTTATCATAGCAAATCTAAAGCTTGCCATACTTTATAACATCTAGCAATGTCTGTACACAACTTTTTGTATTTAACTTATTTCCTTTCTCAGAGCCTTTTATTTTTTTTTTTCCCTTACAATGAATTCCTTGTGTTTGGTTCCTCTGAGCATCCACATTGATGTTAAGTAAACATTGTACTTCTTGCTTTGACTTAGTCAATCTGTGAATAAGTTTTAGTCAACTCCTTTGAGAATTAATTTGCCTGTGGCATTTTATTTTCACCACACGTGAAAGTATATTGCTTCGTGCAAACAATCTGGCAGTATAGCTTCCTACCTGACAGCTTTGTTTTTTTTCATACTTAAGTCTGTGTCACTATTTAAAACAAATAAACAATTTTTGTAAGCCATTTAGATGCTCATGCAATGCTTCCTAAACACAGTTCATCTGGGAATTAAAGATTGCGTTTTCTGGCAGGCTTTGGTAATTGAAGCCATTAATTTCATTTTGTGAAGCTAATGCCTTTATGGCTGCTGTTCTCTTTAGAACAACAGAGAGCACCTTGCCAGGGTTCTCTAGGTTTTACTGTAGAGCAATGGTCCATCACCTGTGGAGCTGCATCTTTGTGTTATGGTTTGCTTTAGGCTGTAGGTAATGAGGATGTTCTGCGTGCTTTCAGGAAAGAGCATTTCCTCTATATATTCGGTTGGACAAGTGAGGTTTTTGTACAACCAAAGAAGGGTGGTTTCTTCTACAGCTCTGTCTACTGTGGATCCTTCAGTGAGTAATAAGGATATATGAGCAGTAGACTAGGTTCCTCTAGATGATGAAAAAACACTAGGTTATACTAGAAAACACTAAAGGTGATTTTTACTACAGTGCTACTGCAGCACGGCAGTGACATCACTTTGGTCCGGTAGCACACCTTGTATGAGGAGGACATTGAGAACAGGCCTTTTCTGCACAGTGCATCTGATTCTAAAACATGTCCCTCCTGGGGACATTGGTTGATGTTTGGAGAAGCCAAATAACTTAAGTTTGTTGTTCTTTGCTTACCTTTGGGAAGACAAATTCAACAGTAATAACACCAACAAACGGCAGAAGCTTGCTCAAGACTTTCTCAACTCCATTGACCAGACTGGAGAGCTCTTAGCCATGTTTGAAGATGATGAGATTGATGACGTCAAGCAAGAACGAATGGAGGTAATTCTTTTCTTTTACTGATACTCAGCTCCAGCAGAGAAAACTGTGAAATATTTCATACATCATGCTGGTCTGATGCCTTTTTCATGCTGCATTATTATATCGTTACATGTTTTTTTCCTTTTGCCCAGATGGTCTGAAGGAATCCTATTTCCATATTTTTCCTATTCCCTCAAATGTTTCCTGATATCTAAGCAAGCATGCTGAGAAGGAAGATTATGAAAGGGTAGTTATGGATCTTTCTGTCTGCCATGTATTTGTATTTCCTTCCTGTAGAAAGTAGATTATATTTATAAACAGTTCACACACATTTTTCACAATCATATTTTTCTTTTAGAAAAACTTTTTCTAAAAAACCCTTCTTTTTTATTTTCTTTTTCTCTCATTAGAAAATTGTTTCAATAGCATTTGAGAACTCCTTTCATATAACACAGCTTACAGATAAAATTAAAATATTCTGTGCAAACATGCTCCAGTATATGCTCTTCTCTCCCTCCTGCTTTCAAGTCCTATTTTCTGATCTATGTACCTAAGAAAAATTATGTCTACATTACAGAATGGAGTATCATATCACTCTCAAAAAGCTAGGTGAAATCAAGAAGCAGTATAGCTGTGTTAGCATGGAAGTCCGTGGAACGATGGTTTTGATACCAGTTGGTGCTGATACCAGTTTTACTAGGTTTCACTGAGTTTTAGCTATACTGGCACAAGGTATTACATCATAGCAAGTACACCTTATAGTTCTTATCAGCCCTATGTCCTCTCTATCAGTAGAGCATCTCCTTGAATGTCGTTTGCTCTGAAGTATTTATAAGATCCAAAGACTGGGGCCAATTGTATGAGGTTCAACAAGGCCAAGTGCCAGGTCCTGCACTTGGGCCACAGCAACCCCATGCAACGCTACAGGCTTGGGGAAGAGTGGCTGGAAAGCTGCCACGCAGAAAAGGACCTGGGGGAGTTGGTTGACAGCCGCCTGAATATGAGCCAGCAGTGTGCCCAGGTGGCCAAGAAAGCCAATAGCATCCTGGCTTGTATCAAAAATAGTGTGGCCAGCAGGAGTAGGGAAGTGATTGTCCCCCTGTACTTGGCACTGGTGAGGCCGCACCTCGAATACTGTGTTCAGTTTTGGGCCCCTCAGTACAAGAGAGACATGGAGGGGCTGGAGCATGTCCAGAGAAGGGCAACGAAGCTGGTGAAGGGTCTGGAGCACAAGGCTGATGAGGAGCGGCTGAGGGAACTGGGGTTGTTTAGCCTGGAGAAGTGGAGGCTCAGGGGAGACCTTATCGCTCTCTACAACAACCTGAAAGGAGGGTGTAGCAAGGTGGCTGTCGGTCTCTTCTCCCAGGTAACAAGTGATAGGACGAGAGGAAATGGCCTCAAGTTGTGCCAGAGGAGGTTTAGACTGGATATTAGGAAATTTTACTTCACTGAAAGGGTTCTCAAGCATTGGAACAGGCTGCCCAGGGAAGTGGTTGAGTCGCCATCCCTGCAGGTATTTAAAAGACGTTTGGATGAGGTGCTTAGGGACATGGTGTAGTGGTGGTCTTGGTAGTGTTAGGTTTACGGTTGGACTCGATGATCTTAAAGGTCTTTTCCAACCTATACAATTCTGTGGTTCTGTGACTGTATCTGTACTAATTAATAAACTAGGCCAGGGCCGGTTCTCTGGCCCTGAAGGCAGGTGACATGGCCCAGCTTGGGTCCCTATGGGTAAATTTTCTGTGGGTGGAGAGGGCTACCCTGTCTTTTCAGTAGTCCTGTCCATAGTGAATATGGAGAACAGTCCATGGCCTCTCTTTGTGCCCAGTTCCTTCTCGTGTCTTGTGTGGGCAACTGGATGTCAAGGGCAAAACGGTGCCGGGAGCACGCTCACAATTCCACACTAGTGTTTGGGCCAATTTCCATCCTTTTTAGTCAGTAGTACAGTATATGTGGCTGTTGGAAACTTGCTATTTTTGGAGTGTTTTTTATACCCTTTCAGTGGTAGGAGCTGGTTACTTTGGTTTGATTTTCTTTTCTATGCTGAGGTGGCTGATGCATTCAGTAATATTTGTGTATTTAATATTTGAGTATTAGGGCCGCATTTCACTTTCAGGATTTTATGGAAAATTCTAAGAAATAACCCAGTTTTTTTATCCTGCCCTAGTTGTAAGTCTCATTTTTTCTCCTTAATGGAGCCCCTTTTCAGAACTGGGACTTTCCCAGTCCTGTTTCCCCTTCCTTCTCCCCATTACAATTACTCAAAATCTAATCAAGAATCCCTTCTCTCTAAGAATTTGGCTTGTAACAAATCCCATTTCTCCCCAGCTGAGAATCAGTGTTGTAGAACAGTTGTTCCCAACCACTGTTTATGTTTTGGAAACTGATGGTTTCTTTTCTTTTCTTTGCTTTCTTACTTATTTACTTATGCAAAATGTTATGTTTTGCATAAAGGCAGGCAAAGCCTTTGAGCTTGTACGCACAAAAATACATAACAGCACTCTTCTGAGTGAATGGGTTATGTGCTTGACTTTACATTCTCTTCTGTCATTCCAGTATAATATTTTTTTTGTCTAAAAACTACACAAGCTGCTAGAAGTATGAAGTTCCCTGTCCTAGACAAGGACAAATCTAACTTGATGTTTGTCTGTCAGGGAATGTGTTCCTGTAATCAAATATTTATCTTTCATCTGACTACATGTTTTGTTTTTTCTCACTAGACTATAATTCATGAACTGTAGTGTGTGTACATATATCTCTCTCTGTCTATATGTAAAGTAATTCTTCTCTCTAATGCTCTACTTTATTACATTTTGTGAACTCTTGGTCTGTTTCCATGTTAAAAAAAAGAAAAATCGAGATCTACTTATTTTACAAAAGATCCATGAACTGTGTACAGGTGTGAAGTCAGTACTGTGTATTTTCTTTCTTATTAGTTTTTAAAACTAATGACAAAACATGAAAGATTGCTTGAGTTGTGCTATTCAAAATGTTTCACCTATTTTTGGCTTTGTTTTGTTTGGGATTTTGTTGTCACTTTGAGGTGAGTGGAAAGGAATCAAAGATAGTAGGAAATGTGATCCATTCCTAAAGGCAGAGTTGTTAGCGGATGGGCTAATCTCGTGTATCACATTTTCTTTGTGCAGCAGATTGTTTAATCCATGCTAAGTTTTGGAGGAAATCCAATAGACACTTTAAAAATTCTAACAGCGTTCTTTAAGGAATTAGTATACTTAAATCATGAACTGTGATCTAAAGGCAGTGTTCCTTTTAGGTATCAATTACCTCAGAAATGTGTGGTTATCTTGGTTTGGACAACTGTATATGATTTCAGTTCCACTTTGCCTTGGGCCAAAATCATGCTAAGTTGTCCAGAGCAGATGATAAACATATATTTCTGATGTCATTATGGGCTAAACAGGATATGAGTGTTTAGCAGTATGGTTTCAGTTATGATACAAAAAGCAAATATTGTTTATACTCATTTCTTTTAAAACGTTTTATAAAATTAGAGCTAAGACTTCATGAGATCGCTTGCTGTTCTGTGAGGTCTATTCTGTATTTGTACCGTGGAGGAGTAAGCAAAGCTCCAAGCCACTTTGAAACATTACTAAAGGAGAACAAACAATTCTACACTTTTGACTAAAACACACCCACTAATGTTGTCATATTAAAAAGAAAGGGCATTGTACAGGATTGTATATAGAACTTATTGATGTCTCCTGTGGTTTTAATTTGAAGCAAAGGGACTATCTCTAAAACAGTAATAATAGCAATGTGGAAAGGAAAGTGGAATACTCTTAAAATACAGGACAGAAATTAAGAACAACCTTCACATTACTCTCTCATAATACAAGACTATGTTATCGATACATTGTGATTAGATGACTTACTATAAAAACTTCAATAATAGCAATAAATAGTAGCAAACCAGCCAACTGTATTGGCAAAATCAATACGAAATGAAAACTGGAATAGCACCTCTGTCTCACTTTATAACAGTTAGTATTTTGCCCTCCTAAGGTAGCAGTAAAACACCGGTGAGACGCTGCTCCGCAGAGTAAGAACAGTTATAGATGGAATAAACTGTTCTCGTTCATAGATGTAATGGAACTGTGCAGGTGAAGGAGAGCTATCCGGATCATAGAAGTTGTCTTCATAACAGGTGACAGTCTCTTGAGAATAACACATGTAACGGCCATCTACCTAACACCCCTTTTCATTGTACAGGTTAGGCTCTGGAATAACCAGAGCTGGTGGTGCTCGGGAATTCAATTTCCCTTCTATTGCCTGTTGTATGACAATTCACGAGAAAGAAAACCTCGCAAGTGGATTGCAATTTTGCTTTCCTCTGTCTCTTAAAAATCATTTAGAGGGGAGAGTTAGGATTCCTGTGGGATATGGCTGAATTGGTGTGGGAAGAAGGTGCATGCTCATTTAAAATCTTTGCATTTTTCCTTATTTTGCAGTTTGGGTAGAGATGCAGTTTTGGGTGTTTGTGTCCTTATGTTGCTACTCTGAACCTCGCAGGTGACCTGTCCATAGTAAAACTAGCTGCAGGTTTGGCTGTGATTTTGTGAATGGTAACCCCAGTTCTGCTAATTTTTTTTACGAGAGCCACTATCAAATTCTCCATGTCTTGTTATTAAAATCAAGTAAAGCTATTTTAAGACTTCAGTCAACGTCATTGCAAAGCTGCCTTCTCTCTCATTCTGTAAATATCCATTTTTTACCATTTGTTTTCTAGTTCCAATACCTCCCCCACCAGGAACAAGCCTTCCCATCAGAAATCTGAACTGACATAGAAAGGAATGCATAGAGCATCACGCTGTGAATGCTGTGTTTCACTTTTGGTCCCCTAGGATTAAGAGAAACACCATTCATCTGTCACTCTGACTGCTAGTTTAGGGATATATTTCCAACACTCAGATGTTACATGGCAATAATTCAGTTGCAGTAACTACATAATGCTTTCATAGTACATTGCAAGTTTGAATAAACAGTGGAGGGAAAATAACTTCCCTAGAAGAATACACTACCTTGAAAGCAGGCTAGATGCCAGCAAAATGTTAAAACTAAATTACATCCCGACAGAAAGGGATTGGCAGAAGCTTGTGGTTCTTTAAGGTGTATTGTCCTATGAATTACGTTAGGTATTTAAAAGCTACAGATACATATTATTGTTCTAGGAAGTTCATTGTGGATGTGATTTTTCCTGTACTGCTCATTAGTATGCTGCTGTTAGTGGGAAATCTGTTCAAAGCTCACAGAAATGCAATGGGCCCTGTGCAAAATACAGTAGATTGCAGGACAGGGTAGATGTGTTTGGAATATAGCCTTTGTTCACAGGAGGTTAAATTGCTCCCATTTAATTTTGTCTGTGTTCAGATACAATTAATTTGTGTCTGGACAAGACACCCAAACACAGGTAGATGCACCTTGAGGTACAAGAAATCACGCTCTGGAAGTCCACTCTGTTTCAATCATAGAAATAAGGTAGACCTGGCATTTAGTTGCGTCTATAGTAGTAAATTAGACAGTGGCCAGGAAGATTCCTTCCTATTGGAATATGATCACCTATTTTAAAACTTTTGTGTGGTCACGCTTTGGCCTGAGCCAAGTAGCGTTGTCCCAAACAATTCCTGGGCACAGTTTGGGAGTCAGCCTGGGCCAGGAGCTCTCTCCACGGCACGGTTTGGATGTGGCCGCTCTCTTTGGGAGGCTTGGAGAGCAGGTGCACGGACACAGGTTGCTCCACGCTGACTGCCCTTGGAGCTAGGGCATAGACCTGGCGTCTTTTAGTTGAGACGGCTAAAACTTGGTGAGATAATTCAGAAAAAAAACTATGAGCTCTTCTGTTAAGGGAGGATCGGAAAGATGGTGTTGAAGTACTCAAATTCATTGTACTAATTTGGAAAAGATGCACAAAGAAAATAAGCAGGAAATGATTTAGAAACAGCTCTGAGGCCTTTTAGTACTCATTTCTGTGCTCATTTCACTGGTGAAAATTATGCCAGCGTAAGTGCTGTGTGGGGTCATTACTGTTTAGGGAGTATCTGCTCGTGCAGGGTGTATCAATAACAAACTGGGATTTGATTTAAAGCCCATATGGAAAGCTTAGCGCTGTAGTACAGACAACACATACTTAATAGAAACTGCATGCCGGAAGACAAACTAAAAAGTTTTATGTTACTAAGCATGAGGACATTGTTTCTCAGAGCACATCTTTTTTGCTGTATCATTTTTATGATAAAATTATTTTTCTGTTTCTTCAGAAAATTATTTTTAACCTTCTTACTGATTTCAGAATGTATATTTTGGGACAGAATCTTTGCATTTAGTTGAGTGGTGACTTCTGTTATCTCATGATATTGTGCCCAAATCTAATAATTTATTAATTTTTAGAATCACAGTTTGTAAGTTAACCCTTCTTAGATTTTAACAGCTACACCCTATGAAAGAGTATATCTTGGGGTAAGATTTGGCCACAGATGAAAATGTTTAAATTTGTTTTGGGTTTTTGTTGAGTATCTCATCTCCCACTGTAGTTACTGGAGACCCAGGCAGTTTAAACAGTGGAATTTATAGATCTATTCAGCTGATCAAATGTTTGTATCCTCTTTACAGTGAGCTACACGGCTCTGTAGACTCCTCTGGATGTATTTAGCTCGCAGGGAATTTCTCTGTATTGTCAGTGACCGTTCTGCTTCTATCCTGGCCGTCTGTGGGGAGTGGAGTCTCAAAGACTAAGACAAAAAGTATTAGAAGTGGAAAAGGCTTGAGTTTTGGGGAACTGGTAAAGGGATGGAGTAGATACGCCTACAAGTACGTACGGTTGCTCAGTTTCACTTGAGAATAGGAGTGTAATCCCTGTTCCATTTTTGTGCTGTCCTTAAAAATACTCTCACAGATCTACCATCCATTTATCTTGTGCTGGTCCACATCTAGAATTGCAGCTTTCTAATATTATGCCATTTACACCAGCAACTCACGTTATAGCTTTAAATTTAAAGTCATTAAGTTTTGGAAAAAAAGGAGATAGAAAATAAGGTTCCTTATTCTTTATTCAACATTGTCAAAAGTGGGCTAAGGGATCCCAGTGATGGGACACAGAAGGAGAAGCCATAGCATTAAAAACCTTATGTCTGCCAATACATTTATGTATGGACCAAATAATTGCAACCTTAAGTGTAAACCAGTATCGTCCTCACCTGTGTGTCCAGGCCAAATAAGGAGAAGTTGTCTTGAATTTGAAAAGGGACTTATAATGACTAAGTGAAGTACTCAAATAGGAGTGGGAAAGTTCCTGCCCAAGGACACTAGATTCCTGAACAGTGATGAAAAAACCCCAGGATCTCCTTCTCCCACCCGCTTAAGCTGCTTTGAGAGCTCGGTGCATCGCTACCACAAGTTGGGCTGAATTTCACTTAACTGTACCTGCCTAAAAGTTTAAACATCCCAGTAACTTAGGCCAGCTTCTGTACTCAGAAATGAGAGAGAAACAACCCAGGGGGAAGTTCATTTCTTAGATCAGAGAGAAAAATGCTTTTTCTTTGCTTTTTTCCCCCCAAAAAAAACCATTTAAGTCACGTTTGAGTGTAATTCATCAGATGTTAGGAAAAGTACTTCTGGTGCCTCCGGGGTGGTTCTTTTTGGAGACTGAAGTTCTGTGTATGCAGTGGGACCTTGATGACATGAAAAAAAGAGCGTAATGATGATCTCTAATAGACTATAGGGTCAACACCAGCTCCCTATATACTGTCTACTTCTTTTGATATACATAGATGCAAAGATTAAAAAGAACGTAGATGGAACATCAATCAAGAAAAAACCTTTATTCTCCAGGCAGTGTTTTTTCAATATTGCAAAACGTGCCTTACCAAAGTTAGAAATCCAAACATAGAGGGAATTAATTTCACTGCATCACTCCAGTGTTTCCAGATGAGTGCGAAGATAGCACAACTAGTAGCGTCTCAACTGTAAATTAGCTGTCTGGGCATCAAAGTGTTTGTAACCATTATTCAGTATAAAAATAAGCCTGCTGGTATTAATGGTTTCTCTGATTACTCATTGCTTGGGAATGTTTGGGACACTGGGAAAACACTATTTCTCTTGGGTAATGGTTGAATTGGTTAAAAGTAAACAGAAAATAAACAGAAACAGTTTTTCATTATTACCTATACGGCTGTAAATATTGTGTCATTCTCGTCGGAATGGGAAAAAGCTATCAAGTGGGAAAAGTTTCTTGTTATAGCCAATAATATCAATAGACTCTTTACGCTGCGACAAATCTGAGATTTTTCGGGTTTTTTTATGTTGGGGTTGATTGCTATGGTTACAGAAAGTGTGCTATTTGTTTGGGTCTTCAGTCCTGGTGAAACGTTGTTGTCTTTAGAGCATTTAAGTGAAGGTTGCTCATACTGCAAATTTAGGCGGTTTTGCTGGGAGGACAAGGTGTTATTTGCTTTTCTGTCTTTTAGTTCTTTGAGTATTTTTTTGCCACTGTTTGCTTTCTCTGAGGAAGAGGAAGATTCTGGGCTGTTGTATTTCGTATTTTTGACACCCAAATGACTGCGTATTAACTTAACTTTTGGGAGGAAGCTTTATATAGATGTTATTTATATCTATAATTAAATGTAGACACACATACATATAAACAGTATTTCCACAGAGCATTTGATTAGGAGCCAAATGTAAGACTAAAGAAACATTCTCCTAAGTGTATTTTAATACTGTGTTTATTTGTGATCCTGTGTTTAAGATGTTTGTTGCTTAGATATAGTAGTCACCATATATTGGTACTGACAACACGGTTATTGTTTATGTAAACTTTGGAGAATTGGGAACAAGGAATGATGCTGAAGTCTGACAAAGATCCCATTGGCAGTAGGTTATTGAAATTGCTGTCATGCTTTAAAGTAATTAAACAAATCAGCGCTGATAATGATTTGTATTTCTGAGGTTGTGTAGAGATGGGGTAAGACAAATCTTTTCTGCAAGAAAGGATTTAATTCAGATGCTTTGGGGGGGGAAGTTATTTTTTCAGGTCTTTGAACCTTTATGTAGCAAATTACTAATCTTTTAAGCTCCATTAGCCTAATATTTAAGTCCTTTCTGAATGAAGAAAAAATAGCAACAGTTTATTTCTTAGGGTAAGATGTTAACCAGGCCTATACTGAGAACAGTTTTAACATCTCAAACTTTCCTGAAAGAATTAGTCACTTGCATAAAACCATTTTCGAGACTGTTTTGCACAGAATTCACAAATCTCGAAAGAAAAATCCATGGAGTTGTAACACGAATGAAAATTATGTGACAATTTCAAACACAGTATTACTCTATGACATTCCCACTTCTCACCTGTTGCAAGGAAGAGATTTTTCTGACACTATTGTGAAGAGCGAGACTGAAACCTCAGCACGGAGAAGCCGTATTTTTGGCAGAAAGCTTCACAACCACCCGCTTCTCTTGCTCCCACCTGCAAAGCTCCATGGTGCAGGAGCACCTTGGGTCATCAGCCACTGTTTGACCAAGCTTCAGTGTCCGCTTCTGATTTTCTCTCTCCTTCCATTCAAGGATTCATATCACAAGAAGCTTTCTGTGGAGGAGAGTAAGATCTTCTATCAAATGAAGACAATAGAGGAAGGTTCCTTACGGCATGAAATAGAAGGGGGGATGATGGTGTTCTTCTATTTCAACTACTGCAGAAGAGAGGGTTCTGACATTTAACAGGCAAGGTCCTGGATTTAACAGATAGGTGAGAACATTCACAAACCGATATTAAGGAAAGGATTTTTTCCTGTGTCATCCATAGGAGGCTGATGCATGTCTCTCAACCTAAGGCAGTGGCCATTTAATTTATCTGAAGGTTCATTTATCTCCTGTTTCTAGACATGACAGGTATAGTAGAGAAGCTCCTTTTTTCCTCTCCTTACTCTCTATATTGACTAAGGGAATAACAATGCCTTTCTCAGTATTAGACTCCAACCGGAAACCGGCACCTAGTTTTAATCAGCCTCATGGGTTAGCCCTGCAAATACCTTCTACAAAATGACTAAGAATCCCTTTCTTTGAAATTGGCATTTACCCTCTGATAGCAGAGTGAGCAAACTATGTGTCATCACAGCCTCTCCATCCACAGTTTGTAGCATACAGACAATACAGAGGAGCACTGAAAGTAATTTTGAGGCTGCGCTCCAGCTAAATATAGCCAAAATGAGCTCAGATCTATTGAATTGCACAACTTAATGGGAAAAAAAATCTATTGAAGGTTATTGAATACAAAGACGTTGCATTTGGTTAAGGAAGTGCTTGAGCCACAAGTCACCGGGTGCTGTACGACTATTCAGGAAAATAATTATTATAAGCTTGTCTTGTAGTTATACCATTCCCTAAGCCTTCATGGCTAGCTAGTGTTGGAGCCTGGGCTAAATGGAGATTTGTTCTGTCCCTCCTTATGTATATTTGATCTTTGCTTTTCTCCTTTTGTTCTTGATTTGGGGTTTGGTTTTTCCTTTTTCCTTCTCACCACAGGATTAGCCAGGACTAGTGCAATTTTTCTCCTCAGAGAGGTAATTTTGCTAGCTTCTGGTCTCTATTGCCCATGGTATTTAATTGAATTCAGATAGGATTTTGTGAACCTTTGTCACAGACACTTAAGCAAAAAATCGAGAATCACTTGATTCACTCAATAGTCACTATCTGTGTGTCGTCATCTTCCTTTGAGTAAGTTCCAGTCTAAAAGCTAGCATGTCACAAGATCTGATTGTCATTTATTGTCATTTTTCGTTCCCATTTGCAAAGCCACCACCGGCCAAGCCTTCCCACCTACAGTCACGCTAGAGTTCAGATGTCATTAGGAAACCCAATGATCTCTTGCCTAAGGTGAAAGTCATTAAGATAATCTAATAGTAAACACATTGCTTCCTATTGAATTAAGAGGTATATTAGAAATACCAGCATTTTTGGTTTCAGAAATCCTGATCCTGATAGGACTGCACTTGTAACCTGACACTTAGACTATCCCTGAAGTAGGATCCTATGGCAGGTTTTTAGAGGAGATAGTGTTTTAGTACCGAAAGTAAGAATAAGAACACAAATACCATGAAGAATACAAAGTATGCATGTTAAGGGGATTTTAGTTTTACCAGCTTTCCATGTAAATTAACATGCAAGCAATTAAAGTAAGCATAGGGCATCTCTTAACCAGGGTAGTTGCCTCCCCTTGTACTGCATTTTCTTGAAGCATTTCTCTCTCTTTATGCATTCAACTCAGACATGATTAGCAGTTGAATCTTATACACTAAATAAAAGCAGTAATTCATAGCATGGCAAATAAATATTGAGTCATGATACCAGAGCAGTCAAGTCTCTGGAAAGCAGGCCTGCCATTCAGAAGGACCTTGTTGACAGACTGGAGAAATGGGCTGATGGGAACCTTATGAAGTTCAACAAAAGCAAATGTGGGATGCAAAAACCCCGTGCAACAGTACAGCTTGTGGGCCAGCCACATACTGGGCTCTGTTAGCAAGAGGTTAGCCAGCAGGGCAAGGGAAAGAATGCTTCCCCGTTATCTGGCACTTTTGAGACCGCATCTGGAATCTGTGTCCAATTTTGTGCTCCCAAGTACAAGAAGGACTTTGACATACTGAAGCGACTCTGGCAGAGGGTCACCAAGAAGTTTAGGGGGCTGGAGCACCTGACATATGACGAAAGGCTGGGAGACTAGAGCTTGCTCAGCCTGAAAAAGAGGAGGCTAAAGGGAAATTTTATTGCTGTCTACAAATGACTAATGGCAGGATACGGAGGAGGTGGAGCCAGACCCTGCCTGAATGCATGGTAAAGGACAGAATTTGGACCGATACGTAATAGGAAAAAAAAATGCTGATCAAAGATTGAAACTGGTTGGCCAGAGAGGCTGAGGAAGCCTCCAACTTTGGAGATATTCCAAACTTGACTGGTCAAGGTCCTGAGCCACTTGATCTAACTGGACATCTTTTGAGCAGAGAGTCGAACTAGAGATCTCTGGAAAGGTCCCAAACTTTTTCTGGTGTAAATTATCCTACCATCCTATGATTCTGCACTGAAGTTTCCCATTTCAGATATTAAAATGGCAGGTGGGGTAGAAACAGAAGAGCTTTTATAAAACACATAGATGATAAACCATCTCAAATTTCTAAAAACTGTTTAAAAATCTAGGTAGCGTATAATTGGACTTTCCAGCTTCTGCACTTTCTGTAATCTATAACTGCTGGTATTTCCTGGAATAGACGTTTTATGTATACAAGGAACAGGGTTTTCTGTCTTTCATTTTGTCTCAGTCATTGTGGTTTATTTTATCTATAATGTTGCTTGCTGTATTCTTCCGTAAGAATATGATCTGGCTGCTGTGCAAAATTGCACTCGGTGATAGCTTCACACATGTGTCGCAGCTATGGAATCAGAAGCAGTAAGATTTAAGCATCTTAAGTGTCTGTTGAAATGGTAAAGTAGTATAATTAAGCTCTACATGTTGCAAGATGGGAGATGCATCCTTACCCAATCCACTAGAAAACGGACCCACAACGTTCCTAACAGAACAGCGTGGGTAATAAGCTGGCATAGATTCTTAACTTTAAACAAGGTAGCGTGTTTCCATTTGTATGTTTTGCCCCTCAGGCTTTCAATTTTGTCTCCTCTCTTTTCTTCCATTTTGCTTTACCATCTTTGATAAAATTGAGGATACCTAGACAGTTATACACTTTCATTAAATGAATCAGAAAAGGTTATTTTAATTTGGATGCTCAGGAAAAACAGTAACAGTTCTTATTTTCAGATAGCTAGCTTACATAAAGTCCTGATGGAGTCAACATGCAGAGTCTAATCTTACAGATATTATTGAGATCAGCATTTGACCCTTTTGATAATCTAGGGTTCACATTTAGCTAACTTCAACATGGCAAAAATTAGGCATTGCTGCTGCTTTGACTTGACAAAGTACATCCACAACTAGACCTAAATTTTCAAGGAAGACAAGACCATAATACTGTCACTAGAAAAAATACTGATTTTGCATAGAGAATAAATTTTGGTAATTGATTTATGTGAATTCAGTAAGATCTTTATCAAGTGGGGGGCCACAGCTTATTTTTGAGCAAAAAAAATATTCTTCTCAGTTGAATGTGTGGATTTATGACTTAGATGTAGCTCTTTTCATGTTTGTATGCAGGTAGTGGCAGGCTTTTAGAAATTCTTTGGCATAATGGTGTCTGTATCATATCCACTATACTTTTGTTGTTCTAAAAGAGATTTCTTTAAAAGCAATGGCAAGAAAGCAATGTAAAGTGGTAATATAAAAAATACATTGATGCATATATTTTATTCTCAAATAGATGTTAAACATTTTTTCCAGACTCTTGAGTAGCACATGTAAGGGGCAAAGATATGGACTCCTTGGTAGCAGTGTTACGTGCTGTTGAAACTTTGCCTCTGGAACTTCGGAAGCAATCATTAAATTTGGGTTTCCATTTGATCAAATGAAAGAAGGACGGGTAGTCTCTTGTCAGAGGGCTGGATTTTATTTCCCAAGGCTAACAGCCATTTCCAGGACTTTGTCAGACCTACTAAGAGTTTTTTCTACCATTGTCAGATGGTATTATTTAAAATCAGTTCATCCACTTGTGTGGGATTCATATCCTATATCATACAGTGACTCTGACAAGAAGATGCTTTTACTAGGAGTGTTATTCAAAGCGCTGTTGATTTTCTCAGGCTGCAGACATCTGCAGAAAAAGCTTGTAGAACATACAGCATCTGGTATCGAGTCCTAGCTCCTTACACAGACCATATCAAACAGCTTAGAAACGGAACACATACTCTACATCCGCTTGGAAATAATTTTTTTTATGTTTATTGTAGATGTATTAGCTGTCAGCTCATATCATCAGCTAATTATTTTATATCTGAAAATTGTAATAGCATCCTCAGATGTACTAAACTCAGGCAGATTTCCAGCTACTAATCACACCCTTCTTAAAATGGGAGTTAACTCTTGATGTACTCCAAGGCTGGAGATCTGATTTCTAGTTCCAGTATTTAAAGAAATGTATTAGTGAGATGACTGCTGCGTCTGCTCACCTTATTACCTTGAATTGTGTTTTAAAGAAAGAGACAAAAATGCTGCAGAGACATTGGCATCTTTGAGAAATGCTGACTCTGACTCTAAAAATGTCAGAAAAATTCAGAAACCCTGAGGAAGCCAAGCAACCACCACTGAAGAGTACATTTTCTCCAACAGCCTATATGGTGGCATGAGAATCTACAGCAACTTCTAACAGCGCAGTCAAGTGATTGATGCCAAACTGTGGTTTAGTGTTGCTACACTATAAGCACCTTTAATACTAAATAGACTTCAACCCTCAAAGCTGTCCTTCCAAATCTTGTTATTAAAGGTATTGCTCTTTGCATCCCAATTATGTTAAATTGTTAAGTATAATATTTTGAACTGAAGGCATTTTTCCATTATTCTGTGATTACGGCTATGTGATTTTTTTAAACTTTTCTTTTTTTCATAGATCTTTGATTCCCCTTGCCACCCCTCCACCTCCAAAAAAACCCCTGACCCTTCCATTTCAGTCAGTTTGAACCTCCAAGAAAATCTAAATAGAATGAGAGAAATCCTTAGAAATGTGAACGGGTTTTGACATTCCCCAAATTACATTATTTTCATTTTCAGGTTAAATTTGCGAAGCTATCCGTGCCCAGCAATAAGAATATCCACCTGAACTATGGCATATATTCAATACCTTTATAATTGATTTTGAACAGGAATTAGAGCCATGGCTTCCTTTTCAGGAGATTATCCTAGTAGTAGGATTCTGGAGTATCTCTTGCTAAGCTCTTGAATTCAAAGCTTTCTACCTTTTAAAATCATTTGACCAACTGTAGAATAAAAGTAGATTAAAAAAAAGAATTCTTTCTATATTGAAAAATGTTATCCGTTTGCCTCTTTTGTAAGTGACTGAAAATTTTGCATGTTGAATTGAACAGTGCTACCATCTTCGGAAGGTATTGTTTTCATTGCAAGCAGTTTTAAGAACGTGCGCAGGGAATAGTTTCTTGTTAAATTTATTTCTGTGACAGGCTGGATGAATGAATACTGTGTTCAAAAGGTATTATTAATGCAGCATAACAATTTCTGTATTGGGCACTGCAAAGTAAGAAGATTGAAAGTCAGATTCCCCAAACTAGCCCTTTTTGTTAATGTCTTACAGTTGGAATACTCTTTATATCGCTTTTAATTGCTGATTTGAAATAAACAGTGGCTTCTCTCTTATGATGGGACTCAGAGGACCTGTGCTGATTTAGAAGAACTGAAAATCCAAGCAGTTAGTTTAATAGTTCATAGTTAAATTTGCAACTCAGGTTACATTTAAATGAATTCTTTTCAAGTGATTTTAAAATGACACATTTCTACAATGTAGAACTACAGTGAAGACTGGTGGCGTTGCTTTGAATTATTATGGTATTATTATGGCAATTTAGAAATGTTTCAAAATACTTTCTAATTATGCATATCTCTCCAAATGAGATAAAATTAAGCAAAGCATTTTCTTAAAATAAATGTCTTAAAGTACTCCTAGTAATTCAGAATATTGTACCTCAAACTTCATAATAATTTATAATTCTGATACACTGGTAAATTTTATTTTTGTGGGTATGTGCGGCTAATATTAATTTAGATTTATACTCAGAAAGGAAAGTCCAATATCTGCATATTTAGACCGTGCATCAAAAGACTTACTTTTGGAACTAAAACTAGCATCCAGTATCCAGCTCAATTTATGAATTAGTGCTACATTATTAAATATAGTTGAGAATTTCAGGGGTCATTGACATCCAGCATTTAGATACTTTCTGGGCGTATAAAGGTCTGTCTTCGCTGAATTATGTCTT